>NC_059350.1:43429166-43767500 GCF_019703515.2 Myxocyprinus asiaticus | reverse complement strand
GTCTTTTCTCTATCTGTCTGTCTGTCTGTCTATCTGTCTACCTACCTGTCTGTCTGTTTATTCTATCATCTATATATATATCTGTCTGTCTGCCTACCTGTCTGTCTGTTTATTCTATCATCTATCTATATATATCTATCTATCTATCTCTCCATCCGTCTGTCCATCCATCCATCTTTTCTATCTATCTATCTATCTATCTATCTATCTATCTGTCTTTCTGTCTGTCTGTTTGTCTTTTTTCTATCTATCTATCTGATCTATCTATCTATCTATCTATCTAACTGTTTGTCTGTCTGTCTGTCTACCTGTCTGTCATTTATCTATCTATCTATATATCTGTCTGTCTACCTACCTGTCTGTCTTTTCTCTATCTGTCTGTCTGTCTGTCTGTCTACCTACCTGTCTGTCTTTTCTCTATCTATCTATCTATCTATCTATCTATCTATCTGTCTGTCTGTCTGTCTGTCTACCTACCTGTCTGTCTTTTCTCTATCTATCTATCTATCTATCTATCTATCTATCTATCTATCTGTCTGTCTGTCTGTCCGTCTGTCCATTCGTCTTTTCTATCTATCTATCTATCTGTCTGTCTGTCTGTCTGTCTGTCTTTTCTCTATCTATCTGTCTGTCTGTCTGTCTGTCTGTCTTTTCTCCATCTATCTATCTATCTATCTATCTATCTATCTATCTATCTGTCTGTCTGTCTGTTTATTCTATCATCTATCTATCTGTCTGTCTGTCTGTCTGTCTTTTCTCTATCTATCTGTCTGTCTGTCTGTCTGTCTGTCTACCTACCTGTCTATCTTTTCTCTATCTATCTATCTATCTATCTATCTATCTATCTATCTATCTATCTGTCTGTCTGTTTGTCTTTTCTCTATCTATCAATCTATCTATCTATCTGTCTGTCTGTCTGTCTACCTACCTGTCTGTCTTTTCTCTATCTATCTATCTATCTATCTATCTATCTATCTATCTATCTATCTACTCTACCTACCTAACTGTCTGTCTGTCTACCTGTCTGTCATTCCTCTATCTATCAATCTATCTATCTATCTGTCTGTCTGTTTGTCTTTTATCTATCTATCTATCTATCTATCTATCTATCTATCTATCTATCTATCTATCTATCTATCTATCTGTCTGTCTGTCTGTCTACCTGTCTGTCATTTCTCTATATATCTATCTATCTATCTGTCTGTCTGTTTGTCTTTTCTCTATCTATCTATCTATCTATCTATCTATCTATCTATCTGTCTGTCTGTCTGTCTGTCTTTTCTCTATCTGTCTGTCTATCTGTCTACCTACCTGTCTGTCTGTTTATTCTATCATCTATATATATATATCTGTCTGTCTGCCTACCTGTCTGTCTGTTTATTCTATCATCTATCTATATATATCTATCTATCTATCTCTCCATCCGTCTGTCCATCCATCCATCTTTTCTATCTATCTATCTATCTATCTATCTATCTATCTATCTATCTATCTATCTATCTATCTGTCTTTCTGTCTGTCTGTTTGTCTTTTTTCTATCTATCTATCTATCTGATCTGATCTATCTATCTATCTATCTATCTAACTGTTTGTCTGTCTGTCTGTCTACCTGT
Organism: Myxocyprinus asiaticus; assembly: GCF_019703515.2. Taxonomy (NCBI): domain Eukaryota; kingdom Metazoa; phylum Chordata; class Actinopteri; order Cypriniformes; family Catostomidae; genus Myxocyprinus; species Myxocyprinus asiaticus. The sequence continues at coordinate 43,765,887 of NC_059350.1, read as the reverse complement.
CTGTCATTTATCTATCTATCTATATATCTGTCTGTCTACCTACCTGTCTGTCTTTTCTCTATCTGTCTGTCTGTCTGTCTGTCTACCTACCTGTCTGTCTTTTCTCCATCTATCTATCTATCTGTCTGTCTGTTTATTCTATCATCTATCTATCTGTCTGTCTCTCTGTTTATTCTATCATCTATCTATCTGTCTGTCTCTCTGTTTTCTATCTATCTATCTATCTGTCTGTCTGTCTGTCTGTCTGTCTATCAATCTTGAGTTTATCTCAGGACAGCATATCTCTTTTCACCCCTGTTCCTGAGTATAAGATGGAGTAAACGTGTTGTTTGTGAGTGTGTTACCTGTTCTATGACATAAACTCCGTAATCAAGCTGCTGTCTCTGTAGGACTGGGTGAAGGAAGTGGAGCCAGTGTTTTAGGTGTTCATCTCTGTTTCTGAATGGGATGATTATTGCCACTTTTTGAAGAGCCACACAATTGCTGGGTTTAAACTTGCCGCCCATAAACAGCAGTGGATTCTCTTTACGCACCATATCCAAATGCAATGGCTGAGAAAAATCGATCTGCATTGGACCCACTACAAGGGAAACGGGGAGAGAAAAAGTGAGGGAGCGCCTGACAGAAGGGGAAAGGTGGAGAGAGTATATATGCAAGGGCCAATGATGAGACACTCATTTTTTGTCTGTATGAAGTTATTCAAAAAACATGCCTTGTGAAGAAGTAAACAATTTTTTTTTAATTTCTGTTTAAAAATGTGTTGATCAAATAAGTAACCCCAAAAATATACTCATGATTGTAAAATTATAATGAATGAATTAATGTTATAATATACATTACATATAATGATAATCAATTTGTAAAAGATTTGTCCTTTTTATCATCTTTGTTTGTCATTCCCACATGTACAAGTGAGAGGAAGACCTCTCTTATGCAACAACAGTTTACTTTCTCTGTAAACTTTCTCTGTACTTTCTTAAGACAAGGGTATTTTTCACAAATTTCAGGTTGGGGCAGGTTGTCACACAATTATAATTTCTTATGGCCAAAACTGTAGTGATATATTTGTATATTATATTATTTATATAACAGGCTCTATACAATATATTATTTTTGTATATAGGGCCTGTCCATTTTTGTTGTTTCATTAGTTTTACTGTTTATATGTGGATGAAAAACCATCAAATAGCCTATTATAGATTTCAAACACAGATACGTTGTGGAAGGAGTTTTTAAAATTTAGATAGTAGTTCATATGTCAGAAAAGAGAGATATCAGCACAAAAGGTCAATACAAATTGAGATTTAAAAATTAACCCACCTTGACTGGAGTAAAAAAAAAAAAAAAAAGTCTCGAGAAACTGGAAATCTTGAGGCAGAAATATGTATGGACAAATAATTAAGTGTCATGCTCAGGTAAACTTACACAAAAGCGGTGACGTCTCAGGACATGGCTCTAGTATTTTGCTTTCCTCTGCGTAATCTTTAATGACACTTGCATTAGATAACAGTTTATCTAGATATATTTCTTTTGTTCCGTTTGTGTACTGTCTTATTAGCTCCAGTGCGGCTGCTCGGCGACCATGTAAAGTTGCTAAATCGGGAAAGTCTGATGACATTTGCAGGTAAGTCGTGTATCTAGTACCTCCTGATTCTGTTAAATAATATAACACTGTAATGATGATGTGGATCCCACTGAGAAATCCGACCACGGCGCATGCTTTAGTAAGAAAACCCACACTCAGCACTGACTCCTGCATTCTCCCGAAATGATATGAAAACTTTCAGTGTCCGCTTCTTTTACGCAGAATAAAACTCCACATGACAAAGATACACCTTTATCTCGCCGTTCAGCATAATCCTTTTTGTAAAAGTTCTGATAGAGAGTGATCGTGTGTCGCTACTGTAAATTCCTGCTGTCCATCTCAGATTCACTATTAAGTGAATGAAGTGGGAGTTCAGTCAGTAGTCAACACGAATCTGTGTAGCCTACTTGTAGAGGCACGTTCAGTGGATGGTTTGAGGCCACTAAAAAGTGGTAACCTGCGATTGTTACCTCAAGGATCTATTTCTACTTGAACTAAACCATAAAATTAGCCAACGTTTATCGGTGTAACCTATTTTTTTTTCTTTCTTCAGATTATATCTATATATATATATATAATACACAGTACTGTGCAAAAGTCTTAGACACATAAGATGCTTCACAAAAACATTTGTCTTAAGATGGTTATTTATATTTTCAGCTTTAGTGTGTCAAAAGGAAATATACATTTTAGACTCCCAAACATTTATTTTGCAAATAGAATAGAATAGGATAGAAGAACAGGGAGCCCTGCAACAGATGAACAATTGTCCCCGAAGGTGGTCACACCGAATATTGATTTAGCTTTTTTTATGTTTACTGGACTTTGTATGATGTTAATTTATAAATGAAACAATTTATGGCATTATTTTTGAAGAGATCCTCACTATGCAACATTTTCCCCAAGTGCCTAAAACCTTTAGGCTATAGTTGCAATCAAAATTATTCAAACCACTTCACCAAGGGAAAAAGGAATTTGGAAAGACCTGCGGAGTCCTGGAAGAAGGTTTTATTGACATGTGACACTAAACTGAAAATTTGTTTTAATTTAAACCTGATAGCTTAAATTCAGATTAACTTTACTAACTAACTTGACTTATCTATTAACAGTTGAATGCATACCATAAATTTAGTGACCCAGGACCTCATTCCACCTCCTGTACCTCATTCAGTTTTGTTTAGTTATACATACACATCTTTAGGATTTCCCAACCTTTCTCTTCTGAATAGTGTAACAAAAAATATATATAAATACATTTTTTTTAACTGCTTAATTACCAAAAGTGTATAGGGTCATTAAAGACCCTATATATGTAATAGTGTCAGGTTTTTGTTTAGTTTTTTTTTTTTTGTTTTTTTTTGTTTTGTTTTGCACTTCTAAAAATAATATTTTTATGATTATTTAATATCTACTGTATATACGTTTGCTATCACATAATATATATTTCTTTGTTTATTACAAGACAAATGACTACTTTATTCACACAAATGACTTCTTTATCGAGTTGACTTTCTGTGTGACAATGGTGAATTATCAGTATTCCATATGAATGTACACATACATATTATACATGTTATTTCTTACTCAAGGTGGCGCTGAAATGTCAGTGACTGACTTGATTTACATTTGATGAAGAAGCAAAGTGGAAGTAAACTATAGCAAGTGTAACCCATGAACAGTATGATTTGGCTGTTGTCATTTGGGTGTATTATGGGAATTATGTAAGTTGTGCATCTATTTAGACAAAAAAAAAAAAAAAAAAAAGTCCCTGAGAAAACACATACTTTATGTGTCATTTATGTGCAGATTATGTGTAGTTTATGTGTATTTCAATATGTGTTTGACAGCCAGTTGCCTCTCATGAAATTTCAGTGTGGAAGTAATGAATCCTGCTCTGTATTTGCTGCATCATCTCTTTGATATAGGAAACATAAAACATCAAAATATATCAGAATATGTTCAATTCTATTATTTTCTAATTTGATACCATCTGGGCATTTTGTAGATCCGTTTGTGTTACATGCCAGGTCTCTAAAGAATGCTACTCTAAAGTAGTAGTATGTAGTAATGTTTGGCGAAACACCAGTGCATTTAACGGTTAAACGGCTTTCCCACTCTGTGTAATTATGCCCATTACCCCGATCCCGTGTTGCATGTAAACACCTTTAACGGCGTTTTTACTGGCTTATCAAATTTATGCAAGTGTTGTGCGCATGCCTCTTCACGGCTTGACGTCAAAAGCAGAAAACAACTAGGTTATTTTAATGTAAATGTATCTCATGTAAATGTGGGTTTCTTGCTTTGTCTGATTTAAATAAACTGATTTTCAGGAGTTATCAGCGTATTGCTGCGCATATAAAAGTGCTCAGTGACCAATTGCGTGCTATGAGCTCTTTTTAGCTTGTTAACAGCGCCCCCGTGTGTTGGATTCAACGATCAACAGCAAATTCTTTTATAACATGTTCTTCAGCTGGTAGCTGGACTTCATGTGCGCCGTACTGGTTCTGTTCAGTATCCTATCAGTTAAATGAGGCAATATATCGAAACATTACACGCTTTATTTTTTCGACGTTTCACCTGCTGTAGCCTAACGCATATTTGTTTAAAATGACGAAGTCAGAGTCAGTAAATTTCTAGTGTTGTGTACAGTACAATCATCCCCCCCCAAAAAAAAGAAAAAAAGAGAGAGAGAGAGACAATGAGAGTACTCTAGTTCAACAGTAAGCCTTATCTATGTTTGGACTGTTATTACAGAGTAACAGCTCAGTCAATAAAACACACATCTTCCTCGGAGAGAGAGAGAGTTCCACTTGTGTGTAGCCTAGGTCAAAAGTCGTCCTGTCATGTGACCATATAGCCTATCTATATCCTCATTGATGAAGTGAAAGCCTTGCTTCATATCAGTGTATTGCTGCTAGCGTTTGGTCCATAAGAGAAGTACAGTTTCCCCCAAATGAAGAACGGGAGTCATCAAAACCCTCAGCTAGAAATCATGTGAGTAACTTCTGCTTTTGACAGTAGTGACAGTGAGTTTATTTGACATCAATAGTAGGCCTATACTTAGAAATGACATTCAGCTTTTAAAAAATGTGTTTCAGATGTAACTGTTTTGATATTCTCAGTATTGTTCATTTAGGGATTTTTATTATACAATACATTTTTATTTTAAATTATTAATTGGTCCTGAAACAAATTTGTTTTGTGTGGTTATTTCACCTAAAAATGAAAATTCTGCCATCATTTACTCACCCTAATGTCATTCCAAACCTGTATAACTTACTTTCTTTTGTGGATCCCACGAAGAAACAATTTGAAGAATGTTGACGCTGCTTTTCCCCCCATTTTGTTTTTATATTTCTCTTTATTTTATTTTGACATTTTTTTATTTATCCACCCCCCTCATACAATGAAAGTGAATGGTGACTGAGGTTGTCAGTCCCTTACATTCTGCCAAACATCTCCTTTTGTGTTTCATGGAAGAAAGTCATACGGGTTTGGAATGACATTAGGGTGAGTAAATAATGACAATTATGAATAATGAATTTTTACTTTGGGGTGAACTTTCCATTTAATTAATAATCTATTAATTAAGCACACCACAGAAACACAATTTAACTGATACCATTACAAAAATAGATAAGTATACACTTGAAAGACACTTTGGATGCTGCATGCTGTTATGTGAAACACATTCTTTATCGACTGGACAAGATAATAGTAGAAATGGCTAAAATTACCCTTAAAGTGCAGCAGTTGAATTGATCTTTAAATTAATTTGGACAAAGTAAATGGATCAATGAATGCAAACGAAGCTCTTAGAATTAGGGCACGACTTGATGCCAAAATAAGTTGTTAATGATAAGGGGCACTGTTTTTAGGTCACTGGTGCGTGATAAATCTTATCTGTCGATATCCAGATAAATTACGTTTTTAGGACACTTCCCCTACTTATATAATAACAATAAAATTGATAACACTGATGGTATTTAACCTAACAATAATGCTCACTTTGATGGTTTTCTTAGGTAATTGGGTCACATTAAACGATCATACTGTTTGACAATTTAAAGCTGTCTTGATTCATATTCATATTCTAAATTCTATTAATTCATGCATATTGTATATTTATGCTGTGATCTACCACTCCCATTTTATTTTTCATTTATCTTTTCTTCTCTTTCTCTCAGGGAGGGATGTCAGAATGGAATTTCAATAGATTTGTTCCTGCACTGTTCTCTCGTTCCAGCTGTGAGTAATGCATTTACCAAACAGAAACCTTTCCCCTCTCCCCTAGAACAGGAAGTGATGGTTCTCAGTCAGATAAGGATTTCTGGTCCACATGATTACATGAATATTAGACAGGATAACCTCTGTTCAAAATAAAATTAGAAGTACAAATCCAAAGCAGACTGCTTATGTGATCTTATTCCAACAAACCAGTTATCTAATATTTACTGTATTGTGAGTATGTGGGAGATCAGGTATTGTTGTTTCTTTGAGTTGTGATTAAAGATTTAAAGGGATAGTTTACTCAAAAATGAAAATTCTCTCATCACTTACTCACCCTCATGCCATCCCAGATGTGTATGACTTTCTTTCGTCTGTAGAACAATTGACGATTTTTAGAAGAATATCTCAACTCTGTAGGTCTATACAATGCAAGTGAATGGCGGTCAGAACTTTGAAGCTCCAAAAAGCATATAAAGGCAGCATACAAGTAATTCATACAACTCCAGTTGTTAAATCCATATCTTCAGAAGCAATATGTATGTGTGGGTGAGAAACAGAACAATATTTAAGTTCTTAGTTTACTATAAATTCTCCTCCCTGCCCAGTTGGTGGCGATATGCCAAATGAATGCAAATCGCCAAAAACAAAAGAAGAAGAATGTGTAAGTGAAAGTGGAGATTTATAGTAAAAAAGTACTTAAATATTGTCAGTTTCTCACTCACACATATCATATTGCTTCTGAAGACATAGATTTAACCACTGGAGTCGTTACTTTTATGCTGCCTTTTTATGGTTTTTGGACCTTCAAAGTTCTGGCCACCATTCACTTCATTGTATAGGCCTACAGAGCTGAGATATTTTGTAAAAATCTTCGTTTGTGTTGAGCAGAAGAAAGAAAGTCTTACACATCTGGGATGGCATGAAGGTAAGTAAATGATGAGAGAATTTTTATTTTTGGGTGAACTATCCCTTTAACACAACTTTAAAATTTGGAATGGAATTCCAATGGAATGTGCGCATCTCAAAACAAATGTTTGGAGTGCTAGAGTAGCAGTAATTCGGCCAGCAAACATTGGAATTCCTTCTCATAAATAATGTGTAGAAAAGTTCAGAATCGAATGATGTAGTAGCATACGCTACTACCAATCACAACTCAGTGTTTACGCATATACCTCATATTTTATGACGATGCTTCAAGTTTAGTTTTTTAAACCGGAAGAACGAAATGGCCAAAAAAAAAAACAAAAAAAAAAAAACACAACACTTAACAATAAACATAATGAGTGCTATAATTGTTTTCAATGATGTGCAACCTGTACATATCTGTTAATATCTAAAAAAAATTGTTTAGGGGTTTCATGACCTTTTAAGCCACTCTTAATGTACGAAAAAGTATGAATGTCATTGCGCTAAAGCTGAAGTATGTAATTTCTGCGCCACTAGCGCCACCAAATGGAATTGCAAAAATAAACTTTGTTTTCAAAACAGATTTCTGAATACATCCTTCGCCTGCGGTTGGTCATACAAAGAGATAGTCCTGCCCCCAACTCATGCCATTGGTTAAGTAACATTGTTAGGAGAAAGGAGATAGGAGATAACATTGATAAGAGAAAGTATTTTAACATTGAAAAAGTGACCTACTTCAGCTTTAAATAACAAAACATCAACCCAAGTGGCATCCACAAAGAAATGATGCTAGACCTTTTCTACTTTCACTGCTTGTGCTATCTTTCTTTAAAATAAATGCCACTTGGTTTAATGTCTATACTTGGTTTTGTTATCTTATGCTTCAAAATTCTTATTTTTTTAAGTGTGGCATAAGTGTTCAAAGACTTTTTGGGGTGACTATATCAATTTGTGTTCACCTCTGCTTTATAATTAGAATAATTATATTATTAGATCATTAGGCTTGTCTCGCAGTGTGTTTGTAATGTGAGTGTTTCATTTTTTTCTGTGTTTCAGATCTGCATTGTAGTTCTCCTCTCCTTTGTACAGCGTAGAGCAAGGGGTCAGCCCTTTGAGGAGCGCTTTCCATATCTCAGGGGTCGATTTGGCATTGTGGTGTGAGTAACCTTTGATTTTTAAAAAAACAATTTTTTTTACCAAAGTGTAAAATATAGTTCTTATTTAAATATTTTTCCCTGTTTCAAGACTCTAATATTTGACTTATATTGGAGATGTATTTATTTTTTATTTTTCTTAGGCCACTGGATTTCATTTGCAGCCTAAGTAATCGATGGTCTTATGGTTTTGCATTCGGTGCTATTGCTCCTAGTGTGCTTCAGCTGTTCTCTGAATCCTACACCCCGTTTCCTGTGCCTAACTGGGCTAAAGGTACATAGCAGTTTATATAGTACTACACACTGTAATTGACCTAATGTATCACATTATTATGTTTTCTGTGCTTTCACATTATAATGAGACTATGCATCATAGAACTTTTCACCTGGATTTTGCTATAGATGTAACATCTGTGTGTTCTGTTCTATTGCACTATCCCATGATGCTCTGTACAGTCCTACAAAAAATACATATATTTGAAATGTACCATTCTCCCTATATATGATCAGAGGAAATTTACTATTGAATTACCTTTGTGTCTCTCATTCAGCCATTCTTTACCTGGTGGGAGCAACTGAAGTTGGTGTGGCCTACCTGCCATTCTTTGCTTGTCTATCAACACCACACCGAGCACTAGGAGGGGTTCTAGGTCTTCTGTACACCCTCATCTGGTACATTAAAAAACTAATTTACACAGAAAAAATGCTCATTGTTTTAAACGATAGAATCTTGTCCAAACTGTTAATTATCTAACTAGTATCTAATTAACTCTCTTGTACTAGCTAACTAGTATGGCGTTACTATACCTATATTTTTGCAAATAAATTTTTACGTGCCTCATTGTACATACAGTATCACGGCAATATTCTGGTGAAACAAACAATTGAGGTGCTACAAGAACAATGATATTTATTCTGTTTCACACAAATCACGAGTAAAAGGGCAGAGTATCAGTTCAAAACACTTAGTTTTCGCTCTGTATCTTACACAGTGCTGTCTTATGACATCAAAACACATTTACTATAGCATATGACATTTCAGACAGTACATTTGAACATTTACATACATAACCATCAACATTTACAGGCTTATTCAAGCACAACCAAGTTGCGCATTAGCTAAACTAGAGCATTGCATTTGCGATGCAAAGGACCGGGGGGACGAGTACAAGTCGACACACGAGTCGAAAGTGTCATAGAAGCACCACAAAATGCCGTGGGTACTTTAGTAATTGCGTTTTTCATCTCACATTAGCTTTTATCATACTATCGGTTAGGTTTAGGTTTAAGGTTTTGGGGTAGGGAGGTAGGTAGGTTTTGTTGATCTAAAACTCAATAGAGCATTAACCTTAAAAAACATCTGTTTTTCATCTTACAATAGCTTTTTATGACACTATCGATTAGGTTTAAGGTTTAGGGTAGGGATAGTGCACTAAAAACCTGATCTGTTTGGCAGAACATTTAACTTAGTTTTAGCACCACACAGTGTACATTTCACCTCGAAACTGCTGCGATACGTGTAATGATCCACATCATATCATTTTGCAAAGATCTATTTTTATGAGATCAAGCTGTTGATGTCATAGATATAAATATAGTTAGGATTGTTCATTTAACTGTTGATTCTGTCTGTTGTTTGGATTTCAGGCTCATTGTGAGACTGTATGACACAATAAGCTGTCCATCTGGAAGGGTTGGTTAATATTATTAATTATTAACTTACATTATGAAGTTTATGTTCACATGTTAGCTATAATTGCAGATAATCTACATGTGTGATAGTGTCACTGGACTATAATTTATAGGTGTGATAGCTGATAAATAAAGTATCGAATGCATTTTGCTGGTTGCAGGTTTTAGGCAGTTATGAGAAATTTATCATCTTGTGGCCATTCTTCCTGTGTTTGTGTTTCCTGCTGGGTCGGTTTGTGTACATCATTGTGAAGGCAGTAAGAATCCGCATGCAGCTACAAGCTGATGAGGTCAGACCCTAAGACAAGTTTTGTTGTAATTTATGTTATGTTGCAGTTGTTTTCTTTTTGAAAACATGGTCTAAATCCACAATTTGCTTAAAGTCAACATGAAACAGCATCACAACCAATGATATATATAGAACTGGATTGCTCATGACATCATACCATATAGCTATGCCCAAACATTCCAATGTCCCTATTGACTTAATAGGAAGTCATCTAATTTCAGCGAGTAAACATTAATCATTCAATCACCGATTTTATATCTGAAATCTGCATGTACATCCCTACAATGCAAACGTCCTACACATTTAATTATTTATTTATTTAAAGTTGGGAATTTTTCCTGTTTTTGAAAGCCAGAGCAAGTTATGAACAGTCTACCTCTAACAATCTTCATCAGCGAACAGATCAGCTGCATGTAAACAAGTTCACTGAAACTGAGGTTAGATACAAACAGACATTTTCAGACTTATTTATTGTGATAATCGAAGTGTTTGTTCAGAGTTACTTGTTTTATGTTTATATCAAAAAGTGCCTTTTTCTCACGGTCACTTGAATAAGAGCGCGCACTCTCTCTCCCTCACGCGCAGCGCCTGAGGGAGACACGCAAAGCAAAGCTGGTTAAAATTAAACTGATACTGATTCGACTGGAGGACAATGAATTAAACTGACTCAAGAGAGCACATCAATGGGCATTTAAGGTGATTTAGAAATCCCTGTCTGACTTTTTTTAAAGTCCCTTTCGGGGGTAAGGAAGTATTGTCACCCTATTTTCCTACTTTACAACTTGTGGACAGTTTTCCCGCTTCCTTTGGTGATTATTGTGCTGTCCTGATAGGCTGAACACTGGGGCAGGTGAAAGTTCTGACATCGCGATCCGCATATATCTTCTCCCTCGTAACGAATATTATCCATAACAAGCAAATCAAACATTAAACATGATTGTCACTAGAGGGCAAAATGCAACTGTCCTATCCGTAGGTCGGAGATGGTGAAACAGGTGTTTTCTCCTGTCAGTCATCGACGCTCTATGAGAGGTTGGGCATACTAAGATGGCCGCTCGAACACTTCCAGTGGCTTCACCTCCTGCTGGCATATTACAAAGACAAACATGCAATGATGAATTGTTCACAATAAAGAACTTGTATTTAGGAAACTAAATAGGGTCAATTTGATTTCATGTTGACTTTAATTCACAGTTATAATAAATCAGCTATCTATATTAACAAATGCTGCAGTTGTTGATATTGCTTTGTTTACATGACATATAGAATGAGGAGGAGTTACATTCCCATCAGTTCAGATATGTACAGACTCTACTGAAACGGCCTCCTGAATGGTACGCACAGATCAAACATGAACATAAATTAATCAATGTATTCATGCAAACCAACAACATACAAACTCACTGTTCTATCTGCCCTCAGGATAGAAAAAAAAAGTTGGTTCCGGAGAAAAGTGTATGACTGGGATCCTCATTTCAAATTTCCTAACAGAATGATTGGCACTTCAGTTATCTCTCTGATTGGCTTGTACACGGTCAGTTAGCTCTCACTAATATACACAATTAATTTAATATACAACTATGGACTAATATTTACTATTTTCAAATTGTCAATGCTCAAATGCTTCTGTTCACTTTATTATTATAAAAAGTAACTTGTAAAATATAAGTTACTTGCTTATGTGTCTGTGAAGATGACCCTAGCAGACTACGGCTTGAGTGACTACGCCTTTGATAATTTAGATGCTTTGAGGGACTCATTTGCAGAGATTGCATCATCCTGTAACCAAACAGACAACATCTTCACATCCCTCATACCAGGGCTGAAAGAGTTCAGCAATATTGCGCGAAGTAAGATATAAGAGCTGCCTTTCTTTCTTTGTTTTCTTTTATTTTGCTTCTGATACACGGACGGACGGACGGAAGGACGGACGGACGGACGGACGGACGGACGGACGGACAGACAGACAGACAGACAGATAGACAGATTATAAAGATGGCTTGATAGATAGATAGATAGATAGATAGATAGATAGATAGATTATAAAGATGGCTTGATAGATAGATAGATAGATAGATTATAAAGATGGCTTGATAGATGATGGATAGATAGATAGATAGATAGATAGATAGATAGATAGATAGATAGATAGATAGATAGATAGATAGATAGGATGGATGGATGGATGGATGGATGGTAGATAGAAAGATAGATAGATAGATAGATTATAAAGATGGCTTGATAGATAGATAGATAGATAGATAGATGGCTTGATAGATAGATGGATGGATGGATGGATTGATGGTAGATAGATAGATAGATAGATAGATAGATAGATAGATAGATAGATAGATAGATAGATAGATAGATAGATAGATTGATAGATAGATACCTCAACATAACACTTAAAAGTGTTTTAAACTGAATTGAATTGAATCAAATCAAATTAAATTGAATTGAATTGAATTGAATTGAAATGTTTTTTGTTTCTAGAATCTTGGTTGGCGACAACTTTTTTATCCACTCTGACATCTGTTACATATACTTTTCACGTGTTAGTATGTTACCGGTATGTATACATTCTAAATGTAATAAACATTCAACATTATAGTAATGCCAGTTTCATTAACAAGATGATACAGTTTAGCCTCAACAGTGGACTAACCGCAAGCTGCTCTTGGATTGATTGTCAGGAAACATTTGAAGAGGTTGTGGAGGGGTCAGAAAACTTTTCTTCCAGAGAAGTTCCATAAGCCAAGCCCTGCAGTCAGTGTGGTAAGCAAAGTGAATGTTTCTCTCTGTCTTTCTGTCTTATACTATGACACCTTGCTCAATGGGTTTCCTACACGGTAAATTGAAAGACAAACTAAGTCTAAGAATACATTGCTGAACGTAATGGCAAATTATTTTCTTTCTCAGGCTGCTATAACGAGGTACTCAGGCTGGCAGATAGCCTTCACACTTTGGGGTATGCAAAACTTCCCTATGAAATATCTAAAATTTTGACAATAATAGTTTTTTAATCATTTAGTTTCCATGGAATCCCTTTCTCACGTGACTCAACATAACCTTATATCCTGCTCAGAAAATGTGGTGCGATCAGCTCACAATGTTTACCATCTGTTCAGAAAGGTCATTGCCTTTACGGACATCTACCCCTTGCATACTTTTAATACTTTTACAGGGTTTTTTGTCAGCTCTAAAAGTGACCCAGAAATACAGTGGGGCTTCATTACAAATGATATAATTAGCATTACCACTTCACTGAAAAGCTTTAATGACAACATGCACTCGAGCTGGCTCCATAAGTAGTGGTCTCAGACTTTTAGACCCCACTATATATATGTATGAATTTATTGATGGTTTAATGTATTAATTAAATGTATTAATTGTTCTTTTTTTCTCTCTACAGGATTTCTGATAGTTCACTTTGTCCAGTTTATTTTTACTTTGCTTTTTGTGTATGGAGTTGTTTTACCAATCCATAAGGGACATTTTCTCAGCTGGCTTTCCAGTGTAGCCATAATTCTGTGAGTTCCATTAAAGACATCTCGTAACCAAATTTATATTTCATAAGCCCGCTCATTATGCTGTAGTTTTGGACTTGCATAAAAACCATATTATTTTATAGGCAACTTCATAGCATATGTTACTCTGAAATGTTATTTAATGAACACAGCATCACTAATTGTTCTATATTTATCTGGTAATAATTGTAAAGTGATTTTTTAAAGCATTTCCCTGCGTTGTTATGTAATTGCAGGCTGACAATATTCATCGTGATAGCCATAGCAGTAGTTCAGATTGTTCTGGTTCAAATGTTCTTCCTGCAAGACAAACTATCACCTGAGGACAAAGAGAAGCCTCTTGCACTCAACAACAGGTAGAATAACCACAATATTAGTAATAAAAAAAACTGCTAATAATGTATAAATGTAAACACATTAAATTTTGTAGATGTTATTTAAATAACCCAATCTATTTCTCTTCTCCTTCAACAGAAAGGCATTCCACTGCTTTAACTACTTTTTCTTCTTCTATAATGTGATTATGGGGTTGAGCAATTGCATTTTACGCCTTTTAAGCAGCGCTATTGTGGGAACGTGGCTGGTATCACGAATTGATCGGACCATCATGCAGCGGGGCTATGAGTCCATGGATCCAGGTATAGGTTCAGTTATATCCAGTGCTGTGCAATGAGATAAACTAAGAATTTTAAATTATTTAACTTTTTGATTGAGTGATCAAATGTTTCTATACTAGTGGAACACAACTGTAAAATGTTAAATTAAGTAGTGCACAGTAATTTTTTTGAAGTATATCGAGATAGCTTACATTGGCTTAGACTGACACCTAGTGGCCTGGATGCAGCATAATTCAAACACATTAGTTTTCAGTTACCATTGCCATTGTAGAAATTCACTATGCCCAGTAAACCAGGATTCATTTAATCCATGAATGAAAGTATCCAATAACAGGGCAGTTACTGAGATTAAACTAGTAGTATTCAGCTGGTCATGTGATGCTAACATGGCTGCCCCCGAGGCGCTCCTGCTCCATGTAGAATAAAATAGCTTTTATAAGGTTACTGATATGACTGAAGTCTTCATCTCAGATGAGTGGTCAGGATTTTATACATATGTTTCAGAACTGCTATTAATTTCTTTAGAAGTAAAACTTTTTAAATTATGAAAAATAAATAAATTAATTAATTAATTACTGAGTGAACCTTTTAAATTAATTTTAGTGTTTTTGTACAATGGGTCCAAAATTCTGAGACCTCAAGAGAAAATGCTACTATTTTTGTAATTTATAAAAAAAAAAAATAATAAAAAAACAATTAAAAAAAATTCAGTTATGAATCATATTGTCAGCATAACAATTTGAGGCAAATAATGAACAGAAAATGAACATAAATTTTAACATTTCTTTGGATTTGGTATGGTGCCTTTTTGCTTTAATGACTGTGTGCATGCAAGGTAGCCTGGACAAGTTTGTGCAAAACCTGATGATTCCAGAATGATTTAAAAAAAAATTTTAAAGAGCATCTTGTGTGATTCAATGGATGGAAGAAAATCTGACCTTTTATACAAAGGAGCTAACATTTGATTTAATACTCTAGAAATAGTGCACACTCTTCATTTGTTGTATAAAGGGGTCTCAGTCTTTTGGACCACGTTTACACCTAGTATTAAGATGAGTTTCAAGTGATCTGATAACAAGTGTTCAGCTCTAAATACAAGTGTAAATGGGCTCCAAAACGTTTTGGTGTCGGATCACAGTTGGACCCCACTGAATGTCAAATAAGACAAATTTGCATTTTTAATTGTGTGACTGTTTTGTACAGGATACAGTACCTGGATAGGGATGATATTTGCTGATCATTACCATAGCAACCCTGTTATGGTGTCTTTCTGCCACCTACTGCTTGGCAGAACACTGGAGAAACGGGAACCCGCAGCAACCTCATATGAAACTTTTAGCAGTACCACAGGTGAGACAGATACAAATATACATGAAGAACAATAAAAGTGGGACTCATATTTCTTGACAGATGTCTGGCAAAGTGGATTGATCACCTCTCTAATATCACAGTTTTAAACACAGGCCTAAGTAGGTGCTTATAAAAAATAACTTTGCCTGTCTGCTGTTTAACAGGATGTTCAGTAGGAGGCAGAGTACGCGTGCGTTGGCTGCTGCTCTACACACTTCTGAGGAACCCTGCACTCATCCTGCTGAGAAAGAGAAAAAAACAGGAACTTTATGAAAACCAAGACCCTCTCCTGTTAGCCCGAGCCATCACCTCACAGGCTCAACAAGCAGATGGGTTCGTTGTCAACAAAACTGTCGAAACAGAACCAACACAATCAAACATCTGAAAGAGCTGGGGCTCTTGAAATCAGTTCTTGGAGACCAGAGCAGGGTCTGGTACTCTGTAACGAAGAGTTTATTGCATCTGGACCGAGAACTGGTCTGAGAGAAAGCTGGACTCAAAAGCAGTGTGCAGGGTTCAGTTAGACTGCTTTTCGTAAGAGTTTTATACATGTTTCTGAAACTAATTTGAGTGTCTGATTTGTTAACAACTAAGTGTTATTGGTCAAATAGTATTTTGTAATAAAACATTTGTTTGGGTGAATTAATTTCACTGGTATATTGTGGATGCAGGGCTGTCACTTTACTGAGGCTGGGACAAACAAATAAGGGTGGGCTTCAGCCCCCATACACAGATGTGATTTTTTGGCACCCTCATCACAGGAGAAAAATATAGATTCATGCAGAACTCCAAAAAGGGGTGGGAGCTCCACACCTCCAGGAAAGATATAGGAAGCCCCTAACCCAGGGGTGTCAAACTCAGTTCCTGGAGGGGCACAGTCCTGCAGAGTTTAGTTCCAGCCCTGCTCCAGAATGCCTCCTTGTAATCTTCAAGCACTCCGGAAGACCTTGATTAGCTGCTTCAGGTGTGTTTAATTAGGGTTGGAACTAAACTCTGCTGGACTGTGGCCCTCCAGGAACCGAATTTGACACCCCTGCCCTAACCTAACCATTTGCCCAAGTAGGTATAGCTGCAGGCCGGAGATCTCCAATGGTGTGGAATCTCCAAAAGAGGGCAAAACTACTCCAAAAGGGGGTTGTGCCAACACCAAAAGGGGGCGTCACATTCACACAAGGTTAGGGTTAGGGAAAGGGTTAGGTTAGGGGCTCCATATATTTATGCTGGGTGGTTAGGAGCTCCTGCCCCTTTTTGGAGCTCTGCCTGCAGCTATATCCTGCTCTCAAACCCTAACCATTTGTGGAAGTGACACCCCCTTTTGAATCTTGGAACGGACAAAAGACCAAGTTCAGAGGATCTGAGAGACCGAGGTGGGAGATATGGTTGGAGTAAATCAGACAAATAAGTTGGGGCAAGACAATTTAAAGCCTTAAATGTTATGAGTATTTTGTATTTAATGCAAGATGCAACAGGCAGCGAGTGGAAATCATGCAGAGGAGGAGTAATGTGATCAGAACGCTTAGTGAAAGTGAGGACTCATGCTGCAGCATTTTGAACATATTGTAGCCTAGCAATGCTTTTTTTGATTAAGCCAACAAGCAGGGCATTGCAATAATCAAGGCATGTTGTGAGCTAGGGTTTCAGCATCAGCCAAGGTAAGAGAAGATTGGAGGTGTCAAATCAAATCAAACCACTTTATTGTCACTCAACAATATACAGTGCAACAGTGGGTGAAGGTCTTGGGTGCAGTTCCGAGCAACATAGCAGTCATGACAGTGATGAGACATATACCAATTTACAATAAACATCAGATTTACACAACACAATTTACAAAGATTTAGGTGTGCAACATTCCGTAGATGAAAGAAAGCATTTTTAACAACAATGGAAATGTGAGAATCAAAAGAAAGAGATGAGTCAAATAGGACGCCAAGAATATGGAGTAACCCCGACCTCTTTTGGAGATTCTGCCCCCATTTGGAGGTCTTGGGCCTACTTGCATCACAGGGCCCAGGTCAGTAAGTTGTCCCCAACCTGTGTCAAATGGTGGTAACAAAGTTATACCATGGTACTTTGATATACAGGATGGTACTGAATGATACCATATTCATGTACTATGGTATTTACATGGTACTGCAAGGTACTTCATAGAATACAATGGTATAACTGCACAATGTTATACCATTGTATAATGTCCAATACTGTTATATGCCCCAAAACATGGTATTACTACTGCACTTTTTTCTAAGTGCTATAAAAAATAAGGCCATAAATAATGGTAATAATTTTTATTCATTCAACTTCATTGAAACTTTGAAATAAATAGATATAGACCAAAACTCTTTACAAATCTTTGCAAAAATGTACTGTTGGAGTAGCCTATGTAATGGCATCAGAAGGTAATGTCATGGTATTTTTATGGTACTGAATGATTACCTTTTTCATGAACTATGGTATTTACATGGAACTCCAAAGTACTTAAGAGAACACCAGGGTACATGTCTAAAGAACATAGTAGTACCACGGTATGATGTTTTGTTAGGAAGAGGGGACTGCAGCAGTTCATGTCTAAGGACATTTATCCACACGACAGGTAGGATTGATATGTCTTTGTCCAGTGATTCCTTATTGAACGATTTAAAGTTCTTTATTCTTAAAGAAAGTTCGCTGGTGTGTAAGCGCAGGACTGTCATTAATTAGTTCTCACAAGATGAGTTTTATTTACAATCAGCGCCTTTACAAATCAAGATCACAAACTGAACAGTCAACTTCAATAAATACTAAGAAGGACTTTTATTCGGTTGCAGATTCCACTTATTCTTCTTTTCTTTCTTTTCTCTCAAAGGATGGCCAGGCTCTTGAGGGCAGGAGACTTAAAATTAATAAATTAAAATGTATTTATTTATCAAATCATGCTAACTTGTAAATTACTAACGTATTTGGTAACGCTAACATCACAAGGTGATAACATGCACACAAGCTTATTTTTAATTTATTTATAGTTTCGCAGTCTGACATTTGACCTCAGTTTTTCTACAGATGAGTTGTGACCTAGTTAGAGTGCTAGCAAGAGCACGTGCATGCGTGCGCGATATTTAACGACTAAATCAGCGACAAAAGAGAACAAATAAGAAAACAAAAACAGGTGAGCTGTACTAACTAATGTACGCGTTAACATTGTTTTCATTTTTATTTCTATCATACTGTGATTTGGACGTGATTTGAACAAGGTAAAAATATTTTTTATGTAATTTGTTTAGATAATTATTGACTGCCTAATGACAACTGGCTTTTCTCTCTTCCCGCCTTTTCTCTTTTAAATATATATTTTACTTTTGTTAATGGTGAAAACATGTTTTCAGTCAGTGTAAAGTTTATCCCTGTGTTTGAAAGCCACATGGATATCTTTACCTTTCCCAGGTGTCCATGACAGAATCCACTCCAGCTTGTAAATGTGCAAAATTGTAGGCCTAACTTTTACAAACGATGTGTGTAGCATTAATTTCTATGATATTCAAACTACATGCATTTCCCATTATTAATGCCATGCTAGGGAATTCAGCAAACATAACAAGCACTGATGTGCATACAGTGCAAGTTATTTCTGTCATGTCTTCCTGTTTATTTGTGATGATATTTGGTGTAAATTAAAGGAATATTCCAGGTTCAAAACAACTTAAGCTGAATCGACAGTATTTGTGGCATATTTTAAATAACCACAATATTTTTTTTCGAAGTGTCCCTGCTTTTCTTTAGAAATACACACCGTTTCAAAACTAAAGCCACAATACGTAAACATTTTACATGTTAACATGATTTTAGTGTGATAAAAACGCTTACTAACCTTTTTTGTGTAAAGTTATATCTATTGATGACAAAACACCGTAAACCTTAAAACGACTTTAATAAATGATGATTTCAACAAATGTATAACTTTAAAAATGCAAGTTTTATCTGAAGAATTCATTTAAGTGCCTTTTTTTAAATTATAAACTTCACATTTCTGCTTTTAAACCCTCCAGAAATTGGCCCCATTCACTTCCATTGTAAGTGCCTCACTGTAAGCTCGATTTTTACTTGAAAATGAGGGACAGGGGGCCTGGGTAGCTCAGTGAGTAAAGACGCTGACTACCACCCCTGGAGTCGCGAGTTCGAATCCAGGGCGTGCTGAGTGACTCCAGCCAGATCACATAAGCAACCAAATTGGCCCGGTTGCTAGGGAGGGTAGAGTCACATGGGGTAACCTCCTTTTGGTCACTATAATGTGTGGTTCTCGCTCACGGTGGGGCGCGTGGTGAGTTGTGCGTGGATGCTGCGGAGAATAGCGTGAAGCCTCCACACGCGCGGTAACGCGCTCAACAAACCACATTATAAATTGCGCGGATTGACGATCTCAGACGCGGAGGCAACTGAGATTTGTCCTCCGCCACCCGGATTGAGGCGAGTCACTATGCCACCATGAGGACTTGGAACGCACTGGGAATTGGGCATTCCAAATTTGGGAGAGAAAAAGAAAATGAGGGACAAGTTGAAATAATCTTTTGTGGTAATTGACATTACGCCACAAATGCTGTCGATTGAGCTTAACTGGCTTTTAAACCCCGAACTTTCCTTTAACTTTTAGACATGGCCCTGTCCATCAATTGCACAGATGTGAATATTTTAGTATGGGCCTACATGGAATGTCCAGATGACCTACTGGATGACAATCACTGAATTAAACATGCACAGTAGTGAGGTCATGTGACAGCAATGTAGCATACTACTGTTTAAAATGTTTATCATTGCATATTGTAACCTGTTTCACATATTTAAAATGGTAGTAAGCAGTGTTTGTTTGAGTTCAGGATGAGTGACGTTGAGTTGGTGAAGAAGATGCTGCGAGCTGTTCTTCAGAGCAGTAAGCACGGCGTGACCATGGCTCGTCTGCCGGGAGACTACCGTGCTCTGACTGGAGAAATGGTTCCTCACAGGAAGCTTGGCCATGCCACTCTGGAGAGCTTTCTGCGCAGCATTCCCGGAGTGGTGCGGCTGGAGCGCTCCAGTACTGGAGAGGTGGTGTATTCAGTTGACCTGTTTAACATTAACAGTTCAAAAGAAGTTAAAGGTGCAATCAGTAATTTTTGATTGTTTCGCTGGCTAAGAAGACAGTTGTCTTGGAAATAAACTGACACCTAACAGCTTGGATGCAGCATCATGCATAAGCAGTTTAAATGTAATAGACTGCCTGTATGTGTTTGTAGGTCATGTGTTTTGCTGGTGTGTGTGAAGAGACGGCACACATCGCACAGCTGGTCGCCCGGCAGAAGACTTCAAAGAAGACCGGCTGCTCTAAATTAATTAACTTCCACATGAGAAAGAAGTCTTCCTCCCTGTTTTCACCTTATGGTACACAGACAAACAAACAAGCAAACAAACTCCAGTGAGAGAGAGGCTGTTTGGGTGATGTGATCATTATGAGCCAATGTGCAGAGGCCACATTCAGTCACTGTTGCTTTATTGCAATCTCTTGCTCTCTTATGACTAATTACTAAATACTAGTTATGACTAGACTAACTAGTAATTGTGGGAATCTTGGTTAGTTGTTAAACTAAACTTTTGCTCTCAAAGCTAAAAAGTGCAACAGTGAGGTTTCAGATGTAAAATATCTCCAATTGATTTTTAACGATGTTAAGCTGTGATATATGGGTGTTTCTTCAACTTCAGGCAATTTCATGTCCCAGGGTTGGTTTTTATTAAAATGAACAGATTTCAACTTTTTGCTTTTTGATATGTCACATTACAACTGACATATCAAAAAGCAAAGCATGTTTAAGTCAGTTGTAAAAAGCATTACAACTGACTTAAACATTTTACTAGGTCTCCATTTATTTATTTTACTTTTCAAATGTGTTTTATGTATAAATTTTACATAAAATAAGACCATATCTTGCATTATTAAACTATAAAAATCCATTATAAAAATACAAATCATTACATATTAATACAAATTATTTGTTTAAAACTATGACCATCTAAACAAAAAATGAAATAAATGATTTACATTTTTGTGAAATTGATTTCTATCAGTTTCTCAAAAATTAACACAGTTTGTGGTGTCATTTCCACCACACCAAAACATTTTGCCCCTAATAATTTTTTTGTTAGTGTACTTAACCATATTGACAAAAGTGTCGGTGGAGAGCATGCTTGATGAAATATGAAACAAAATACAGTACTGTGCAAAAGTCTTAGACACATAAGATGCTTCACAAAAACATTTGTCTTAAGATGGTTATTTATATTTTCAGCTTTAGTGTGTCAGTAGGAAATATACATTTTAGACTTCCAAACATTTCTTTTGCAACTAGAATAGAATAGAATAGAAGAACAGGGAGCCCTGCAACAGATGGCATGGTCCCCCCCACAGAGCCCCCCACTGAACATCGAGTCAGTCTGGGATTACAAAAAGAGACAGAAGCAATTGAGGCAACTGAAATAGATAGAAGAACAGTGGCAAATTCTCCAAGAAGTTTGGAACGTCCTATCTGCCAACAACCAAGAAAAACTGTATCCAGGTGTATCTAGGAGAAATGGTGCAAAGGTGGTCACCAAATATTGATTGAGCTATTTTTTTGTTTACTGGACTTTGTATGATGTTGATTGATAAATGAAAACTATTTATGGCATTATTTTTGAAGAGATCCTCACTATGCAACATTTTTCCCAAGTGCCTATAACTTTTGCACAGTACTGTATATTTGAAGAAAACAAAGAAAATTCAAGGTAAATGGGTCAATGACGTGACTTTTTTTTTTTCTTTTTTCAGATTTATTAAATTATTCACACAAAACAGTTACTCTTCTAAGATGAGCATATTTTAAATTATCAAAGGTCAAAGTCATTTTGATATTTATTGTTGACAACAACCATAAAACAAGTTTTAAAAATATGTAAGCTATTTTGACATTTTTATGAAGAAAAGCATTTTTATCTTGAAAACGGTGTTTGATCATTTTTTTTTTTAAAATGAATGATTAAATTGTCGGAATTTTCATGACTTAAGAAAAAAAAATACAAAAATCTCCTGTGATGTATGTATGTACATTGTTGGACATTGTGAGATCTCAAATAAATAATAATAAAAAAAACTAGTATTGTAAGTGTGAAAAATGGTTTAACATGTCTTTACTTTCTAGAAATTCGCAGTGATAAAAGTACCTGAAATTTAAGAAACACCCACGTGCTTCTATAGAAGCCACAAGTCATTGGTGATTTAAACTTAATTTAACAAAAAAAAAAGTTTAGTTGCCAAATTCCCTACACTTTTAAAATACCCATAATCATAAAGAACAATCAACCAATCAAAGAAACCGCTCTTGCCATAAAAACAGAAATTGCACCAAAAGCGATCAGAAGACACTGCTGCCATCCATAAATTCGGTCTCGCTGCGCTTAACCACTTAAATGTGCATATATTTGAATACTCAATGGTTTACTTATAGTTGTCTCTGCTGGGATAGGTGAAAGAATTTTAAAGGTGTCATGACATGAGGAATACAATTTTCCTTGATCTTTTGCCATAAGAGTTTTTTTTACTTATACAAAACATTTGAGTAATTTTCTATATTTAGCCTATGTTCTACAGTACATCTACACGATCAGGTGCACATCACTTAAAACACAAGCAGTTCAGCAAAGTTATACACACAACTAGCTAACTGAATTACAGTCATGAAATCAGCCAGTTAGGAAGTATTAGCTGGCTAGTGACTACCTAGCCCTACTGTCATGTAAACCACTAATGAGGCTAGGTAGCTGCTAGCTACAATAGCTAACTGGCTAATATGATATCATTGTGTACCAAACAAGACAGCACTGCCAATGCAATACAGCTATCAACTGAACACAACAGTAACTCTGACATCAGCACCATTGCTATTTATTTATGCACTAATTGGATAAAAGTTTTATCATTATCCATAGCGCTGTCACATCCACTAATATTTGCCAGACAAGAAAGTCTTTCAGGGGACGTAATGACGTAGGCTACAGCAATTATGTCATGTACGGGTTATGTAGCTGACATGTGTTGAGCCAAACCAGAAAGAAGAACGTTGTCGGAAACTTAAAAATGAATGACCGTTAGGAGAGTCAAACATCTGCTAAAGACGATGAAATTGTCGCAAAAAGAGGTCAAACACCTTATAAAGGGTTAAAACCTAAACTGAGTATACTTCTTGAACTTCAAATTTAAAGGTAGCTTACCCTGTGGAGTTTACTTGTAAACAAAAATGTCATGTTTACATTCATTATAGAGGTCTAACGAACATGTGGAATGCATTTCCTTCCCCATTAATGGTATGAAATTTATTGAACCCAAGCTGCAAAAATGCCTTGTTCTCTACTCCCGTGACTTTGTGACGTCACACGGGAGGCTTGTTAATGCATGACCACCTCCACAGCAAGACAGCAATGCCTACTTCTACATCATCACACCCTTGGCCCACCCACTGGGGCTCATTTGGAAATGTGAAGTGGAGAGCGCATAACAGATAGGCCTACTATTCCTTTACACCAAAAGGAACTTACACAGGACCTTGTGCCCATTGGGACTATTTAAATTTTTTTCTATATAATCATGCATTAGACAAATGTTTTTGACTGTTGTAATGCGTCTTGCACCACTTTAAAAAGATGCTGTGTCAAGTTTAAACTCTTAAAGGGGTCATGAAGTTTATTTTCCCTGAGGTCCAATGATAATGTTATAAAAGTTTTTTTTGCACCAAAACAGTAACAATTTAACAATCATTTTCACCCTGTTTTTGGCCCTCTGTCTGAAACGCTCGGTTTTGGTCTAAGCACCTCCTTAACTTCAATGTAAACGCCCACTGTTAAGATTGGCTAACATCATGCAGCCCCTCAAATTCAGCAACCTCAATCGGAAGAGAATGAACCTTGACATTATAAAACAAAATTGCAGGGTTTACACATAACGCACATCTTACACATTACATCTGAATATATTAAACTGTTCATCTCAAGCACAACTGTTAACACAGCACCGTAAACTATCAAACAGTCATGACATTTGAAATATTCATGAATGAAATGATTTACTTTTTTGAAGTGTTGAAGTGAAGTAACTGTCCCATCCTTCAATAACAGTTCCTTTGCAAAGCTTGAATCATACTATGACTGTTCACAAGCAATCCATGCTGACATGAGCCAAAAAAAAACAAACACATCATAGTCCAAAGAACCGTGAAATGACACACGCATACTGTAGGTGCACTGAGGTGCACATCACCGGAAACACATTGAAACGGTCAAAGATGTCCATCGTCCAAGATGTCCGTTGTCAAAAATGTCCTATGTTAACATAAACCAACAATTAAAAATAGAGCAAATGGGCGAAAGATGACAGAGGCAGCAGCTGAATGAGATAATTGCTTCTCCCTTTCAGAGTTGTAACTTGACACAGCGTCTTTTAAAAGCAGTGAGATTCATGGCAGCTGTCAAAGAGTCTGTGTAGTTCATGTTTATTTACAAAATCAAAAAAAAAAAAAATAGTCCAGATGGGACCCCTTAGGTGTTATTTTAGGAATAGTTAGCCACGGAAGGCCTGCTCTCTTGACTTGAACTGCGCTCCAGTGGGTGGGGCCAAGGGTGCGATGACTAGAGGTCTGCAACCCGACCTGGGCTCGACAACACCTGAGAACCCGACAGGTTTCGGGTCGAGTTTGGGTCAGTTTTTCAAGTAGGACTTCGGGGTCGGGTTGGGTTTGTATCAATGAAAAAATAAACAGGCTTATCGAACTTGTTTCGATCACGCGCTCTCACTCACAAACGTGCGAATGGACGAGTTAGGGGCCGTTCACACCGAACGTGTTTTTGTGTGCGTCTGTTCTGTTTTCCCATTGTTTTCCTAGGTAAACACATGCTGGAAGAATGTCTTTGACATTTATACCACGTCTCGCTTTTTCTTCAGCGTCTCGTGCAGGACCGGCACATTTTAAACACCATGTGAAGTTAAAAAGAACTTAACATTTTCAAAAACGTATGTTGAGACACCTGCGCTCTGTTTCATTTTTGCGCTATGTCTAGATTGTTTTTACCACAGTTGTCACAAAGATTCAATAATCTGAACAAGTTCAGGCTGCATAGAGGGGACTGTTGCAATGTTTCATTTTATTCCGGATTGTTCTGCGCCAAGAGGGGACTGTTGCATTTTTTCATTTTATTCCAGATTGTTCTGCACCTAGTGAAGTTTCAGCAAATAAACGTTATGTCGATGCTTTTTTCTCCTTCTGCTCTAGTGTACTAGTGGGTTCTGTGCCTTGATAAAACTGTGTATGTTTACTGTTTCAGTACTGTTACGAATGTTGCCTATATGCTTACATAAAATAAAGCCTATTGCAACAGTACATGCTAGGAGAAAAATTAGATAAGCGATTTCAGGTAGGGTTGGGCCACACGGTCTCGGGTACAGGTTGGGTTTCATTTTAAGGCCTGTGCAGATGTGTGGGATGTGTAAAATACAAATGAGCAATGTTTCGTGATGTCACGAACAGACAGATTTAAAAACGAAATGTTTCAGCAGTGTGGCAACTATTCTTTTATTGCATTGGGGATTCAGTTTTGAGTTCTGACATTTACAGTATGATTTACAGTACGATTTTAGTACAGTTACCTCTTATATGTCTAAATATCAAGGAAAATTGTATTCTCCATTTCGTGACCCCTTTAAAAGGAGACCCCCATTCTGTTTCAATTCTGTTTTTAATATATATGATCATATATTAAAATAATAATGAAAAGAGTATATCATCGTGACCTCTTTAACACTGAAAATTTGATGTGTCATATGTAACACTTTTACAGCAAAGTTCTGCTGAAAGGAGGGGAGAGAGGTTGCCTTATGAAAGACAATACAATGTTCTCACAGTTATTTCAGAAGCATATTTTAGACTGTGTTTGTTCCTCTATGTGCACTGTGGGAATTTTATGCCACTCATTGAATTAATTGTGTAGTGAAAAATTGGCACAGCTTATGTACTGGACTGGCAAACACTTTCATGCACTCTACTAGATTAGAACATATTACGCACATCTACACACCTCCATTGTCGGATTCACCCTTTGACATAGCAAAATCCCAGCTTGAATGCCCACATCCTTGATAGAGCTTATTAAAGGCTTTATTACTGTGCCTCAGCTCCTTGCCCCACCAAATTTGTCTGCATATGTGTGATGGTTGTAGCTATGGCAGTCGGTCACTTTGGCATTATATTGCCACAAACTGTTAAATGTCCTGCACACTCTCTCTCTCTCTCTCTCTCTCTCTCTCTCTCACACACACACAAAGCACTTTGAGTTATGTTTTTGTTTATTAAAATGGTTTAATTACTTGTGTCTTCACAGTTAAACCTCGCTTGTCTTTGCGGCAGCCGGGTCACGCGACTCGAGGCTTCGCATCCAAATCTAGTTTTTACCCTAACCAGCAGCAGGTTTACAGTACTAATGTGCCCTTCACCCAAGTTCCTTCTCGCCAGCTGAGCAGGAAATCAGCAGGGTGAGTGACATGAGACCAAACACATTACATACACAGTGAGCACTAAAGCATTCTGAATACATTCCTTTCATCTTATTTTAATATTTAACTCTGCTGATCTTAGGTCAGAATCAACTGTGCCCAGCAGGTTCCTTACAGATACAAAGACTCAGCCAGTTAAGAACAATCAGACGCTTGGTAAACCTCATATTTTGCCCATTTAAAAATATTGTGACAATTAGATTACACGTTGAAAATTTCCCTTTGACTTGCATTGTTAGAATGTTCCCCATTCTTAATATAGCCAACCAATATGTGCATACTGAATTAAGATCTTGTCTTTTCTTTCCTCTGTTGAACCATATAGCCATTTGCTGTGTTGTGTTGATTCTCATGCACAACTGAATGAATTCAAGATGTACTGAGTGTCATA
The DNA here is from genome assembly GCF_019703515.2 of Myxocyprinus asiaticus. Taxonomy (NCBI): domain Eukaryota; kingdom Metazoa; phylum Chordata; class Actinopteri; order Cypriniformes; family Catostomidae; genus Myxocyprinus; species Myxocyprinus asiaticus. Next base: position 43,738,574 of record NC_059350.1, on the reverse strand, counting down.
ACAATGGCAAATGTTGCTTTCTTTAGCTCAGAATAAGCCTGTAAACCATGCTGATGTTGAGCTGGTTCAGAGTCGTGTCAAACAGCTTTTCCAGAAGTACTGCAGTGGAGTGTGGCTGTCAAAGATCCCTCAGCTCTACAAAGATATGTTTAAGGAAGAGCTACATATGCACAAAGAAGTGGAGACCTGGACACACATCTGCACTGTGAGAGAACTGGAAAGCACAAACAAACAAATGCTGACTTCTTAGAATCACTCTGTCCTCCTCTGACCTTCTCCAACTTCAGCTCAAAGTTAATTTTTTATTTTTAATCTCAAAATAAAAGTTTTGTTGCTTTTAGTCCATAGGCCTGTTGCACGAAGCAGGTTTCAGTGGCTACTCAGGGAAGTTTGAATTTAGTTTGAGCAAACTCTGGTTTTTCTGTCTCAAGAAGACAGGTCGGTTTTTACCAGTGTTCATCATCATAGCAACTTACACTACACTGCTAACGTGCTCAGGAGCACGTTTTATTCTGGGTTACAGATTGCAAACAGATACCGAACCAATCAGCTGTGAGTAAAGTGACATCTCTGACACAATGTCACTTCCCCTCTATCTTTCACTCCAAATAAAAGCGCGCTTCACATGGAAATGTATATATATAATGAAATGAGATTTATATTTATTACAATTTAATATATTAGACCTACATATTAATATAAGATGGTTTATTTGAGAGATCTGGGAGCCTTGTATCTTTTGAGCAGCACATTAAAAATTTATTATTTAGTTTATTTGCATTTCTTTACATACTGTACCTGTATGCAGTGCGTGATGCTGAGAACCTTGGAAAAAATACTTTTTTCCCGGCTCTCTACCCACCAAGGGGTTCTTGGCCTGAAAATGGTTGAATACTCCTGTTGTAGACTATCACACACTTTGCACTACTGCACTTCAATAAATTATATAAAACTTTTTAAATTATATAAAAGCTTTCACATTTTAGATAAATAAATGGATTTTCATGCTTTTAAAATTAATAAACCTGTGTGACGAGGAGGAGGGCAATAAATGTCTACGAGTATTGTTCAACCCGGTCCCTGCTTCCTCCTTTCCACCCAACAACGAACCTTGTTACATTGGTGCCAAACCCAGGAAGGAGGAAGGATGTGCTGTCATGGAGTCCTCGCCGCTGCCGTCCAGCTGGATGCAAGGAGCTCACTGCTGTCCGCCTGGAGACGGAGGAGCCCACTGCCGTCCGCCAGGAGGCAGTGCAGCTGGCTGAGGACCATGTGTCAGTGTGTTCGGGGGCCGCTGAATTTGAGTGTTTTTTGTTGTTGTTGTTTTTTTTTACAGTACACATAGACATTTATTGTTGCACTTTTCAGTTGCATACAATAACACACTGCTTCATGCTGCGTGTGTGTCTCTCTCTCTCTCTCTAGCTTTGTGCAACAGGCCTCATGTCTGTTAGCTTTGAGATAATTTATATGCTAATATTCTTTAAGTTGACAAAATTAGCTTTTAGCATATATAAGCATTAAAAATTTACAGTCTTTTTCTTTTGGGAAAACCGACCGAAAATATTGATTACTCATTCTACACTTAGGGTGTATCAAAAGTTTTGTTAAATGAAATGCCCTCTAGATTGAGAATGTTCCTCCTCCAAATACCACCAGCCTTTGACTAGAAATAGCAAGTAGAATATTATGGTTCAAGGCTGTGATGTATACATAGGGATATTTTTAATGTGTCAAGTATATATTATGTGAAAAGCATGAAATAAAATTGTATTTGTCAGTTCATTTGTGAGACTCTTAAAATACTGAAGTTAGTGAATCTGAAATGTGTTTTTATTTTTTATTTTATTTTTTCCCATCCATAGGTTGAAAAGCCAGGCAGCAATAACACAGTGGACCGGCTGGTGTATCCTGTCCTGGACCCCTCCCCAAAACCCAGTACTGTGCCTGCTGTAGCACCCAGCAAGCTGTCTCCTAACTCTGCCATTCTAAAACCACCATCACCTGCTCAGCAAACTACCCATATTCTCAGAACTCTTGCCATTAACATTCCTCCAGTTCAGAAATCCCAGGCACCCTTGAGCCCAATGTCGCCCGACTCCACCACACTTCACCTTCCAGTCCCTGAAACGCCCAAGCCTACCACTCACACACTCATCACCCCTCCCTCCACCCCACCATCTCACCAGCCTCTGACTTCAGAGATCAAGGAGAAACTACGGCAGCTGCTCAATAAATACAGCCAGGGGCTATGGGCTCATGCACTTCCACAGCTTTTCCAGGAGGCCTTTGGGTAGGAATGGACTAAGGCCATGTTTGTAATGTAATATTTGCATGCTACTTGCTGCATACTGTGCAGTATTATGTCTATTTTTAAAATAGTATATGAAACATAATGCAGTGTGCAGCTGTAAATGTTTGTGTGCTACATTATGTAGGTAGGTATATATTGATACCATATGGGAAATGAGTGCATCAAGCACAGAGCTTACCACATATAAAACAGTAAATACGAAGTCTTAATTAAAATACCGTTTACACAATATACACCACATGCTTTACATTAAGTTTCATGACTTTTTTGTTTTGTTTGATTGAATGTGCTTTATAATGTATGAGATAGCCCAGTGAAATGGACTATAACGTTTTGTAATGTTCTTTTTTTCTGTCAGGCACGTGTTTCCTCAGTACATGTTGGAGGATCTGTCTCTGTTGGCAGATAAATGCATGGTTGAGTACCCGATGCCAGACAATCGTAAGAGAGCCATCCTGTACACACTACCATCTCATGTCCAAACGCAGCCCTGCCCAAGGCCACGTCCACTGCTTATAACCTGTTCTGACAACCAACATGTGCCGCCTCTGACTATCCCAATGGTAGAGTTTCATTCTGTGTTGGTGATGGAGATAGGCAGCACCAACAACGTTGTTCTCAGGTAGCACTCACAAACCTGCTATAAAAACAAGCATAGTCATTTTGCCATGTTGAGAGTGCAAAACTGGTATTTTATCATTAGATACATGATGCCTCTGAAATTACATCAGTTCTTTATTATTTGCCCTCCCCATGGGACTTTAAAACTAATTTCCGAAGTTTTACCACCATAAAATTGTGATTATGACAAGCATCACTGTTGTTAATTATTCGTAAGGTTAGGGATTTATACAGACTTGCAAGTTTTAAACTAATTGTGCATAGTGGAAATAAAATAGTCACACATTTTTTTGCACAGTTTGTGCTATGGACATTAATGATGATACTGTGACGAGGAGGAGGGCGCGTCCGGGCTGTGACTACTCACGCCCAGCCCCCAATCGGGCTAATCAGCCGAGGAGAGGGATAAGTGCAGCAGAATGCGGCAGTTTGGGAGAGAGAGAGAGAGCCACATGCAGCTGCAATGTGTGTGTTTATGTTTTTGTGTCTTTTTGTAAAGTATTACTAAATATTACTTTATAATATTACTTTGATTGTTCAGCCGGTACCTGCCGCCTCCTTTCCCATTTCAACCTTGTTACATTGGTGCCGAAACCCGGGAAGGAGGAGGGATGCGCTGTCATGGAGTCCTCGCCACTGCCATCCACCCAAAGGAGCAGCCACGGCCATCCACCGGGGGGACAGAGGAGGAACGGCCGCCGTCCGCGAGGGGAGGAGGGGCTCGCTGCCGGCCGCCTGGAGCGGTGGAGCCGCTGCCAGGGGCGGAGGAGTTCCCTACCAGCGGCCGAAATGCGGAGGGGCGTTCCATCCGCCAGAGGTCAGAGGACTGGCTCCGGTCCGCCCAGGGAGGAGCGGCTGTCGTCCGCCAGATGTTGGAGGAGTGATCGAGGACCAGGCGACGGCGTGTCTCGGAACCGGCGAGCAAGTTTTTTTCTCTCTCTCACTGTCACAAGGGCCTTGCCCTTTCCCTCTCCTCTTTTTTTTTTTTCCTCCCCTCGTCCCCCTCGTCCCCCTCCCCAGCCCTAGTGAGGCGGGGAAAAGCCTGCCGGCAGGCAGGGCCAGAAGGGTTCCCGCCTCCTCCTTTCCCATTTCAACCTTGTTACAGATACTAACTCAAAATGATGAGATGATCATTTAATGAAATACTAAGTCAAAATAATTAGATGACCTAAAAAAAAAAACTAGGTACACTCATAATAATGAAATCTTAATATAATGATACTAACTCAAAAGCAAATCATTAAGCTTTTTGAGAAGTACGCTATTACTTTACTATGAAAGCCTTTTTCTGCCATGTCAAATAAAATAAATCTCAGGTCATTATTTAGAAATATCATGTCTTTATTTTGAGATACTATCTCATTATTTTGAGTTAGTATGGCACTTTGAGATATCTAATTATTTTGTGTGGGTATCTCATTATTTTGGTATTATCTCATTATTTTGAGTTAGTATCTCATTATTTTGAGAAAGTATCATTTTTTTAGTATCATTATTTTGAGATCTCATAATGAGAGTATCATTTTTTAGATAATTATTTTAAGTTAGTATTTCATTAAATTAGTATCTCATTTTGAGTTAGTATCATTAATTTTATGTAGTATCTCATTTTGAGATTATCTCATTATTTTGAGATAGTATCTTGTTATCTAATGCTTAGATCTCATTATTATTATTCAGTTTTATATAGGGATGCACCAATATGAAAATTTTTGGCCGATACGATTTTAACAAAAAACAAAAACATAGACCGATACGAATATATTGTCACTTACCTTATTTTGTCATCAGATCACTGTTTTACTTTGGAAATATGCTTTAAAAATGTACAAAGATGTACAAAAGCGTTTTCACTGTTCTAACAATAAATTATTTCTGTTAAACATGGATTGGGTCTGTTGAACACATGTAAGGCCAACATTTTTAAGAGAGCCAAAATGAAAGATAAATAGAAGACACAAATAAAAAATAAAAAATTATGATAACATGATGATTGATATGAAAAAAGGTTTTGTACTTCTAAAACCTTTTTGCACTTCTGTTTTTGCATTTCATACCAACAGAACTCACATTTTAATTGTATATGATTGAATATTACAAATTCATACTATGCATATGTTTGGCAATTCCACTGAAATGTCAACCATTTCATAGAAAAATAAAAATTTTAAACCAAAGGAACAAAACCCCCTTTTAAATTCTGTATAATAGTGGTATAATGGATAATGCCATTCAGACCACTAGAGGGTGCCGCTTGCTCACACAGTGCTGACTGAAGCACAGAATGCAAAAGCGCAGCCTTTTGAGGTTTAGTAATCGCGCAAGGCGATTTTGCAATTTCAGTCTTCAATCAATCATGCAGCATTAATGGACATCATACCGATGTCTCAGAAGTCAAAGTCTGCTGGTTTCAAAGTGTTTTGGATGGTTTCCCTCATCATGTAGCCTATAGGTAAGTGCCTTTTTCACAACTGTCACGTCCGTTATTGGCGGGTTTTCCGCATTAACATGAGAATGAGAGAGAATAAAAACTTTATATTACATGTTCTTAGGAGTGCCAAACCTTCTACATATTGTGGCAATTATTATTTCTGGATAGTTTTTGCAAATTGTGTTTCTTATTACTTATAAATCAACCATCGGTTTTTCGTATCAGCATTTTCATACTTATATCCAATAAGCTGATGGTTTCAGTTTTATCAATAATTGGCCAGTAAATATCGGCAGCTGAGACATCTGTGCATCCCTAGTTTTATATTGTCCTATAATAAAATTCATCTGGGCTCCAAAAATAAGTGTAGTTGTAGTTTTTACCCAAAAACATATGCAGGTAAAAGTTGCTTTTTATAACTCTTGTTGTATGGGAGCATCTAAACGAAAGTAATTAAATATCATTCTTCCTTGTGTTCATTTGGAGAAAAACTAGATTTTTACTTCATACATTAAACATTTTAATCTACTTGGCTACAAATGCGGTTTGGTTGAAATTATGGTTTCTTTGATTTAAGAAAAAATCTTTTAAGCTATTTCAGAGTAAATTAAAATGTATCGAGAGATATATCGAATACCATCAGTAGGCTAAAAATATTGTGATTAGCAGGTATATTTTTGTAGCCATATCTCCTAGTGCTAATTTGTACGTGTTAAGATCAGGATGTGCAGGTTTCTAAAGGTCTTGAAAAAGTATTACATTTGAAGTGTGAAGTCAATTTTTGTATTTGTTTTAATAAATATGACCGTTGTGGATTTATTATGGTTGCTTGTTATTCAGGTTTGTGGGAGATGGCTACTCTAAAGCACTGGAGGAGATGGAGGAGGCCATGCTACAGTTTTATAATAAAGTTGGGGCTGGGCTTTGTCTCCTCTCCCCGATAAAAGGACAACTGGTGGCTGTTGCTATAGAGGAAGATGCAGTACTTAGAGCACAGATCCATCAGATCACAGAAGACAATGTGAAGGTAACAGAGTCTGTGTATCTTTGTCTGTTTCAGAAATAAAGAATGAATATGTACCTTTGCTGGGAAGAGAAAACTAGGGTCTGATGGTAATTGGTTTGGGTTAGGTGGAGAAGCATAAGGTGGTATTTGCTTTGAGTAAGAAGGGGAATTGTTTAGTTGTATTTGGTTAGGGATAGACGGGAAAGTCTAAAGGCTTTCGTACCCAGTCGAGTGCTCAGCTTTTCAAAGTATACTATTTTGACTGCAAGCGAATACGAATGCATTAAATGCATGCGCACGACTGCTTTGTGAACTCTTTTCGTACAGACAGTGGCAGGCGCATGCTCCGAGATGTGCATAGATGAGGACTACGCATGTTGAGAAAAATTGGGCTCCACACGGACAGTCTGTGCAGACTGTGCTGATGACAAAATTTGCATCACGCATATTGTGCGCAATCCGATCTGATACGTGGAAAACCGAATTATGCAGTACTTGAGCTGCAAGTGGGTATAGATGGGGGAGGTGTCAAGTGGTTATGGGTTAGGATTAGATGAGGAAACCTCTGATGTTTTTTAGATTGGTTTAGAAAACATCTGTAGAGATCAAGTCAAATGGGGAATGGATTTGCATTAGATGTTATTTAGGCTCTTTGTTACATTTCCTTAGGTGTACTTTGCGGATCATGGTTTTTCTGAGGTAGTTAGCCGGAAGAAGCTACTGCAGCTGAGAAACCAGTTCCTCACTCTTCCCTTCCAGGCAACCACTTGCCAACTCGCAGGTAACATTCACCAGATGTGAATTTATGTTTGTGCTGAAAACGAGTGAGTAATATAGCAGCCATATCACCCCATAAAATCCCAGGGCACTTCTACATAAAGAGTAGGGGTGTAACACTGGTGTTCTGGCATCATGGCCTCCTAATAATCCCCATTCCTTTATTGGCTCTATCACTCTACCCTCTCCTCTCCAACATTAACTGGTGTGTGGTGAGTGTATTGGCGCACTATGGCTGCTGTCACATCATCCAGGTGGATGCTGCACACTGGCGGTGGTTAAGGAGAGTTCCCTGTTCTCAATGTAAAGCATTTTGAGTGCAGTGTCAAAAAAAGCGCTATGTCAGTGTAAAAATTAATTAATTAATTAATTCAATATGGTTTTTTTTTTGTTGTTTTTTTTTTTTTTTTTTGCATTTCAGGTCTGGAGCCATTCAGTACAGATGCAGTCGTTCTGAAGACTCTGGATTTATCAGCTGTAGGTCATACACTGTTCACTGAGATTGTGGATCGAGAGGACACACCCATTATAGTGCTGTATGACACTTCTCAAAATGAAGATGTCAATGTAAACACTGTCTGTTTGAAAGCCCTGCAGGATAAGTCCATGGAGAATCCTCTACAGGTCAGTCAGTATCGCACAAATAAAATCAAAGTTTTAATTTGTGCAGAATGTGCAGCAATTGAAGATTATTCTATTTTGATTAAATATTTTGTCAGTTTTACAACCACTGAATGAATAAATAAGAAAAGAACAATCTGGTCTTCCCTCTTATATTTTCAGGTGAATAGCGTTTACACAAATGTGTTTGTCACAAATGTGTGCTCTGACGGCAGTATTTATTGTCAGTTGCCTTCTCGAGGCCAGGCCAAGCTCAAAGACATCATGGACAAGATTGAGGCACATTTCCTCTCTCAGGTAGCAAACTAAAAGAGGAATTTAAGTTGTGTGTTTTTTATTTGTGTGTATGAGGTTTGAGGACAACAAGAAGGTAAAGGTTGACCTCCTGTGTGTATGTGAGAGCATTAAAGGTGCTATGTGTAATATTTTTACTGTACTAAATCATAAAATTACCGTAATATGTCATTAGAGAATTAGGAAACATGCTAAATTGAAATACTGGCTTCTCCAATAACAATGCTACACCCAGTATATTCTACTTTGAAGTTTCCATTCCGGGCTGGAATTTCTGTTTATGTTTTGGCCTGTGTGATCCCGTCCATTTCTCACTCACCAATAGTAATTAGACACCACCGGGTTGCCAGATTTGAACAAGTTTGCAGGAAAACAACACTGCGTGCTGCAGCCATGGAAGCCAGCAAACGAACTGAATCAGAGATAACAGATTCCACCCAACTAAAAAGCCTCGCCATCCGTCTAAAAACCACCATGACCACTGGCGTAGTAAAACAAGGTTAAATATTGAAGATGCCTTTGGAAGATGGAGACAGCTTAAAGCCCAGAAATCCTTTAAAATGGATGCTGAGTTGGCTAATTTTTGTGTCAACATTCTGGCAACCCGCATGAGATTCGAGTCTGGGGCGAGGCAGAGAACTTTCCAATATTTTAAATTTGGACTGAAGTACCCATTTCAAATGCTTGTCATCAATCTTACTTATAGCACCTTTAAAGGTGAAGTGTGTATTTTATTGTATGCAACAAAAAAAAAAAAATACTTATCCCAGTTGAAAGGCATAATTCACCCAAAAATAAATGTTTTATCATTTATTCACCCTCATGTTGTTTTAACCACTTATCAGTAATATACAGTACATCCTACTCTGTCTGTTTTGTAATTGTGTTTCAAAGTTAACATGGGAATTGTTGGTGTCCAAGCCATTCTGTGGGAAAGTGTGTCTAGCGAAATACAAAGGCAAATGGGCGAGAGCAGAGGTGAGCTGGTCTTTCCTATTTATCTTGTCATTTTCTTCAGCAATTGCCTTCAACAATTTAAATACCTCAATCATAACCATTTGGTTTAATGATTGAATAAAGAAATAAGTGAGTGAATGCACGTTCCATCTGTGTGTAGATCATTAACCTTCATGGTAGTCAAGTGTTGGATATCCTTTTTTTGGATATGGGACTTCCTGCTTCTCTGGAGGTTAGCGAGCTTAGAGAGATCCCGCCGATCTACCTTAGAGAGCTCATCACCATACCACCACAGGTAAATACAGACCTGTCTCACTCCTTTTCTTGCTTATTCATTTCCACAACACAACTGCTAATATGCTCTTAAGCAAACAGAGGTGCAGGTTCTTCTCACAGATTTTCGGTATCGGCCGATGATGGTGTTAAAATATCGGTAATTATATCGGCCTCAAATCTCCTGATCGGTGCACCACTAATTTACTTCTAAGTAGTTATTGCCATGGCTACAGTCTAAGCTGTATTTGGCATTATACTTAGGAATATGTACTTTCATCCCTTTGACAAAAGAATTGTTTAGCTGAATGTAATTACAATGAGTCTTGCCATTTTTGTGTTCACGTGCCAAAGATAGACACAATGACTTGCGCTGTTTGATTGGTTTGAAAAACCAATGAGTACAATGGGGTGTGCCTATTATTATTTAAATTAATGTTATGTCAAATTATTATGAAAATTATTATTATTATAATATTATGTTTTCCCCTTTCTAAAAGGATGCTCTTAAGAATGACGCAGGTTTGAGTTTATGGATGTCTTTCTGTTACAGTAACTCCGAGATGATCTTTGAAGAACGAAACAATCCCGCACATTTGCACACAATGGGCCTTATTCAAGAAACACGACCAGAACAAATTTGTGTCTAAATTGTTAGTAAAATGATTCTGACATAAATTGTCCCATCTAATTCATTGGGAAAATTTATGTAAGAATGCATTAACTCCCAAATGTATTATGTTCATGTTTCATGAATAAGGCCTATTGTTTGTGTTAAATAAGGAACAAAAAAATCTTTGTTATTGTTTCTGATTCAAAACAAGTATTATACGCTTAAAAAAGTAACTAATTGGCCAGCCAGTTTTAGTCACCTTTTGCATTTAGCGAATGTTATATTTGGACCCTGTTTGTAGCATTGCATTAGTCTGTTAAATTAAAGTTATTGTTGTATGTTTCTGTCTTTGTAGGCAATCAAGTGTCTTCTGGCAGATCTGAGTGCAGATGGGGGTGTTTGGCCACCTGATGCTGTTTTGTGGTTAAGAGAGACCGTCCGCAACAAAGCCCCCAGCTGCATGAAGGTTAGGCACATTGTTACTGATTACTGCAAAAATTATGTATTTCAGTTGGTTTTCCTTTACATTTCCTAAGCATTTATGATATTGTTGCTTTACAGTTTCTATGTATAGCCATGTTTCTCATGTGTGTTCAGATAGTAAAGCTTGATGAAACCAGGATTGTGCACGTCTACCTGTTCAGTGGCAATGGACCTCATGACCTTCAGAGCAGTGTTAACCATCAGCTTGCCTCCTGCCTGTTCTGGCATCAGGATGTCTACCTCAGCAGGATCGCCATGGTTTCCGAACCTTTCTTGTCTGAGACAGGGGATACCTCCTATTCATCTTCCACACAGAGTTCTAAGGGCCTCACACTGCCTCCTCAGCTGGAGTTACCCAAAATGGGGCAAAATATGGATGTGTTTGTGTCGGTTGCATGCCACCCTGGGCACTTTGTGTTGCAGCCGTGGCAGGATCTCTACAAGCTGGTGGTGTTGATGGGTGAGATGATACTGTACTACAACAAACAGGAAGTCACCCCCATCGACATACAGAAGAACAAGGTCTACGCTGCCAAAATTGACAGCAAGTGAGAGATTTCAAAAGGGCAAAGGCTGATCCTAATATGTCTCCTCTGATAAAACTTACCCACCCTCTGTATAATTAATTGTCAGTCTTTCTCTTTTTTTCTTGCTTTCCCTTTCACATGCAATCTCTCTTTATGTATCTATAGTTGGCATCGTGTTTTGGTAAAGGGGGTCCTGACCAATGGTTTAGTATCTGTGTATGAGTTGGATTATGGGAAGTACGAGTTGATTAACTATTCTCAGCTCCAACCACTCATCGATGAGTTCAGGCAGCTGCCGTTCCAGGGCATATCTGCTCAACTGGCAGGTAAGAGAGGAGACTACCAATGTCACATCATTGGCCCTGTTTCCACCTGGTAGTAAGTGGCATTTTTGGTGATCCGATCACATGTGGTCAGCCGTGAGCATTCCTGTTTCCACCTGGTATTACCTTGCGTCTCAAATGTGTCTCCTGTTACCACTTGTTTTTGGATTTCGAGGGTCCTTGATTTCATGATAATATGCATCAATCACTATGTCCGTGTGTTACTGCATGATAATAAAATGCAAAAAGTAATAAAAGACAAAAAGCGTGTAAAAAAAAAAAGTTTGCGTTCCCTCGCAATATGTTTTGAGTGCCCTTGCAGAATACAGAAAAATTAAAACTTTGGTAATAAAAATCATCATTTTATGGTTATAATGGTTTAAATAGAAATTTACGACCAAAGTAACCCCTAGTATTACCATGGTAAATCTATAGTAAAATCATGGTTTCTGAATGGATACAGTATAGTGTATTAAAACAAAGGTTTCTGCTAAAAAAAAACAACTTAAATAACTTTTCAGTTACTACAGGATTACTATAGTAAAACCAATGTTTCCGCCAAAAAACAAAACATTGTTAGCCTACAAAAGTCATGGTTACTACAGTATTACTATAGAAAAATGATTTCTGCCAAAAACTATGGTTAATACAGTCTACAGTATTATTATAGTAAAACCATAACTGCCAAATTATGATTTTTATTACCATTTTTTAGTTTTCCTGTATTATCACTGCGAGGGCCACAAAACGTATCGCGTATGAATGCAAAGCTTATTGTGAGGGAACGCAAAACTTATTGCGAGGGAACGCAAAACTTATCACAATGGAATGCAAAACTATTGCGAGGGAACGCAAGAAATTTGATCTAAGCACAAACGCAACATTTTGAGCAGAATTCTCTGCTATTCTTGTATTAACCTGTGTTTTAGATGTGTTTGCTTCTCATCTGTCACTTAATGTTGATATTAGACACATTGTAGAAGTTCTGTGAAGTGCTTTAATATGTTTTTGCTTTTTCAAATGTTTTGTTCAGATGGTTATTTCCTTTAAAAGATGCTTATAACTGGCAAAGTTTAAACTCATGTTTTAGCGCAGGGGTTGATGGGGTGGTGCTTCACTGCTGTCCACGATACATTCAGGACGGATTGCATTTCACACCTCAAATGTGACGTGGTCACATGTGTTTTTGACTACCTCTGTATATGGTTTCTGTGATCTGATCACTAAACGTTTTGGACCCAGATTCCAACTGTATTTAGCACTGTCCACTAAAAACACATCTTAATACCAGGTGGAAATGGGGCCATTCTGTACTCCTGTTTTGTAGGTTCAATACTCCACAAAGGATTAACATGTAAAATGCTCATTTGCAGGTGTAAAGAATGGGGTCTGGTGTGAGGAAGCTTCTATGGTGTTCCGTAACCATGTGGAGAAGAAGCCACTAGTGGCCCAGATCGAGTCCGCTGAGGAGGGAGAATGGCCCTGGGAGCGCAAAATCTCCGTCTATCTAGTGGACACCACACAGGATGACAATGATATCTGGATTCACAACATGATGGTTGAGTTTTTAGATGAGCTCAGCAGAGCTGCTTGAGGCTCTCAAAACTACCCTTTCCCAGAGCTGTGCTGAATGCCTCTAAAAAGCCTAAAGAAATCTAGACTTGCCTCATCTGCAATTCTCTGCTAGAGAATTGAAGCCTAACTTCAAACTCCACCTGTAGATTATTGACACAAGCAGTGGAGAATTCAAAATCTCTGATTTGATTGTAGATTTTTTGGTAGAGCACTGTCTTTATACACCAATATATAAGAAGGATAAATATCGCCTGGGCTCATTTTATTTATACATGTTCAAGAAAATTCAATTATCGTTCTGAGTGCCATGGTAATAGATTTCGTTTCTGTTTGCTGTTATGGTTAACAATATTGTGCCATTCTCAAATTAACTCCTGACCTTATTACCTGAACAACTTACTTTTCTGTCTTTACAATAGGGCCATTTGTCTTTATTAGTCATTTGATTTATTTGTGCATGTTTGTTTATTTTGTGTGAGACACTGATACGTGTTTATACTCCTTGATTTTGCACTTTGGTTTGTTTCGATCTTTTGCTGTGTGTTTCTCCACAAAGGAAAATTGCCAAATTGTAAAAAAAAAAAAAAAACATTTGTGTTTAGATGTTCTGGTTTGTTTTATTTCAAGTTAAGATTTGGCTCAGAACATTAAACAAAAAAGACAACAACATGACATATTTGATGACTCATTTGTGCAACTCGACTGAGAAGCTAATCCAAGGACTACTAAATATCACACAGTTGTGTAGAGTTCCACTTTGGTGCCCATAAAATCCGCTGATTGGTGGACTGTCTTTATGTCGTCATTTGATGGGTGGGGCCGCGCCAGGGGGCGGGGCAAAGGTCTCTTCCCCCACCGCGTTTGTAGAAGCGCTTTGATCGCGTCCGACGTGCGTTTAACGAGTTGAAAGAAGACTAGAGTAGGAACATCTTTTAATATGTGAACTTTTTTTCGCCGTTTAAATCGCTTTTCTTCTATGAACTCTGGACTTGGGAAGTCATTGTTTGAGGCAGCAGCACATTTGTGTGAATTAGCGGCTCCAAAAAGGAACCATATCTGGTCAAAGTATTCAGCTGTCAGATGCGCTATATATAGTCTGGGATAAGCGCTGACTGAAGTAAGTGAGAATGATAACATGCTTTATTTTCCTCATCACTCCTTACAGCCGTGTCTAATGCAAAGATACGTTTTGTCAAGGCAGATAAAGCTCCGATAAAATCATACATGATAAATAATAACGTGTGGCTTGACATTTTGACAGTAGAATTTTAACGTTTACTTTTTTTTTACGAGTTACTATGTTAAATAATGTGGACAAGAAGTGATGTAGCCTATTATGTATCTGATCTTGCCTGGCTAGTCTGAAGTACATCTTATTTTGAGAGAGCATTCATTTTAATTTTAGTAACTGAAATGGAAAAGCAATTGTATTATGAACTGAAAATGTGTTTAAAATAACTCATTTATTGGTTTGGAAAACCTAAACTAGGTGCTCCAACTCCAAGTATGTTAGTAATAAATTTGCGTTGTAGAGCATGATAGCAGCTTTAAAGTTTGCTGGTCAATGTACTTGTCTAATGGATGCACCAAGGACAATGAACACGATCTTATGGACTCCATGACTGAAACTGTCAAGGGTTTTCTCCTCAAAAACGTTAGATTTTCATATAAATTTGTCTATATATCTGATGTTCAGGATGTTATGTATTTCAGACCTGGTCATTTTGCCTCTTGTATTATTTGTTGTGTTTAAAGAGGATATGCAGTGACCCCCAAAAATCCTTTGGATGCCACACTTAAAAGTATATAAATGCCACTTGTTGTTATCTAATGCAATAAGTTTGGCTTAAGTGTCTAAATATGTTCTGGAGCCACTGTAAATGTATTCCAAATATACGATCAGCTGTTGGAACCACAGATAACTTGACTAAAAGAAAGGGGGAGCGGGGGGGAATCATATACCAGCTAGTCCTGCATTAAACTGAGTTGTCATTAGTGACTTTAACTCTATGAGCCCATAGGCTTACACTGTGTCCAGAAAAAAATCCACTTGAAGGCTGTAGAAGCCCATTTATTGATGGTCACTAAGGGCATACTTATTCACCATAAACCCCTTTGGACTTATTTTCTGTGTGGTTAATTTGAAATGCTAAGGTTAGGCCTAATAATTGATCAAACTCGCTTGTCTTCAGCCAGGTCCTGTGGTCACGGGCTCAACTGTTCCTGTCAGTCTGCCCTTTCTTTTTCTGTCTCTTTCTTCCCTTTATCTTGTTCATCATGTTCCATAAGGAGATGGAGAAGTACAGGGATGTGGATGAGGATGAGCTCCTGCAGAAACTCAGTGAGGAAGAGCTCAGGAGACTCGAAGATGAACTTGAAGAGCTCGATCCTGATGTGAGTGTGTTTAAATTATGGTGAAAAGCATTTAATATTTTATCATCTCCAATAGGACCTACTAGTTCTATAAATCCCCCAGACACTTAGATACGTTTTTTCGGAATACTTTCGATATGAATTACATGTTGATAAACACGATCACCTTACAAAAGAAATTATGAATAATCTCTAACGTATACATATGAACTTGCAAACACTATGCATTCACCATGGGAACTATTATTTCCTGATGTATGTTTTAAAGCATTTTTAAAATGTACTTGTATAGTTTTGAGCGTGTACATACTGTCCATTTACTCCATACTGTTGCAGTCATTGAAAAGAAAATTAGAGTTCGAAAAGTTTAGCCAAATCTCTGGTCAGAAATTACAGTTGTTTTTAAAATCTCTGCTTTCTCTATTGCATATTTGGTAAGTAGGCTTTTAAGTACAGCTGCACACCATCAGTCATCACTACCTCAACATGTTCTAGTAAATGTTACTCATGAACACCACCTACTGGCACCGAAGATTGTTTTGAGACTAGTATGGTGTGTGACAGTAGTATTTTTTTTAGAGACCTAGGGCCGGTTGCACCAGCTTTACGTAAGTTTCAACTTAGCCTAGTTGTGGCGTAAATGGGCACTAAGTCACGATTTACGCACTACTAAATATTTGAGCATTGCACCATTAATCTTAGGTAGGACATAACCCTACGTATAAACTAAATATTTACGGCAGACTTCAACCAGGAGTAACTGATGGAATAAAAAAGCAGATTCATTTAATGACATCAATGAGCTCAAGTTTTAGTTGACAGGCTTCAGTCCTTTCGACATATATGATGATGTTGGCATTTACACTCGTTTACATTTATGGGAGAAAACATTATGTAAAAAAAAAACTAACTACTTAAGCATGATTCAACAAATCTAACGGTGCACTTTCCTGTGTACGGTGTCAAGTTTCAACATGCGAAATAGATATTAAAATGAATAAATGTCTATTTTTCCAGCCTGTTGTATTAGTACTTATTTATTTATTGCCCCTTATTCATTCTAGATACAGATATTAAATATTGTTATATACATAGGCTAAATATGCCATTAATAAAATCTTGTTTTATTACGTATCGTATTTCAATGGGGATATCATTTATTATTACAGCTGACATTTATGTGAGCAAACAAGGTTTGAACATCAACCGTAACAAGATCAAATTGAAGCTGATGGCTTTTTAATACTTCTGTGTACAAATTTGAAGGCTGTTTATTGGATAATACAGGTAAACGTCATATTATGCGACTATGCATTACTTTACGGAGAGCTTACGACCTGATAGTTAAGTCTTGCCTTAAGAACAGGTGGTGCAACCAAATTAAGCACTGACTTAGTTACAAACTAACTAGTAGTTACTAAGCCCTTAGTGTGAACTTTACGTCCCAACTTACATGAGAACTTATGCACAGCTGGTGCAACTCTACCCCATTGTATGTCCATGGTGTTTATTTGATAGGACTTTGTTGCACCAGTGTGTTTTTTGTTTGAGGAGTTATTTGTTTGACTTGTTTTATAGTGGTGTTTGTTTGTTTTATATTTAGCTGTTTGTATCTGTGCTGTCTTTGTTCAAGAAGACTGCTGTATGGCTGTGGTGTTTGTGTTACTGGACTGTGTTGTCCAGTATAAATAGTGGTTTTTGTTTGACTGTTCTCTTGTTTTGTAGTGGTGTTTGAGTTGGATCACAATGGTGTTTGTTTGAGTGGACTGTGTTTTATAGTGGTGTTTGGTCTGGTTTTTATTACACGTTTATTTCTTTTGTGTTTGTTTGAGAAGACTGCTGTATTGCTGTGGCGATTGTGTGACTGGACTGTGTTTGAAGTGGTGTTTGACTAGATTGTTTTTTTTATAGTGGTGTTTTACTGGGTTGTTTTATACAGGTGTTTGTTGTTTTATAGTGGTGTTTTTAATGGTCTGTTTGTTACAGTGGTGTTTTTGGGGGCATTTGTTTTTGTTTGAGAAGACTGCAGTATTGCTGTGATTGTGTTACTGGACTGTTTATAGTGGTGTTTGACTGGGCTGTTGTTTTATAGTGGTGTTTTCTTAGTGTTCTGTTTGTTACAGTAGTGTTTGTTTTTGTTTGAGAAGACTGCTTTATTGCTGTGGTGATTGTGTGACTGGACTGTGTTTTAAAGTGGCGTTTGATTTAATTTAATTTTTTTAACACGATAAAACAACAATTCATGCATACATCACTATAAAACACAGTCCAATCACCACAGCAATAAAGCAGTCTTTAAAAAACATCCAAAGCAAACGTTTGTGTCAAACACCGCTTAAAAACAATGAAATCAATTACCACAATAAAACACAGTCCAGTCACATAATCACCACAGCAATAAAGCAGTCCTCTCAAACAAAAACAAAATAAATGTGTTTGACTGGGTGTTGTTTGACTGGGCTGTTTTATACAGGTGCTTTTTGACTGTAATGTTTGGTTTTATAGTGGTGTTTTTTTAATGGACTGTTTGTTACTGTTTTTTTTTTTATTTTTTATTTTTTTTATGTTTTTGTTTGAGAAGACTGCTTAATTGCTGTGGTGTTTGTGCGACTAGACTTGTGTTTTATAGTGGTGTTTAAATGGGCTGTTTTATACGAGTGTTTGTTTGTCTGGACTGTGTTGTTTTATAGTGGTGTTTTTTTTTTGTTTGTTACAGTGGTGTTTTTTGGACGTTTGTTTTATTTTTATTTGAGAAGGTTGATGCACTGCTTTGATGTTTGTGTAACTGGACTGTTTTATAGTGTTGTCTGGCTGGACTTTTGTTTTACACTTGTGTTTGTTTGACTGGATTGTGTTGTTTTATAGTGGTGTTTGTTTGGACTGGGTTATATATCTGTTTTTGTTTAAGAAGACTGCTTTAGGCCTAACGCTTTGGTGTTTGTGTGACTGGACAGCGTTGCATTACATTGGTGTTCATTTGTCTGGACGTCCTCATAGTTGATTTTTTTCTTTTTCTTTTTTTTTTTTTTATATTGTTCTGTTTTACAGTGGTGTTTATTTGGACTGTGTTGTATCATTGCTGTTTTTGTTAAGACTGCTGTATTGCTTTGGTTTTTATGTGACTGGTCTGTGTTTTTTTGTAGTAGTGTTTGTTTGGACTTGTATATCTTTTGTTTGAGAAGACTTGTTTTATACAGGAGTTTGTTTGACTGGACTGTACTTTATTTTTTATCAGTGCTGTTTTTTTTTTTTTTTTTTTTTTTTTTTTAAGAACACTGCTGGAATTTGTTTGTGTATGTAAAAGGACTGTGTTGTTTTACAATGACTTGCTTGAGAATTGAGTTGTAACAGTTTTTCTTGGAGAATGCAATGGTGTAAAGCAATGCTGGTAGCTGTTGCTAGTGTTTTTTTTTTTTTTTTTTAGACCACAGTTTTATATTTGCTCTTCAGGAATCCGGTTTAGCTCCAGCATCTAAGCACTTCTCGACAGATTTAGAGACAGCAGCAGGATAAATGTCCAGCAACAGAGAGTAGGGAAAAGAAAATTTCTGCTCCCAAACTGAGATGTTCAGCCAGAGGTGCAGATGAAGTTTACCATAAATTCTGTCCAAAGTTAATCTGTTCAATTGTAACAAAATAAATATTCCCCACTCAAAGCAAAGCCTTCTCCTGAAACACCAAAAAATACTAAAAATTAAGTTGTGGAAAACTCTTTTTAAATGACTTATTAAAATCTTTTTTTTAAATGTCACTTTAATTAATCCTCGAGTCTCCTGTATCTGCACTAAGAATAAACTATATTTTACTGCCTCATAATAAAGTTCTCTTTGAAGTGCATTGTGTTCTGGACTCTGTCATCACATGTAGTGGATGTATATACACACATCACCCTTTGCTATTTAACTATGGGATGATGGGCCCTAGTGTAGAAGAATGTTATCATTACTTATTACACAACTCTCTGGAATACTTGATTCTGATTGTCCAAATCGCAGCATTCTCCAAATATTTTTGTATAATGAATGTTAAACTGTATTTTACCATTGTCCTTGGAAATATAAGTGTAACAATACGTACACCCACACTTAAAAACAAGGTAAAAACTTTTTTTGGACATGGTATCACAATAATACAGCTGTCATGATGGTAATATTGAAATGGTAATCATTCAGTAGTACCATGGTATTACCCTCTTATACCATTACTGCTCCTTGGTACCACCACAGTACTTTTTGTAAGGCTTCTATTTTCCAGCCCTATTAGACACTAAATTAAATGACCAAAAAACAATTAAAGAATGTTTTACAAATGGTAAGTTAAAGATACCATAAACTAATACCATAAAATACTATTACATTCTGTATGCTTTGTTTTCAAAGTTTAATATGAGCACTAATGTAGTATGAATTATGTGGATTTTAGAATGCTTTGCTGCCAGCGGCATTCAGACAGAGGGATCAAACCAAGAAAGCCCCAACTGGAACGTTCCAGAGAGATAACCTGATAGCTCACCTGGAGAAACAGGCTAAGGAACATCCAGACCGGGATGATCTTGTTCCCTACACTGGCGAGAAGAGAGGTTGGAGTGTATTTACATTTTGATCTGTCTGAGAACAAGGATTGATTTTTGTCAAGAAGGAATCTTGAATGTGTATTTATTCAGGTGGTTTGGCACTATCTTTGTTTTCCCTGCCCTTCCTCTCTGTTTCTGTGTGTGCTTGTGTGTATTTAGGAAATGTTTGGGTACCTAAAACAAAAGTTGTTGATCCTATCCTGGAAGACGTCACTCTGGAGCCTGAACTAGAGGAGGCGTTATCTAGTGCCACTGACGCAGAACTGTGTGATATAGCTGGTAATACGAACAGTCATCTCAAACAGTATACACACCACCAAAACACTTAAGCTCATAAAAGTATTGCTCACAGACTGGTACTGTATGCCCAGCTTTGGACACTTATCAACAGATTTTAACTGGAACTGGATGAGTTCAGAGCAGTTAATGGAATGTTCGATGTTCTAAACATGTTAAGCTCTTTGGACCGCAACTGTGGGATGCTGTCGATTACTGCGGAAACTGCGCTTTGAAGTACTTTTAAGTTAATTGATAAATAAAATGTATTCATGGCATTCTTTTTGAAAATGTTCCTCACTATGCAACATTTTTCACAACAGCCTAAAACTTTTGCACAGTACTTTAACTTTAACTGCACAGACAAGGTTAGCAAGCGATTCTGTCACAAAACACCATTGCAGTGCATTACTGTAAACACAATTTTTGCATGTTTTCTCAAACTGAAGGATATGCCAAAATAATTTTCTGTGGTAAAAGACTGCATGCCAATATTAATTCAAACTCAAATGACTGAATCCATTTGTAGTTTCATTGATAATCTCATTGATTTATTCCATTCCTCTCTTACTGTGTACAGTACATTTTGTTCTCCAGTCATCTCCACTCATCCATTTTCACACCTTCATCCTTCATCCCTCGTTCTCTCTCACAAAATCCTCCTCAACCATGTCTAAGCCACAGATCTATCCAGTAGGTTTATCTGCAATCTTGCATGCTGCTCTAACATTTACAGAATGTTTCTCAAACGTTTGTTCAGTATTTGCAGGATATGTTCACCATATTATGTGATCTGCATGATGACTTAAAGGAATAGTTTACCCCCCTCCCGTGTCTTTCTGACTGTCTTTCTAAGTAATGTTCACACTGCTCTTTCCCATACAGTGAAAGCATACTGAGACCAGAACTTGCAAGCTCCAGAAAAGACATAAAAGCACCATTTAAATAGTCCCTACGAATCGTGCACTATACTAAGTCTTCTGAAGGAATATTATAACCATACAGCCCTCCACTCTAGTTCTCAAATCTAATTTGCGTATGTGCATGTTCAAACTTGGCATATCGTGTATGAATATGTGGAAGTGTGAACAAGATTTGAGTGCTATGGTGGAAGAGGGCAAATTTTCAGTGAATAGGGACTTAAATTTCAGTCTTTGGCTTCAGAAGGGTTGAAATCTGGACATAAGTCATATGGACTACTTGTATGGTGCTATTTTGTCCTTTGGATCTTGACAATCCCTGGTCGCTGTATGCTAAACATTCTTCAAAATTTGTCCTATTGTGTTCCATTGAAGACAGAAAATCGTACTTTTTGAGTGAACTATCCCTTTAAATGTAGTTTGCACAAAGCGATTCCTGAGACCGCCACTGCAAGTTTATTGGGTTTTTTTTATAACAGTGACTCATCAATGTGCTAAACATGCATGGCTACCAAAAAAGGGGAACAGCATCTTTCTGCTGGCTAAAAACAACTCTCGACCCTCAGCCACTTAATCTCATTTAGCTTGATAGAGAGGTTTCCCTAAAAATGAGGTCAGTCGTTTATTTCTTCTGGATCATGTTGCAAAAGCAGCAGGTTTAAACAGTCTGAACTCCAGCGTTTATGTACAGGCAGATCAGAGCTTCATATGGGAATGAGGTTAGTTCAGTTGTCTTTGGCCCGGAGTCAACAATCAGATGCAGCTTTAGATGCCAGACTCATAAATTGTGCTCCCCACTTCTCTCCTGTCCACGGCTAAGATGTTTTGGCGTCCTTTTTTGATGTTCAGTAGTGCAACATCATGCATTTGAATGCATTTCTGCTTGAAGTCATTTGGTCAGGTAAATGTGAACTGTCTATTGAGTTATGGAACTGAATTAATCTAAGCCTGCTGTCTTCAGTGTTGTTCTCTCATTCCATATTTAAAGGGTTCATGTCATGGAAACCATTGTACTCAAGGGCACAGTGGTGCTTCTTATGTGACTCGAACCAGCAACCTTACAGTTTCTAGCCATGAACTTTAGCTACTATACCACCCTCCTTTCAGTAACTGAATTATTCAGCAACTTTCCTCTCCCTGATGAATGATAATAGTTCAAGCTGATTAGACAGTGATAACAGAGATCATTTTTATAAAGAAATCTTTAAAGAGTAGTTCACCCAAAAATAAAAATGTGGTTCCAAAACCGTGACTTAGTTGCACATGCTTGCAACTGTGAATGAGCTTCTGTCTAAACTCATAAATGTGCAACAGACGTCAAGACTTTCACTGAAAATGACTTAAATTTCAAGTTGTTTCTCAACAAAACCTATCATATGTATTCAGAAGACATGGTCTAGTTTTCTTGATGTCTTTGTGTCCTTTTTTAAGTTTTAAAGTGAGTTGCTATCAATGGCAATTGAATATTAAATATTGAATTGTATTAAATAGACTGATTGGGATATTAATTAAAACATCTCCATTAGTGTTCCACATATGAAAGTCATACAGGCTTGGAATGACATGAATTATGACAGAATTTTCATTTTTGGATGGACTATTCTCTTAAAGGTAAAAAAGTATGATAAAAAAAAAAAACAGTACAATAGGGTAAAGGTGTCGCTGGTGGGTGTTTCTACCACTGTTGCTCTTACCTTATTGGTGGACTGCACAGCTGGCCATATCTTTTGAAAGTGTGATCACAGTTGAGACAAATTGCCAGTAAAACTAAGATATCATTCTAATTTAACTAGGAACTGATTTTCTTGTTGCTAAAAATTATCATTCTGCTCACAAAACCTTTAACTTCTCCTCCGCATCATTGCCACATCTAGTCGCCAACGGTTGCTGTCGCTTATGTCACAGGAAGTCACCAGCTCTTATTGAAAATGAATGAGACTGTCGCTTTGTGTGAATGGGACTTAAAGGAATATTCCAGGAATATACAAGTCAAGCTCAGTCGACAGCATTTGTGGCATAATTTTATTTTTGTGGTAGTCAACATTTAGACTCATCCCTTCTTTAAAAAAAAGCAAAAATCTGGGTTACAGTAGGGACTTACAATGGAAGTGAATGGGGCCAATCCGTAAACATTAAAATACTCACTGTGTCAAAAGTATATCCACAATACGTAAAAAATATGTGTGATAATGTGAATTTAGTGTGATAAAATCACTTGCCTTTTCTAGGTAAAGTTATATTTAATTTTACAACTTGGTTGCCATGACGACGTAATGCCGTAAGCCCTAAAACATAATAAAAAATCACAATTTAAACAACTTTACAGCTCAAATAATACACAAGTTTTAACAGAAGAATAAATGTAAGTGCTTTTATAAAATTATAAGCCTCATATTTCTGCCTTTTTAACCCTTTTAAAAATTGGCCATATTCACTTCCATTCTAAGTGCCTCACAGTAACCTTGATTTTGTCATATAAAGAAAAGGAGGGAAGAGTTAAAAGTAACTTTTGTGCTAATCGACATTATGCCACATGCTGTCGATTGAGCTTAACTTGTATTGAAACCGGAAAGTTCCTTTAAGCGTGAGAGAACGGGTGGACAGTGTTGTGAAACCTAACTATGACTGGTTTTGGTGCAAGAAACCTTAACTAACAATTATAAAAGAATTTAAGGAAAAAAATAAAGTGAAGAATTTGACCTTTTTAACCTCTTTCCTTGTTCATCCATCTTATTCTGTTTTCTCTCTAATTGGAAAATCTCTTTCTCTTGCTTCAGCTATTTTGGGCATGCACACACTGATGAGTAATCAACAGTATTATGGAGCATTGGCCAGCAGCACTATCATCAACAAACAAGGTTTAAACAGTAAGTGAAAACCTTTTACAGTACATGTGCAGTACATGCAACTGTGATCCTGTAATTTTTTCATTGTTTTGGTGAAATGTTTAGCACAAGTGTGCTTGTGCTACATTTCTTTAATATGAATTCCTCTTGGTTTGATATTTTGTTACGTAATGCAGTGACATTCATACATTAAGTGTGTCTTAAGTGTTCAGATATGTTTTGGGACCACTGTATAAGCAGAGAAGTGTTTTACAAGGTATAACTGGATGTACTCTAAGCGTATTGTTTGGTGTAATTCAGTTTTGTATTATATACACAGGTGTAATCCAGTGTACTCAGTATAAGCAAGTGCCAGATGAGGAACCCAATGACACAGATGTAGAAGAAACACTGCAGAGGATCAAAAGCAACGATCCTGATCTGCTTGAAATTAACTTAAACAACATCAAGGTGTCACTTTCACTTTTTTTGCCCTAAAACGCACTAACTATGACAATACTGAAACTGCGAAAAATGGTTGTCCAAACAAATGTTTTTGATTGTCTAGCCAAGTGTGAGACTATAATAGTCTCACTCTGTTTTCTTTTGTTTGCAGGGCAGTGTAGATTTTGTATCTTTATTTGTCAGTATATATATTTCCCAGATGAAAATTCCCCAAGTTATGTCTCCTCCTTTGTTTTGTACGATGATCCATAGAATATTCCAATCCCAACTTTGAACGCATATGCTGAAGCTCTTAAAGAAAACAGTGTTGTGGAACGCTTGAGCATTGTTGGCACCAGAAGTAACGATCCTGTAGCCTATGTGAGTTGTACAAAGAAATAGACTCACTCTCAAAGTTCTATGCGATTTATTTCCTGTAATTGTCGCTGGCTAATTAGAAATTTTACGGCTTGTAATGTTGTTTGGCTGTCAGGCACTAGCAGACATGCTGAAAGTGAACACCACTCTGAAGAGTCTAAACGTAGAGTCAAACTTCATTACTGGAGCTGGAATTCTGGCACTCGTGGAATCCTTAAAGAGCAACACTACACTACAGGAACTCAAGATTGACAACCAGGTATGTTCACACTCACAGTGTACACAAAATACAGCTATATAGGGTCTGGGTAAAGGTCTGAACTGAAGATGGAGTTAAGAGATAACAATCTGATGTTCTTGTAGCTCAGCTGGTAGAGCATTGCGCTAGCAACGGCATGATTATGGGTTCGATTCCCAGGGAACACCTAAGCTAATACAATGTATACGTTGAATGATTTGGATAAAAGTGTCTGCCAAATGCATAAATGTAAATGTAATGCTGCTCTTGCATAATTTTGTTCCCTTCAGTAACTTTTTATCAAATGGCAGCACCAGCAATTAGATACAAAATCCAAAAAAAGTATGTTAACCCTTTGGAATTACCTGCATTTGTTTATATTTGTAAGATCTGGTTTGATAAGTTACAATAATGAACAAACACAATCTGTTTTAACTAATAACACACAAATTATTGTATTGTTCTTTGACATATTGAATTAATCATTCAAACATTCACAGTGTTGGTTGGAAAAAGTATGTGAACTCCTAGGCTAATGACGTCAACGAAAGCTCAGTCAGGAGTTGGCAAACCTGGTATCCAATTAATGAAATGACATGACATTGGAGGTGTGGGTTAGAGCTACTTTGACTTATAAAAAACACTCAAACATTTTGAGTTTGCTTTTCACAAGAAACATCTGCTGATGGGGACCATGCCTCGAAAATGAGAGATCTCAGAAGAACTACAATCAAAAATTGCTGCTTTGTGTAAAGCTGGAAAGGGTTGTAAAGTTATCTCGAAGAGCTTAGATATTCATCTATCCACAGTTAGACCAATTGCCTATAAATGAAATTATTTAGTACTGTGACTACTCTCCCTAGAAGTGGCTGTCCAGCCAAGATGACTGAAAGTGCAAACTGCAGAATGATCAGTGAGGTAAAAAAAAGAACTCTAGAGAGACTAAAGACTTTAAGGAATCTTTGGTAGCTGGTTAACATCTCTGTTCATGAGTTTACTATATAGAAATCATTAAAGAGGCATGGTGTACATGACAGGACACCACGAAGGAAGCAGCTGCTTTTCAACAGAAACATTGCTGCACATCTAAAGTTTGCCATAGACCACCTTGACACTCCACAACACTACTGAGAAAATGTTTTGTGGACTTATGAAACTAAGGTTGAATTGGTTGGGAAGAACACACATCACTACGTATGGTGTAGAAAGGACATCTCTTAACAACATGAAAACATCATCCCAACCGGAAGTACGGTGGAGGGAGCAATATGATTTTGAGCCGCATTGCTGCTTTGGGGTCTGGACTGCTTTCCATCATCCTCAAATGGGAAACATGAATTCCCCAGTTTATCAAGATATCCTACAGGATAATGTCAGTGTGTGTGTGCACCAACTGAAGCTCAGTAGAAGTTGGGTGATGCAGAACAATGACCGTAAACAACAAAGTAAATCCACTACAGAATGGCTTCAAAAAAAGAAAATCCACCTTTTGGAGTGGCTCAGTAAGAGCCCAGACCTTAACCCAATAGAGATGCTGTGGAATGACCTCAAAAGAGCCATTCACACGAGAACTCCTAAGAATATGGCTGAGCCGAAGCAGTTCTGCAAGGAAGAATGGTCCAAAATTCCTTCTGAACGTTTTGCAGGTCTAATCCGCAGCTACCAGAAACACTTGGTTCATTGCTGCCAAAGCAGGATCGACGAGTCATTAAATCCAAGGGTTCACTTTTTTCAAAGCACTGTGAATGTTTAATCGGATGTGTTCAATAAAGACATGAAAGATTATAATTGTTTGTGTGTTGTTAACTTAAGCACATTGTTGTTTGTCTATACTTGTGACTTAGATGAAGATAAGATCACATTTTATGACCAATTAATGCAGAAAACCAGCTAATTCCATAGGGTTCACATAATTTTTCTTGCCACTGTATATAATAAGAAGATAAATAATTTTTCTACCATGTACTTCATTAACATAACTGTATGTTTACCCCATTTTAATGATTTGTAGCAACATGGCACGTTGATATTGAGTCCAACTTATGTGCAGTAACACGTGTGCCTATAATGGCTATTTAACAATGGCTTTGAATGTGGCTCATCAATTCAGATCTTAGTTCTTTAACTGAAGTGTGTTCTAAATAATTTGTAAGTCTCCATTATTTGTGTCTGTGTGTATGTGCAATGCAGAGTCAGCCACTGGGTAATAAGGTGGAGATGGAGATAGCTAACATTTTGGAGATGAACACCACTCTGCTGAAGTTTGGGTACCACTTCACCCAGCAGGGCCCACGTTTGCGAGGATCTAATGCTGTGATGAACAACAACGACCTTGGTAGGAAATGCATACACACACACACTGAGATAGATGCTGTGTGTTTTCAGAATTAACAGTGGTGGTTGAGTGTTTGTATATTTATAAAAAATGCATGCCTGTGTGTTTGTGTGCTGTTATGATGGTTTCGTGTGCGAAAATAGGTCGTTTATCACATGTGTGTTTTTACAGCCCGTGTAGTTCGGTCGGACACAGATGGTGCAATAACGTTCACTCTGTCAGTCCCTGAGCTGGAAAGAGCCTTCTGTAAAAAGTTCAAGTTTACATCAAAACCCAAGTAAACACATAGTCTTCCTCTGAGCGCTATCTACTGTATTTTCGCTCTCATTTTACCCTCCTTGTGATATTTTAAGCTTACATGAGATGGTTATTTGCTTTTCCACAACAACATAAAGCTCTCTGGGTCTTTTTGAGCATCTGTGGTGTTCCTCAAGCTCCCATGAGCTGTTTCAAGATCTCCACTACTGCCGCATTTCCCTTCCTCTGAGAGAGAACTTTTCCAATCCAAAATCTGTCTCTGTGACTTTGCTTATTTGTTGTTTGTTTAGTTTGTCTGTCACTCTGTCATGCTGTTCGTCTGGCTGTCTTCTGCATTGAGATGGACTATTCTGATGCCAACTCTCCTATTTCCAAAAGTAGTACTGAAAATTCTCTTTAGCTTTCTGTGCATGCAAGCTTTTTCTTAAAGAAATAGATCACCCAAAAATTAAAATTTCACCATTTTACTTATTCTCGTTGTTCGAAACCCATATCTTCAGTTGAACACAAAATTATATGTTTAGCAAAAGTTCAGACTTCTTTTTGCCATACAGTGAAAGCCAATGGTGCTATCCAGCTTAAAAATGACAAAAAAGCACCATAAAAGTAGTCCATATGACTTGTGCATTATATTCCAAGTCTTCTGAAGCCCTACAAACTATTCCTTTTATTTGGGTGAACCATTCCTTTAATTGTTTCGACTTTCGATTCTTTGGAATCTACAAATGTTGAATTTCTTGCTTGCAAAGACTGTTACAGTTAAATTCATTAGTATATCACATCACTTTATGTACACTATATAGAGTAATCAACTCTTTTTGTTTTTGTATGCAGTAAGAAAGAGAAGGCTTGAAGGAGGCCCCATCTTCCCTAAATGTCGGACAAACGTGTAGCAGCGGGAACCCTCTGTGACCTGGGGCCTGCACCAGCCTACATCACATCTTAACCCATATCCTCCCACCAGTTCTTTCTGTCTTTCGTAGATAAATTAAGTCGGGTTCACACTGTATGATTTTGGCCACAATTTTGCCATCTGAAATAAATTTTGGGGATTCTTTGATCGCTTAGTGTGACATATTCAGTGACCTCCAATTTGCCATTGCAATGAATTTGACCCTACAACGATGTTCTGGCAGCATCAGAAATATTGTACCATGGCTTTAACCCAAGAGCTTACTGCGATCATTTCGTACAGACTGACATGCGACAATCGTAAATGACCATAAGTGTTCGTGCAGTGTGCACTTGGCTTTTAAAGTTTTAACATCTAATGAAAATGTCCCGAAATCAATTCGGAATGTGATTTCTTTTTAAAACTCCAGATCTGGTAACGTCAAGGTACCACCCTCTTTTTAACTGTCACATGGTTACTCATGGCAGTGTTTTAAAAGTTGTTTAAATGTCCTGCCATAACATTAATAGGGAAAATCATCTACTTGTGTTGAGTGAAGATGCAGTGAAGATGAAAATTTGGCTCAATTTATCAAACGTTTCTCTGCTGACTATTCTTACTGTGAACAGTTTGACCTTAAAGGGATAGTTCACCCAAAAATGTAAATTCTCTCATTATTAACTCACCTTCATACCATCCCAGATGTATGACTATCTTCTGCTGAACACAAAGATTTTTAGAAGAAAATCTCAACTCTCTAGGTCCTTTCAATGCAAGTGAATGGTGACCAGAACTGTCAAGCTCCAAAAATCACATAAAGCTGCCTAAAAGTAATCCATACAACTCCAGTGTTTAAACCCGTATCTTCAGAAGCGATATAATAGGTGTGACTGAGAAACAGATAAGTATTTAAGTACTTTTTATTTATTTATTTATTTTTTTACTATAAATCTCTACTTTCACTTTCACATTCTGAAAGTGAAAGTGTGGATTTATAGTAAAAAAGGATTGAAATATGAATCTGTTTCTCACCCAAAGTAATTGCATTGCTTAAGAAGACATATTAAACCCCTGTAGTCATATGGATTACTTTTATGTGGACTTTGTGATTTTTGGAGCTTGAAAGGTCCGGTCACCATTCACTTGCATTGTATGGACCTACAGGTGTGAAATATTCTTTTAAAAATCTTTGTGTTCAGCAGAAGAGAGAAAGTCTGGGATGGCATGAAGGTGAGTTAATGATGAGATAATTTCATTTTGGGGTGAACTATCCCTTTTAAAGCCTGCTGTTTTGCTGTGTTTGGAAGTCTTTTGTTTTTAGTTTTACTGTATTGTTAACCTTAGACCTTAGCTTCTCTATGCACACCAAAAACATATTTCAATACCTATTTCTATACGTATAACATAATTCAAACTTGACTGATTGTGGCTGTTTTTTTTTTTTTTTTCAATTTGGCCAATTTGGGTGTCACTGTAGTTGCAGTATCTCTCTCTCACTCACTCACTCTCTCACACACACCCCATCTAAGCATGTTGTTAATGTGTGATTTTTGGGATATGCTGCAAGTTTCTATTTTTTAAATGTGTGTCTTTATAACTGGTCAATTTTAGAATGTATTAAATTGTTAGTCACATTTATAGGTTACCTAATACCAGTGCAAATTCCTCACACCATTTATTTGCACCACTCTGATATATTTATGCGATTATTTATTGTAGTGCATTTTATGTTCCTTGTTTGAGAAGGATTTATTTATGCTGAGGACAAGCTTTATTTCATTATGTACAGTTAGAAATAATGTGCTACTCTACCATTAATACTTCCCATATAAATAAATGTGATTGATTGCATATTCCATCTTCCTAATATATAGAGAATGTGGTATACATATCAATCACATTCATTTTAATGAGGAAGATCTTCCTTAGTAAAAACTTTCTTAACACTGAGTAAGGATCTTATAATATGAATCATAAAACTATATGTTTTGCTATTGTGTTGCTTATGCCTGTTCATTAAGCAAGCCTACCAACAATAACATTCTGGTCTATGCATTGATTTGGCAGGATGTGTGTGTAAATGTATGATCAGGCCTTACTCCTTTTTGTTATTTTACCAACCATGTTTCCTACATAAAGAACATTTATATAACTATTAGAGTAGCGGCTTGTCCAAAATAAAAAGGGACTTTTAACTGAGATTCACTGTTGATTGTGTAACTGTGTCCAAGAGTAGACTAGTAGAGTTTTGTGTCTTGGAAACAGACCCATAATAATCGCCATAGAGTGCCTGGGCTTGTGCGCATATGTACATTTTGTTAGCGCACCTAACAAACTGAGGTAATAAAGTTTACAAAAGTTGTGTGGAATTATTGCCCTCTGCAGATTTTTTTTTTTTTTTTTTCTCTCCAACTGTATGGACCATTTTCATACTTGTGCATGGTTTTCAGAAATAATATGTTTGGACTGTTCATAAGAGTAAATGCTGTCTAGATACCAACAGTGCCACTTTGTGGTCTTGCATATTAATAATGGCTGCACTTTTAAATGAGAAAAATCTGTAGGCTTCATTAAGAGACAGCACAACTCCTTTTGTAGCTTTGTGATAAGTATGTCTTTTTGTGTAGTGTTTTTTTTTTTTTTTAAGAAATCCTTGCTATTCAACATCTAAGATGTGGACAAATAAATATATATTACTGTGTATTTTTAAATATATTAATGTTTCATATGTATATATTTAATAAAAAATACATATGTTTTCAATATCAAGATTTTAGGTTAAAATGTGTATCTAAATGTTTATATTTATATGAACATAAGATGTCTTCCCCTTTGCCTTTTAAGTACAAATATGCCATGTTGTCTCTCAATTAACATGTACATGTATAATAGTTATAAAACAATTTTTTTTTCTTTTTTTTTTTTCTTTTTTGTCAATTCTTGACATGGCTGTTCATTAATGCATCGTGTGGTACCTTTAATTAAATGCTGTATTGCACTAATGTCAGCAAACCTCTACAATGTTTATGAAACAATCAAATTTGATTAAAAAAAATATAATGAAAAGTGTGAAAGAAAATCAAACCTAAAAATAACCATTTGAGACGGATCTGTTCTTATTAGGCTGTCACACAAAAACCTCCCTGCAACGTTCTGGGAAAGTTGGTTTATGGTTATAAAAATAAAGCTTAAAAATAACCATTTGAGAACGTTCTGTGTAAGTTCTTATTAGGTTGTAACAAAAACCTCACTGCATCATTCTGGGTAGGTTAATTTATGGTCATTAAAATAAAACCTAAAAATAACCATTAAAGAACGTTCTAAAGTTCTGTTTGGGTTGTCAAACAAAAACCTCCCTGCAATGTTCTGGGGAGTTTCGTTTTTGGTTATAAAAATAACCATTTGAGAACGTTCTGAATAAGTTATTTTTTGGGTTGTCACAAAAGCCTGCCTGCAACGTGCTGGGAATGTTACTTTATGGTTATAAAAAATAGATCTTATAGAGAATGTTCCTAGAACGTTAGTTCCCAAAAAATAACCAAACGGGAACCATACGCTAACGTTAGGGGAATGTTCTGCATTTGCTGGGATGTCAGCCACCCATTTTTAATGAGTGCATTTGCATGCACACCAATACTCTAATAACAAAACAAAAAAATCTGACATGGCAAGAAAAGCACATTTACATGAAACTTCAAATCATCTGATTATTCCCTGCTTTTGACAATCAAAACGTAAACAGGCATGCATACAACACTTAAAAAGACGGCAGTAAAGCTGCAGAGTGAAATCATGTAAATGGACAAAAATGTATGTGTTGATCGGTTCATGCTTAAACCGTTATGACCATAACTCGATAAAATAAAATTCCATTAATTCCATGATCAAACACAAATACTAGATATGTGTGACTGGTTTATTACAGTGCCATATTCTCAAATACCCAAAGACAGATAGATCACATTTCATTCTATCTTAAATCATCAGAGCCATTCACACACAATTTTATTTCTTGTTTAACTGCAAGCCAAGCAAACAGAATATGGTATTATTGCTGAGAATGTTGTACCCCTATGGCTCCAGACCAGAGAAATTACAGTCCAAAACGCATCCCTGTGAAACTGAGTTTCAGTCTTAAAATGGAAAATTGCAACTTCCATAAATTCAGAATCTGTCTTAAAGCATGGTAACAGATGTGTGTGAATGCATCTCTCTTTCTTTCTCCAACACTTTTAAACTGAATTGAGGCTTTAAATGTTGCAGATTGACTACTATATTGCAAGAAGTGTGACAAGGATAACCAGAATTAACTGCAATAGATGCACAAAGTTATTTGTCAGTTAGCTTATACAGCATGGGAGAATGTTATTGCCTTCTTTATCGGATTACAATCTCAAAACAGGATGTCAATGAACACACATACACTATGGAGACATGCAAGACAAGAATGTCTTTAACAATGTTAACAGTACTTTTTTTCATTACATTTAATGTTA
Organism: Myxocyprinus asiaticus; assembly: GCF_019703515.2. Classification (NCBI taxonomy): domain Eukaryota; kingdom Metazoa; phylum Chordata; class Actinopteri; order Cypriniformes; family Catostomidae; genus Myxocyprinus; species Myxocyprinus asiaticus. The sequence continues at coordinate 43,705,751 of NC_059350.1, read as the reverse complement.
GATGTAAGTGGAAAACATTATCGACTAACAATACAAAACAGTGGAATAGACACACGAACAATTCATGCATATATATTGCTGTTTACATATTGGATAAGAAATAACCGCATTTTAAAGATCAAATATGGCTTATATTCTGATAATTAACCCTTCTGGCTTGATTGATCTGTCACTAATATCTAAAGCTCTTCACAAATCAAAATGTGTGAAAGGTGAAAGGTGTAGTCAGGTGTACCGTATTTTGCTGTTAAGCTCTCTCCTGGCCACAGTCAGTACACATGATACTATCTAAAGCTGCATGTGCTCGAGATTATTCTATTATTTCCTTAGCATGTCCTGCAATGGGCCTGGTAGATACTTCATCATCGTGTCCATGATGTTTTCCTCTTCATCGTCATCGCCACAGCCAGACGGTACCGCTTTCTTTGGACGAGTCAGACTGCCTTCGCTGGCTTGCTCCATGGCTGCCTGTGCCTCGGCTTCTGCCTCCTCTCGTTTCTTGATGCCGTACTAATACACAACAAACCAAGGCATGTCATTAATTACCCTTGGTAACATGGTACAGTGATGGTATGAAATATTAATACCATGGTAATTTGATTTTATGCACTTTTACTTCACTATATGGTCCAATATTACATTTAATTTGGTAAAGAAATACCATGATATTTACATGGTACTCCAAGGTACTTCATAGAAAACCGTAGTATTGCCACGGTAAAGTGTCCAAAAAATCTTGGTAATACCATGGTGCATTTTTGTCAGTGTAAAAATAACTCAAACGCTCAAATAATCACCATTTTACAAATATTATAGCCAGAAACTGCCAAACAGCTGAGAAGGGTTTAGCTGCAGGCATCGCTCCAAAAAGGGGCTTAAGCTCCAAATCGACATTAAAGATATAGGGAGCCCAAGACCTAACTTGTTTCCTAACCTTAACCCCTTTTGAAGTTGGCGTAACCCCCTTTTGGAGTAACCCCACCCTCTTTTGGAGATTCCGCCCCCATTTGGAGGTCTTTAGCCTGCAGCTATACCTACTTGAAACAACTCATGTATCAGCTCAGTGAGAGTGTTTACTTTACATGCACAGCAATACACTAATAGTAACTAGCCAAAAATCATCTTATTCAGAAAATCTAACAATGCAAGAAAGCCACATTTACATTAGATTTAAAATCATTGGGCCATTCACCGTTTTTACATCAAACTGTACACAGGCATGAGCACAACACTTTGCACACATCTAATAAGCCTGCAAGGAAATATAGAAAAATCTGGGTAATTGGAAAAATCTAAGTGTAGCTAAAAATCTATCGTTTTATTGTTAAACTGTTTATGACCTTACCCCGAAAAAAGGAACGTCATTTAAAGCATTTACTGTACATGACCACACACTTTGTCAGCTTATTGAGCTGTAACATAATCAGTGTAAGACTGTGCAAGTAATGTGCTTGTCCTAGGATTTTGTCTGTCACTATCAAGAGGGCAAGGAAGGTGTAGGTCCATACAATGCAAGTTAATGGTGACCAGAACTTTGAAGGTCCAAAAAGCATATAAAGGCAGTATAAAAGCAATCCACACGACCTCAGTGGTTAAATCCATATCTTCTGAAGTGATATGATAGGTGTGGTTGAAAAACAAATCAATATTTAAGTCCTTTTTTACTATTAATTTTCCTCCCTGCCCAGTAGGTGGTGATATGCACAAAGAATGCAAATCGCCAAAAGAAGAAGAATATGAAAGTGAAAGTGGAGATTTATAGTTAAAAAGGACTTAAATATTGATCTGTTTTTCACACACACACCTATTATATTGCTTCTGAAGACAGATTTAACCACTGGAGTCGTATGGATTACTTTTAATGCCACCATTAGGGGCAGTGGTGGCTCAGTGGTTAAGGCTCTGGGTTACTGATCAGAAGGTTGGGGATTCAAGCCCCAGCACTGCCAAGTTGCCACTGTTGGGCCCTTGAGCAAGGCCCTTGACCCTATCTGCTCCAGGGGCGCCATATCATGGCTGACCCTGCACTCTGACCCCAGCCTAGCTGGGATATGTGAAAAAAAGAATTTCACTGTATGTGTGATAAATAAATATAATTAATTAATTTATATGCTTTTTGGACCTTCAAAATTCTGGCCACCATTCACTTGCATTGTATGGACCTACCCTACAGAACTGAAATATTCTTCTAAAAATCTTTGTTTGTGTTTAGCAGTAGAAAGAAAGTTATACACATCTATGATAGCATGAGGGTGAGTAAATGATGAGAGAATTTTCATTTTTGGGTGAACTATCCCTTTAAGAAATCTTTCAAAAGGTAGATTATGTAATTATTGCTATATTGACTATATTTTAAAGAGGCCCTATTCAGCTTTTTGTGATTTTACCTTTCCTTTAGTGTGTAATATAGTCATTTAGTGTGTGCATGTAAAAGGTCTGCATAGTTACAAAGAACAAAGTCCACGCCAAAGGGAGTAACTCTCTCCCACAGAAAACACTGCTCCTGAACTGCCTGAAACGCCTGGTTTGCAGTCCAGCCATTATTTCCGTGACATAGCTATGTCACTATGTAACACATTTGCATTATGCCCGCTTAAAGCCCAGGAGCTGAAACTCAGTTATGGTAAGGGGCGTTACATTTCCGACACACGCTCTAAGCGGTTGACCAGTCACAACAGACTGGGCCAGCTGACCAATCAGAGCAGACTGTACTTTTCGGAAAGGGGGGCTTTAAGGAGACAGGAACTAAATCAGAACGTTTCAGACAGAGGATGAAAAGAGGTGCTGCAGCAATGTACAGTATGAGAAAAATAATGTGTTTTTTGAACATTAAAGCATGTAAACCTATTCTAGTAGACCCCCAAAATAAAATTATGAACCTGTAAATGAGCATAATATGGACGCTTTAAGACCTATTGGTCGATCGAACCTTGTCTCTGATGCCCTGTCTTAAGGCTTCCCGCTCTGCTTCCATCTTGGCGTGTTTGGCCTTCCTCTCCTCCTCCTCCTGTCTGAGAGCTTCCTGTCTCGCCTCTTCCTTCTCTTTTTCTGCTTCAGGGTCTTTATCCTCCTCTCCCCCCATCATTTTACCTACATCAGGGGGGCCTCCTGCTCACAGATAAGAAATGAATTATTACAAATGTAACAAAATAATAGGTTACATGAAAAATGTCACACAGATATTTAAATATGTAATAGGACCAAGTAGCACAGCGTATTACTGTACTACAGGGCGAGTTCAGCAAAAGTTAGACTAATACGTTTTATGATAGATTGCCCTTTTTTACAACTGGAACCGTTACTCACCGTGCTCAGAACTGTTCGGCCCAATGGTAGAAAAGCACCTATTGAAATAACTAAAAAAGGAACTAAAGTAAACCCCACTCCTGTTGTAGATCCACTGAAATATTTACAATTTTACTTGACTTTTTCATAAGTGACCTGAATATTATTTTCCATAGGAGAGTTCAGCCAAGTACACCATATGCAGTTTTGTGAAGCGTTTAGACAAGCATTGACACCACTGATGCTTGCCTTCACAAAATGAGACTGAAGTTACAAATCTTTTACATATGATTGTTCATACACTTGAATTACTATATTATCCCTGTGATTACGTTTGTGCTGAAGAGTTGTGTTTTTAACATACCTGTAGGTATTTTTTAGGTAACGTTAACGATAGTTAGTGTACTAGTATTGGTTAGTCAAGTAAAGCTGTGCCAAAATTATGTACATATTTTATTGTACTGTATTGGGCCTATACAGTTCATAGTAATATTAATACATTTCAATCTTTGGTTTTAAAATTTGTTTTTTTTGTTTTGTTTTTTTTACTTGTATATGCTAAACAATTTTGGTAGAGTGTAGGGTTGCCACTTGATGTCCAATCTTGGTGCTAAAGCAAAACCAGTTGAGAACTTGTGTGCATCATGAATGCTGGAAAATGTAGACAACCTAGAAATAGATCCAGTTGCCTGGTGCTTCAAGGAAAAACCTCTGTTTATACATATCATTTTCATGACCAATAAAGGGATAATATTTGGTTTACCTTGAGGCCATAATATTTAAGATTCCTAAAAAGTCAATCTAATATAGTGCCAGCACAATTTGTAGCTCGTCCTTGAATTTGGGTGTTTCTATTGTGCTTAAATTTCATTACAAAAGAGAGTCCTAAAAACATCAACCAGATTCAGACAATATGGCGAGAGACAAAATTTGCCAATCTAGTTCACTTTAGAGTGTTAACATATGGTACTACGTGTGTTCTCCTTTCCATTTTTGAACATCTAACCAGATGGCATCAAGAAGGTTTTCTTTTTGAAATGTTTAAACAAACCTGCTATTTTCACACAATGTTTTTGAGCCTGTGATTAAACACACACTGTCACTTATGCACTGCTCTGAGATCAGTTTAAGTCTTACTTTTTGAAATATTTAGTCTGTGTTAGGTGAGTGCAGCTGGTGCTCTTCACATTGCCCTCTACTGCAGTCAGCTGCTCTATGGCTCTGGTCCACCGGTGACATCAGCTCCTCTTCTTTATATATATATATATATATCTCCCCTTTCTCCCCAGTTTTGGAATGCCCAGTTCCCACTACTTACTTACTAGGTCCTCGTGGTGGCCCGGTTACTCACCTCAATCTGGGTGGTGGAGGACAAGTCTCAGTTGCCTCCGCTTCTGAGACAGTCAGTCCGTGCATCTTATCGTGTGGCTCGCTGTGCATGACACCAAGGAGACTCACAGCATGTGGAGGATCATGTTATTCTCCACAATCCACCCACAACTTACCACGCACCTCATTGAGAGCAAGAACCACTTAATCATGACCACAAGGAGGTTACCCCATGTTAATCTACCCTCCCTAGCAACCGGACCAATTTGATTGCTTAGGAGACCTGGCTGGAGTCACTCAGCACACCCTGGATTCGAACTCGTGACTCCAGGGGTGGTAGTCAGCGTCAATACTCGCCGAGTTACCCAGGCCCCTCAGCTCCTCTAATTTAAACACATTCAGGTTTGAGTCTGAAAGTGCTGTAGCAAATATTTGAATTGCACAGCCGTTGGGCATCCACGTTATAACCATTTGGGACCACACCACACCACATCACTTTATGTATGTGTGTGTATGTATGTATATATGTATGTATGTATATGTATATGTTTATATATATATATATATATATATATATATATATATATATATATATATATATATATATATATATATATAGTCTTATTGTGTGTTCTATATATACTTTAATTTCTATTCAAATTTTATTGTTTTTATTTATTTTTATATTTTTTTATTACATTTTTTTTTTTTTTATTATTATTATTATCTATGTCTTGTTGCTGTTTTGTATTGTTGTGCACTGGAAGCTCCTGTCACCAAGACAAATTCCTTATATGTGTAAGCATACCAAGGTACTTTTTGGTACTTATTTTAGTGGGAAATGAACCTATCAATTGCACAGTCTTTTAATTTTAATTATACAAGGGACAATTACATTTCTCTATAAAAAATGAAGTTGAGGTGGAACATAACGAAGGGCTCATCCCTTTTTTTAAATAGCCAGTAGTCTTTAGTTTACATCCAGTGTTGGGTAAGTTACTCAAAAAAGTCATCCACAACACAATACTAATTAAATAATAATCACGTTACTAATTACTTTACTTTTACGTTACTTTCTAAAAAACTTTTCACTGAAACGATTTGGTTTTTCTGCTCAATGAATTCAAAATAATGTCTATATTTACTCCTTGTTCATTGTCGCACGCAAGTCATACTCTCATTATCACGTGTTACAGTGACTTATAAGTACTGGTTAGTGACTTTTCAGTTGTCACAGAAACACAAACAGACATACATACAATATGAACAAAATTCTAAACTGTTTTAAATGTATTCTACATTAATAATATTATTTTAGATATACACTCACCGAGAACTTAATTAGTAACACCTTTACACCTACTAAATCATGTGATTATCTTATCAGCCAATCGTGTGGCAGCAGTGCAATGCATAAAATCATGCAGATACAGGTCAGGAGCTTCAGTTAATGTTCACATCAACCATCAGAATGGGGAAAAAAATGTGATCTCATTGATTTCGACCATGGCATGATTGTTGGTGCCAGACAGGCTGGTTTGAGTATTTCTGTAACTGCTGATCTCCTGGGATTTTCGCCACCGCTACATCACCATGAAGTATGCCATCATTGTACCGAAAGTCAAGATCAGCCTCCTGGCTCAGCCAGCGCAGTTGCTCCACAGCAGCTGCACAGCGCTCTGATGACGACAGCTTACTCATGATTGGCCAGACTCTCTGATGACAACGATGACGTACTTTACATGGGCTTAGTTTGCAATGGCATATTACACATACTAGTCTTACTACTTTTGCTATTCTGTGGCAGAAATAGTAAGAGTAGTATGGTAGTATGCCATTACCAAGGTGTTAATTCTGACACCTTCATTTCTGCTAAATTCTCACAAATCCGTGTTTTTATAACACAATTCTCTTTTCATGTCATCCTAATCTTATATATCATGTTTATTCATCAAAACAATTCAAAATGACTCAAAACTTCTGACTCCTTTATTGGTATTAAAATATTATGGGCTTATATCTGACTTTCTTCTTGTACAAAAAAAATTGAAGCATTTGTTTATCTGAATTTCTCAAATCTACTTCGTCTGAGAAAAATTGTGCAATGTGCCATGACTGATGTAGGTTCAGCACACCACAGAAAGCACAAAGTGTCTGGCTTGACGGCTCTCTTTTCAACTCCTCCCCCGACTGCAACCGGCAAATCTCGCTGATCAGTAAGGCAAGGCGCAGTTGAATTCGAACACACCTTAATTGAAAGTCAGTAACTGTAATTTGATATCACAAACAAAATGTGTTTATTTTTTACACTACTTTTTTGACAAAGTAATTAGATTACTACTTACGTTTTAATCAGATTACACCCAACACTTTTTATGTCACAACCATGAACGTGCTTTGCTACTTGCTATTACTAGTCAGAAGTACTGTAAGTGATAGTTGGGGGAGGGATATTCTCAAAATTTTAGCTCCATATTCCTGGTACAGCCTGATCTCACGAAAATTACGTGATCATTGCCACATTTTTGCAAACCAAAATGACATGCTGCATGTATTACACATTTAGCTGCAGTTTCCCAGTGAAATGTCCAGCAGGGGGCACCAAAAACGAGTGAAATTGTGTCATGATCAGACAAGGTTTTTAAGGAGAATGTTAAATGTAGGTTTTAATGTATAAAATGTACTTCCCTAACCTAAAACTTTAACCTAAACCTAACCAATAGTTTTCTAAAATCAAATGAGAGGTAGACATAAAAAACAGACATCCTTACCCTTAACCAACACCTTAACCTAACTAATAGTGTCCAAAAACAAAAAGCACATGTTCTGAAGCAAATGCATCATCTCATGTCACTCACTCTTGCTTTGTGTGTCAGCTTCCGTCCTTGACTGGGCTTGAGCCCCAGTTTTCTGAGTCCAAAGACCAACACTCTATGAAGTGAGCTACCGCAGAAGCTAATCACATTGGAATAGATGTGTAAATATTCGTGAGTCTATAATACAAGCCTTAAACTTTTTTTTAAAACGTTTTAAAAACGTTTTTCAAATGATGCGTTAGAGTAAAAGTGTTTCAATATCATAACATAGCAGTGTGTGAGTGGAAGAAAGAAAAATAAGTGTTGAGAAAGTCATAATCAGCCATTTTATTGATGATTTGTGTGAAAGTGAATAAAACACACAGTTGTAGCACCTCTAGTGTTAATTTAACCAGGAAACTGCGGCAAATCGTAGAACGAGGCACCTAAAATTTTGCAAAAATTGTGTTTTAGTAACATTTATTCTATGAGACTGGGTTGTCCCGGAAAGAGACCATACATTTTAAATACATATCTCTGCTAAAAGTTAATTTTGTTAACATTTCAGAGTATACTAGCTGGCCCGAAAGCTTACAGACATGAACTAAAATCCACAACACTTTGCAAAAAAAAATTATTTAATGAGGTCTCTCATTTTCGTAATACCACTGGTTAAATTTTAAATGTCAGTATACTTCCTGGCAAATATTTCTGGAATATGTGCTGTGATTTCACACTCTATAGGCTCTCAGTATCTATGGGCTCTATGAACGGCAAAAGAAAAAAAAGAAGAAAAAAAAGAGAAAAAAAAAAAAAAAAAAAGAAAAATAAAAAGAAGCTCACCGCGGCCCGCGCGTGTTAGCCAATCAGAAAACTTGACACTCCCGAGTTTGGGGCGGGACTACATAGCTGTTTGTCCGACGGGAGAGTGTTTGGAAGAACTTTTTGGACATAGTCATTATATTTAACGTATGTTTAGTACCTATAGTGGCGCAGAAATTTCATTTTGCAATATCAACACACCGGTAAGAGCGTCCCTCTTCATTATTAGAAGAATACTGTGTATGAATTTTACTAAACATATGAGACACTAGCAGTTTACTCGTACTACAGGGGCGTAGTTTCCAGGAGGGATGGGGGGGGGGGAGGTGACCCCCCAATAATCAAAACAAGCAAGTACAACCCCCAATATTTATACCATTATCATTATGTAAATGCTTCATGTTGCAAGCCCCCCCCCAATCATGTTCAAGCCAAATCTACGCCCTTGACTGACTATGATACTCAGTTGTTCTCTGGAACCGACCTTCTGCACATAGAAGTTGTTAAACGCGGTCTAGTGTTGCTTTAGACAGTAGCAAGACGTTCTCTCTGGTGCGTGAAGATCAATACGGAACGATCCCAAGGGAGCGCGCACGTGACCGCTGCTGCAGCAGCACTAAATCACTGACTCAAATCTTTCATTGGAAGTTCTAATCACCCATACGGGCATACATACACTCACCTCCCATTGCTGCCTTCAGCAGGAAATTCATGATGGCTTTTCAAGTGTTCTTCTTCAAATTTATATGAGCAGCGATCTTTTTACTGCCAGATCTGCAAACAAACAAACAAACAAAAAACAACTTTGTTAATAATAATTTAAATTAATAAAATATCTTATATTACGTGTATCAAATAACATTTTACATTATATATATATATATATATATATATATATATATATATATATATATATATATATATATATATGTATGTATATAATTTAAAAATAAAAATGATAATTAAAATCAATGGGACTGCAGTAACTCCAGAAGCCGCACAACGCTTTGTCCTTCAGCGCGCACAAGGTGCAATGTGAAACCAGTTTTGCACATGTAGCTATTGTCTTTCATCGGTGTTCTCCGTTCGAAAATAATAAACTAAATACCCTGCACATCTCACACGGTGACAGTTTCATCAAATCCCTCCGTGCAACTGATGCTGACGCCGACGATCAGGCTGTCACACTACAGCAATCCCATTGTACTGAGCTAATTCATTTCATTTGTGTAACTGTATATCACCAGAGCAAGACACGGTGCGTGTTTTAGATACAAAATGTACCTATCAACTTCCGGAGGTCAGAGATCCGATTGGTAACTTTGAACGTTTTAATCAAAGACTTCCGTAATACAGCGCAGGATAAGGTGCTTTCGGTTGTAATAATATGGTCCAAGCTCGCTAGGGTATCTAGCAATTGTTTTGTGTGAGCAATCGTTCCAACCTCAGTAGTCATTACCTTTATTGAACCCCCGCCGCAAAGGCACGGCAGTGTTCGAGTACACTACACAAGCCGTTTTCAGTACCACCTTCAAGGGACAGCGCCTGCTCGTGACCGCGCAACCCTACCAGCTGTAAGAAATGGCATGTAAATACCTGCTTTAGTGAGCTTGAGTCCGCGACGGGAGCGAGGAATCGTGCCGATATGGAAGTTGAGGTGGGCCAGTTGTTTAAGATGTGTTATTAGCCCGCAATGAGCATTCCTGAATCTCCAGGCGTCTCTTCCTGCTCGCACAGCGCCTGTTAAGAGTGTTGGCCAAGGGAACTGCAGCCTGAACGTAAGACGGTGAGACCCTTGCGCATTACACGCAGCCCTTTCCCATCAAAAACATCCCACGTCCTCCGCCAGAGAGAGGAGCGATTTATTGGAGGTGCCGGTGTGAAACACGCCTCAGTCTTTAGGCAGGTGATTCTTCCGATTCAACTGAAAGCTTCGTATAACAGATGCTGTCAGACCTGGGAGATGAAAGATGAAGGATCTTCACCCCTCTACTAGAGCGCAGGGGTCTCTTAAGAGTAATGTGCTGTGAAAGTGCTGAATCAGGATCTATGGCTCAAACTGGGCTTGCCCTTTACAGGTCCACTTCAACCATATTGACTACAATCATGCACAGTGGCCCCAAAATATATGTGGACACTTAAGCTACACTTAAAAATGTATGAATGTCATTGCATCAAAAACAAAATATCTGGGCATTTATTTTAAAGAATAATTTTATACAAATAAAAAATGTAGTTACGGTAAGGCACTTACAATAGAAGTGAATGGGGCCAGTCCATAAATGTTAAAATTTATGGACTGGCCCCAATCACTTCCATCGAAAGTGCCTGACTTAGCTGCAGTTTTTGCCTTTTTTAATAAATGAGGGGCGAGTCGAAATTATTTTTTATATAATATTTATAGAAATTATTATTTGCAGTGTGTCTGTCTTCTCTGAGTGAAGGTTTTTTTTCTAATTAATCACCCCTTTAGAGGAAAACAACAAAGAGCAGATAGACAGATGTACCACACACACACACACACACACACACACACACACACACACACATGCACACACACACACACACACACACACACACACACTCACATATAAATAGCATGGCTTGTTGCATGTCTTTGTATGTGCTGATACACCAATCACCATAAGTGCTCTGCATTGACAAACTGGAAACAGGAGCTACTGAGAGCATAAAATCAAAGAAAGTTGTTGTTCTATTCTTCAGTTCAGAATTGGTTTAAATTCCCTGGCAGATTAAGTTAAAGGAAATGTTTAATTGGGGTTTACTGTATATTGATTTAAAAATCTGTCTGATACCAGCAACATACAACAGTCAGTTAGGTGCAGTGGTATCCTAGAGAGATAAACACCTTTTAGCTCCCCACATGACTCTGCACGATTCACACACTCCCTCACACTTTAGGCAACACTGCACTGCGCAAAGGTTCTCTCCCTCCAGACATAGCACCACCCTGTTGCTGTGCTGTTAAAAACTGGCTGGATGCAATTGGAGCCCAATGACTCATGGAAAGGGCTCAGTATTCCAACATTCTCTCTGTTGAGGAGGAGAATGTATGTTTGCCACACTGACAAACTTAAAAACTCAAGCAAAAGAGCATAATTCTTTAGCATTTATAAGTTCTAAAGGTGCATCAGAGCAAGATTGCTATTTTTATTTAGGATCGGGGGTACCAAATTGCTATTGCAAAACCCATATTGTTTGACCACTGTTCTGAATATTAGAAGGAGTATGTTTCAATGTCTCACAGTAAAATAATAATAATAATAAAAAACGTGTTGTTTCACATTAAAAAAGCAATTGTTCATGCTGCATTAACATTTTAAGTTGTCAATTTAAGAGGGAAAGTTGTTTAACCCTTTAAGCTATGAAGGTGTTTTTTAAAGATTTCCTGTTTTAGTGGCAAGCCCAAAATTAAAGGCTTATAACTAAAAAAAAAAAAAACAAAGAGGGTCAAATGTTTGGTATCATTTTAAAGAACACTTTTCCAATTGTTTAATGATATAGATTGTTATAAATTCTAAGAATCTCAGCCTAAGAAACTGTTGAAAAAAAAAAAAAGAAACTTGAGCCAAAACGTAACTTTATTTTTTATTTTTCTGATTTGACATTACACAATATATTTCAGGGTGTTAATAAGGTAGCTCCAAAGAACTGCTTTTGTTTTGTTCCCAATCAGGTCACTGAGTAACATTTTGTGTTGATACGACAAAGCAATAAAAAGTTATTATATAACAAAAATAAGTGTCCTAGTGTCCAAAAACGTCTCCAAGTGTCCAAAAGCCTCTCCGAACAACTAAAACATAATAATTGTACATAAAAACTAATTACACATGCAAATACAACAATGACTAAAAGCATGCAGGCATGAGTAACGAGATCTCGTTCAGTTCCATTAAATGTAACATGTATGCCAAAGACATGTACTTAGCTATTACTCACTATATTTTTGTCTGTGAGTAAAACAAGGGGTAGGCTGGTTGTATTCTACTTTTTGAGAGCTTTCCAATGACATATGACACATGGCTATTTGATCTGTTTGATGTTTTTACTAATTACAATAATATGTGCAGTGCAAAATTATTAATAAATGATCAAATTGGAACACTTCTGATTTGTCTGCAAATTTGTTCATAATGCCTACAAGCGTAGTAAAGTAGAGCTTCTAAGCTTTAAAACGATACCTATTTTGTGTTGGTCAAGACTGTAGTTATTAATATTTTGATGATTCTTTTTTTCGAGGCGATCCAAGCTTAAAGGGTTAAACAGAACATAGTTCACTGGTCCCACTTTATATTCTAGGTTTATTTAACTACATGTAGTTCCACACATAAATACATTGTATTGTATGTATTTTAATGTTTAGAAGTATGGGTAAGGATTGGGTTAGAGTTAGATTTACGTTTAGGGGTAAGGTCAACGGTGTAACTACAGATGTAATTAAATGCAGGTACTTTAAATGTAAGTACAATGCAACAACACATATGTACTGAACATAATAAGTACATTGTATCAAATTGCTTTAGTACAAAGTAGTTAAAGACACCTAATATAAAGTGGGTCCAGTTTCCTTAAATCAGTCAAACTTGTTAAATGAACTTAATGTCTTTTTAAGTAAACTTGACTTTCTTAGTTCAATCAACTTCAACTCTAATTTATCAGAAGTAAAATATCCTGGTAAATGGCCAATTGATGTTCAGAGACCCCTTTTGAATTCATACTCAGTGTCTGAATACGCTTGTCCAGTAGATACATATGGCAAAAAGGCAAAATTATTTTTACAGCAATATGCATGTTACAGCCCTGCATCAAAGTGGATAGCAGTAGAAGTTGGATAGAGTAAAGGCTACACAATGTATGTGATTTCCTCTCTTTTAAATGAGCAAACCTCCATTTCCCCTTATTTCTCTCCTAGCACAGTAATATTTATCCCTCTTCCCTGCTCTGAGTTTGACAAAAGAGATATGGGGTCATTACATCAAGCAATGAACAAAGGCCCTCTGAGATCATCAGTTGCATCGATCGTGAATGTAGATCAATATTAGACTGAGAGAGGGAGTGAGCAAGAGAAAGATGGTCCAAGTTTTATGGTCCAACTATTTCTGCTGAACTTTTATTCTGCAAGCATTTATCTCTTCTGGAATGCAGCCAAATGGGAAACACTGATTTATACCTACTCATGGCAGAGAGCTGAGTGGACAAAAAGATGTTGTGAGCAGAGGACAGGAGGAACTCCTTTTATTGAAACACAGAGGGTGAAGAATAGAAGACTGTTGTGCAAACATTTTTAAAGAATGTATGGGATTTAGAGAGAAATAACCTTAGATAAGCTAGCTTACTGCAGCCATGTTTAGTTAAGTTTAGTTAGAGAGATCACATAATCGAAGATTTCTAAGAGTTAATCACAGGGTTTACAATCATCAATGAGAGAAAAATGTGCTTAAAATGTCATTTTTGCACAGGCTTGAAGGTTAAATTCATAAAATCTGCTATCTCATTTCCCCTGGGCAGAGCATCCCTATAAAGCTTTTTGGCATTTTCCATTCATCCTTGTCAGAAGATTTTAAACAGGTTATGACTGCAACAGAACTCAGCAAAAGAGGGAGTGAAGGGCAGCAGGGGACAGACAATTTGCAGCACTGCAAGAATTGGTTTAACTTTAGCTCCAAATCTCGATAAAGGGGAAAATAACAGTCTGTTCTTGTTTCTGCAACCATAGTTAGAGCAGGTTACTCGAAAGAGACCATATAACGCCTGTCATTGTGTATTTGTGGTTTTGTTTTGCTTTGAGCTTGCCATGTGAATGTGTCCTTGTCCTCACTCACGTTTCACTGCGACACGCAAGGTCAACAAGCCTCCGTTATACACGCACCAAACCCCTCCCACCCTCTCATCGACGTCTCATTTTTGAAGATTGAGTCTCAGCAGTCTCGCTTTGCTTATGCAACTTGCTGGTCCACTTTTACACACATCATGCCAATGCCACTGCAATGCAGCAACGACCGAGCGCGCGGCCAGCCGCACTGCTGCTGCTGTTCTGTCGTAGTATGCTGGCACGCGACGAGCTATACTGATAAGGCCTGATGCAGTGTTGTCATCTTGTGCGCGTCTATACTCCCCGCCTAGAGCAACATTGACGCTTCACAGGATGTGTAAAAATCTTGGTCTTACAGATATTTGGAGACTTTTGAACCCATCTGGTAGGGACTATACATTTTTTCATCAGTCCATAAGATTTACTCTAGAATAGATTTTTTTTGTTTTTATTGTTATTTATTATATATATAAGTCCCTCATTTCATCTGTTGTTGAGTGCTCAATTGGAAACATTTTAATCTCAGATCACGCCCTGGTGTGTTTAGAGGTGTTGCCACATATGAAGAAAAATAAATCATATAGTTGGCGCTTTGATGTATCCCTTTTGCAAAATCCTGAATTCCAACAAATGCTAAATGCTGAAATCAATGTCTATATGGAGACAAACTGGTCCTCAGTATCCTCTGTGGGTGTGGCTTGGGAGGCACTTAAGGCGATTCTTAGGGGCCGGATCATACAGTATGCCTCATTCACCTAAAAATCCATAGCACAAGAGCTTGTGGAATTGGAAGGGAATATTAAAAGTGCAGAAGCAGAGCTGAAGCACCGAGTGTCATCTAATGGCCTCAGGGAATTGACCCGATTGAAATACAGATATAATACTATTTTGTCATGGAAGGTGGAGTTTTGGCTATTCAGGGCAAGACAGTCATACTTTGAGTCAGGAGACAAAGCAGGGGAACCTCTGGCTAGATATATAATACAGAGAGAGTCTTTTTCTACCATTCCCTCAGTGAAATCTGCTGGTGGTGAAATATTTACCTCGGCCATTGATACTAATAATGCTTTTAAAGAATTCTATCTTGATCTCTATAGATCCATGTCTTTGTCTACTGATGAGGATATTGGAACTTTGTGGAACCATTAGAACTTCCTAAACTGATGACTGAGCAACACATTTTCTTGATACTGAGATAACCTTGGAGGAGCTTGGTGAGGTAATTAAGACCTGACAACTTTGCCGCTGAATTTTTTTAATCTTATGCTACAGAACTGGCTCCACTTTTGCTAGAAGTTTATATGGAATCATTAAAGAATGGAAAGCTTCCGCCAACCATGACGCAAGCCCAGATCAGTCTGATTCTTAAGAAGGACAAAGATCCAAGCAAGTGTAAAAGTTACCGTCCAATATCCCTGATCCATTCCAGATGGAAGTTAAAATATTGTCAAAAATTATGGCTAACTGATTAAGTTATGACATCTCTTATACATATAGACAGGGTTGTAAGGGTTACTTTTGAAATGTATTCCACTACAGATTACAGAATACATGCTGTAAAATGTAACTTGTAATGTATTCTGTTAGATCACTTAAGGTCAGTAACGTATTCTAAATACTTTGGATTACTTCTTCAGCACTGGTAGATTTTTTCACTTGTTTTGACTATAAAAACTCTGCCAGTACAGTAAGACAAAATACACATGTTAAAAATACATTCTCTGAAAAACCTAAATATCTTATGCAGTGCTGTTTCTAAAACAAGATAAATCAAATTTATCTTGTTTTAAGGATTTTTAGATATTTTTACAGGAAAACAATAAAAAAATTATCATCAAGAATACGATATTTGCCCTAATATCAAAGGTCTTACTTGAAAAAAAGAAATTATGATCCAACGTGAATTTTCTTGATAAAAAAATATGATCGTGCCTGGTAACATGTGCATGTAAAATGGCTAGAAATAGCATTTTAGCTTAGCATAAAGCTGACAATTTACACAAGGTTTATTTCTATTTCTTCTGCTCCAGACTTACTTCAAACTTACTTCTCTGTCTGCTCGTATGAATATAACATATCATAAGAAAGTTTTTCACTACTGTTCAAATACATTTTGGATCGCATCATTTATATGAATACATTTTTCCATCTGAAAGAACTAAACATTACATGAAACAAATTACAATAAAATGCAAAGTAATCTCTTCAGTAATCAAAATACTTTTTAAATGTAACTGTATTCTAATTACCAATGATTTAAATTGTATTGGAATACAGTTACTTATATTTTGTATTTTAAATACGTAAATCCAGTAGGTGGGGTTTATTCGGGGCTGTAACTCTTCTGATAACTTTAGGCGTTTCATTAATGTCATGTGGGCAGTGGTGAACGATCAGACTTCAGTCGCTGCCATCTCACTTGACGCCGAAAAGGCAAATATGGTAGAATGGGATTAACTTTTTACGATTTTGGATATGTACGGGTTCGGGAATACTTTTACTGGGTGGATTAAGTTACTTTATAGACACCCGGTAGCAGCGGTTCAAACGAATGGATTAATTTCAGATTATTTTACTCTGGATAGGGGCACCCGGCAGGGTTGCCCTCTTTCCCCCTTATTGTTCTGTCTTGCGCTGGAACCATTAGCAGCCGAGATTAGAAAGTGGGATGATTTTCCAGGGGTGGTGGCAGGAGGTGTGTCGCATAAACTTTTGCTTTACGCAGATTATATTTTATTATATGTCTCCGACCCTACTAGATCTATGCCTTGCCTCCACAGAATTATTAATTCCTTTTCTAAGTTCTCAGGATACAGAGTGAATTGGTCTAAATCCAAAGCTTTGGCTCTGACAGCGTACTGCCCGGTATCAGCTTTTCAGCCGGGTGTCTCCCAGTGGCCCAGACAGGGCATTAAGTATTTGGGTATTTTATTCCCAGCAAATTTGGGTGATTTAGTTAGAGTTAATTTTGACCCTTTAATAAAAAGGTTTTCAAGCGATGTGGGTAGATGGGCTTCATTACATATGACTGGGAAGGTTAATGTTTTTAAAATGAATTGTATTCCAAAATTGAACTACCTGCTACAATCTCTCGCTATAGATGTCCCCCTCTCTTATTTCAAGCAATTTGATAGCATAGCGAAGTACTTCATTTGGAATGTTAAGCGTCCCAGATTACATTCCAGTAAATTACATAGGCTGATTAACAAAGCTGGGCTAAGCCTACCCAAGATTTTGTTTTATTATTATGCATTCGGTCTCAGACATTTGGCTCATTGGTCGCTTCCACCTGAGAGAGCCCCTCCCTGGTTTTGTATCGAACAGGAAGTTCTTGCCCCTATTTCGCCATTGCAAAGCCTTTCTATCAAACTAACCGGAGAAGTTAAGTTACACCCCGTTATCTCGCATTTGCACTCGGTATGGACAAAAGTGCCAAGAGTGTTTAATTCAGACATTTATTTAAAATGTTGCGTTGAGCATATGGCTGAACCCAAAATGATGTATTAATAAGTCCCCTTTCTGCTGGACAGAGTAGATTGTGAGGGAGGTTAATATGCTCGGTGACCTATATGAGAGTAGTTCGTTGAGATCCTTTGAAAATATGGTTCAACATTTTGGGATTCCCAGGTCTCAATTCTTTAGGTATTTACAGCTGTGCCACCTACTCTGTACTATTTTTGGGAGTAGCATACACCCCCCTAAAGCGGCAGATACTTTGGGAGTGGTGATTACTGCTTTTTTACCAGATTACTGGAAAAAGGTCATGAGGCATCAGTGTATTACTCCCTGCTAATTCAGAGTCTGGGGGTTGGAGCTTCAACTTCTCTCAAGAGATTATGGGAGAAAGATTTAAACTTGGTATTGGAGGAGGGAGTGTGGGGTAGGATTCAAAAAATGTCAAGTCTACATCTAGAGATGCAAGGGTGCGCCTTATGCAATTTAAGATTTTACATCGATTCTATTGGACCCCCTCTAGATTGTATAGGCTTGGTCTTAAAACACGCCCACCTGCTGGCGATGCCAATCAGAAGATGGGGACACAACCCATGTTTTTTGGTGGTGTTAAGGTCCAAGAATTTTGGTTGAGGGTTCAGAGTTTTATGTGTGATGTATTGGGCACTCAGATTTAATTTTGCCCCAGACTCTGTATTTTAGGCGATGTTGCAGTCATTAATATAGCAGATAAATACATAAAAAAATTGGGTCCTAGCCAGTGTTATGATCGGCAGACAGGTCATACTTAGGGGATGGAAGTCGGATGGAGTGCCCTCGTTTCAAGAGTGGCACACAGAAATGGGCAGGGTAATGGCATTTGAAGCAATGTCATATAGAAGGTTAGGCAACATAGATTTATTTAATATAAAATTGGGCCTTTTTAGAAGGCTCACGGGGAGGGGCAGTGGAGGGAGATTTATAGTTTTAAATGTATGATTTTTTTTATTTTTTTATAAAGTGTTTCCTCTTGTCTGTTTATTATTATTATTATTATTATTATTATTATTATTATTATTATTTAATTGTATTTGTATGTGTGTGTACTTTCATTTTGTGCTGGACCACTGGATGTTTGTAGTGTGGGGGAGGGAGGAGGGACATATAATTTGATATAATTTGATTCTGTGTGTGTATGTTCTGTTTCTTCAATCCTGTTTTTTAATCAATAAAATGTTAATATCAAAAAAGAAACGTTCAATCAGAAACGAGGCCGGCACAAGCGCTGTCAGTAGGTGGCAGCAGTGAACTGTGACGCGTCTGCCTCTCCACCAATAGAAACAGAGAAAAAAGATTTTCTCTCTCTCTCTCTCTCTCTCTCTCTCTCTCTCTCTCTCTCTCTCTCTCTCTCTCTCTAGCATTAGCATTGGCTAGCATTGACACCTGGTTAATCTGTAACCGGCTCCGAACGAAAAAAATAAATAAAAGAAAAAATTTGTATATCAACATTTGGTGTACTGGATGTAATAAACACCAGTCTGATTTCAGGGAATGGATTGCAGATAATCACGTGAAACGTAAGTAATGTGTTGACATAGTTTGATAGCATTTATTGGAACAGCTGTAGGGTGTGTGTGTGTGTGTGTACATAAACTCTCTCACACAAACTTATCGTAAAGTTGCCTTACAGATTACTCGTGATCTGCCGTTTATGTATAGCTTGATTTCAGGGCACCTTTCTTTTATGTGAGTCAGTAGTGAAATAAGGAATGTAGAAACAGAAAGTCCTTGGCTGTATAATTCTAGTATTCTATTATTATTTAAATACATGTGCAGTCTTTTAGCTCTTAAAACAAGTATCAAAATCTGCACATTTTCTACCCCCTCACAAAAAGTACTGTGACGGTACCGTGGTACAGCGATGGTATCATAAGGTAATACCATGGTACTTTGATATATACTATGGTGATTACAAGTAGGTCATATACCACTGAATGATCACCATTTTATATGTCATGGTTATGATAGTACATAACTACACTAATATTATGGGGTCATGTCCAAAACAAACAAGCAACCAGTGTTGGGTGTAATGCATTACTAAGTAATTAATTACTGTAATTAAATTACTTTTTCATTGAAAAAAGTGAAGTAAAGGATTACTCTTAACTTTTCAGTAATTTAATTAGTTACTTTGATGTAATTGCGTTAAATACTGTATAGACTATTGAACAGTTCTATATAAAACAATAGTGAATTTAACATCTAATGTTAAAATATACAGGTGCATCTCAATAAATTAGAATGTCATGGAAAAGTTCATTTATTTCAGTAATTCAACTCAAATTGTGAAACCTGTGTATTAAATAAATTCAGTGCACACAGACTGAAGTAGTTTAAGTCTTTGGTTCTTTTAATTGTGATGATTTTGGCTCACATTTAACAAAAACCCACCAATTCACTGTCTCAACAAATTAGAATATGGTGACATGCCAATCAGCTAATCAACTCAAAACACTTGCAAAGGTTTCCTGAGCCTTCAAAATGGTCTCTCAATTTGGTTCACTAGGCTACACAATCATGGGGAAGACTGCTGATCTGACAGTTGTCCAGAAGACAATCATTGACACCCTTCACAAGGAGGGTAAGCCACAAACATTCATTGCCAAAGAAGCTGGCTGTATCCAAGCATGTTAACAGAAAGTTGAGTGGAAAGAAAAAGTGTGGAAGAAAAAGATGCACAACCAACTGAGAGAACTGCAGCATAATGAGGATTGTCAAGCAAAATCGATTCAAGAATTTGGGTGAACTTCACAAGGAATGGACTGAGGCTGGGGTCAAGGCATCAAGAGCCACCACACACAGACGTGTCAAGGAATTTGGCTACAGTTGTCGTATTCCTCTTGTTAAGCCACTCCTGAACCACAGACAACGTCAGAGGCGTCTCACCTGGGCTAAGGAGAAGAAGAACTGGACTGTTGCCCAGTGGTCCAAAGTCCTCTTTTCAGATGAGAACAAGTTTTGTATTTCATTTGGAAACCAAGGTCCTAGAGTCTGGAGGAAGGGTGGAGAAGCTCATAGCCCAAGTTGCTTGAAGTCCAGTGTTAAGTTTCCACAGTCTGTGATGATTTGGGGTGCAATGTCATCTGCTGGTGTTGGTCCATTGTGTTTTTTGAAAACCAAAGTCACTGCATCTGTTTACCAAGAAATTTTGCTTCCTTCTGCTGACCAGCTTTTTAAAGATGCTGATTTCATTTTCCAGCAGGAATTGGCACCTGCCCACACTGACAAAAGCACCAACAGTTGGTTAAATGACCATGGTGTTGGTGTGCTTGACTGGCCAGCAAACTCACCAGACCTGAACCCCATAGAGAATCTATTGGGTATTGTCAAGAGGAAAATGAGAAACAAGAGACCAAAAAATGCAGATGAGCTGAAGGCCACTGTCAAAGAAACCTGGGCTTCCATACCACCTCAGCAGTGCCACAAACTGATCACCTCCATGCACACGCCGAATTGAGGCAGTAATTAAAGCAAAAAGAGCCCCTACCAAGTATTGAGTACATATACAGTAAATGAACATACTTTCCAGAAGGCCAACAATTCACTAAAAATGTTTTTTTTTTATTGGTCTTATGATGTATTCTAATTTTTTGAGATGGTGAATTGGTGGGTTTTTGTTAAATGTGAGCCAAAATCATCACAATTAAAAGAACCAAAGACTTAAACTACTTCAGTCTGTGTGCATTGAATTTATTTAATACACGAGTTTCACAATTTGAGTTGAATTACTGAAATAAATGAACTTTTCCACGACATTCTAATTTATTGAGATGCACCTGTATGTTTTCTAATTTAACGCTGCCCCCTTAAATTCTTTGGCTAGTTCATGAATAATTTATTTGTTTAGAATTAAAAGAACAGTTTCATGTCTATCCTTGTATTTCTCCTCTGGTCGAGGTTGATAAGGGTTTTAGAAAGTAATTTGTAATAAGTAATGCAATTACTTTTCAGACAGAGTAATTTGTACAGTAATCTAATTACACTGTAGAAGATGTAATTAGTAGTTAGTAATTAATTACTTTTTTAAGAATAACTTACCCAACACTGCAAGCAACCAGTATGGTTATTCTACTTTTTGCTATGGTGTTGGAATGAGGGTTTAAATTATTGCAATGAAAACACACCTTTTGGCCAGGTCTCATTTAGAACTCATCTGTCACCTTTGCATGAATGCAAGCCTATGGTTTTTTGCCTGAAGTTCATCATAACTCTAAGTGTAGTTATTTTACTTATTTGGCGGGTATATCCTATTTAAATGGATAGTATTGTAAAATTAAAGGAATATTCCGTGTTCAATACAATTTATTTAAGCTCAGTCGACAGCATTTGTGGCATAATTGTTTTCTTTTGCTGTTGGAGCAAAATGAGTTTTGCTGTGGTCTCCCATTCACCGCTATACAAGTTTATCCTGCTTTTATTTACTTCTGTATTCCAAGCCGGGATATGTGAGAAGGGCGCATTCAACAGCAGTCTCATGCGTTGTACAATTCCTTGCTTTGACCTTAACAAAGAGTATATTGATGAGATGAAATCCTTTCTGGCAGGTCAGGAGTGTCATATTGCACATGAGCATTTACTCATCCAGTGCTGTTGTATTTGCGTGTCCACTGTCCAGTGTGTTGAGGTGGCACTTTGTCTTGTGCCGTCTCTCTTTCTACCTGGAGACGGTGCCGTTTCTCTGTTTTGATCTAGGCCTAGTTAAAATCTTCTCTGTTCCTCTGAATGGGCTTCAAAGAGGTACTATATTTTATGCTCATGTTGGTTGATTCTTACTGCTTTTCTCAAAACTGTTGTCATTCAGACAGGAAGGTGCACTGTCATAATAGTGAGGATTAGTAGCACAGTATCAGTCATGGAGTACGTCTTTATCTCTGTGTTTTGTTGCACTTAATCTTCGATTAGCAAATTCTCAATTTGACTTTGTGTATCTCTTCCCCTGTCTACCTTTTCAAAACTGTGTATTCAGTGTAATTCACTTGCTCCTAAAGATTTACATTATATCACCAGATCAATATTAAAGTCTGCTTAATATATTTAGTCTGCAAAATGACTAAATGTAAATATTTGTAAAGATGAATTTCTGTAGGCAACTTTAGTTAGATTTTTTTCTTTTTAAGTTAGTTTACCAAATTAGTTTATTTTATTTAGAACTTCCTTGTAGTTGATTTCTTTGTACTTAAGGCGTCATCTCTTGAACAGTATGTAATAAAGCAATAACATTTATGTAGAGCTCATATAGCTTACGTCACTGTCATTTCTGATGCTTAAGTTGAATCTTGTAGTTTAGGATGTGACAGTTGAAATGCAAACAGTGACAGATCCTCGCCCACCACACCTAAGTCTTGCCACGTAACACTTGGCACACAACACACCTTTACAGATGAAAAGAGACACGTGTGGATAAAGAGAGAATGCAGACACTTACATACACACAAACCATTCAATCACAGACAGACGCAAGCTTTACCTGCTTGTCACCTGTGTTTGAGGTCATAGAATATGAGGACGTGGCTCTTTTTCCAGAGACCACAAAGACAATCACATCAAAGACATATTCAAACAGATTTTTTTCTTAGTTTGATTGGCGTTTGTGGATTGTTTCAAAGCAAAATAACTCAAAAGTTCAGAGAAATGAATCATTCATAGTAAACACAATATTAAATAAAAACAAAATAAACAAAGTGACTAATTCAAAAATAGGGTAACAAACATTTAAATCATATTTGTCATTAAGATCTTGTAGTAATATTGTATTTCATTGCATCTGTTGGAGGACAACAGCATAAGTTTGTCATTAAGTCATAATATTTAGGCCTATTATATTAATAAATAATATTAACAATAAACATCAATAATTGCAAACATTAGGTTTATGGCATTTTGCAGTAATTTTGTAGTCATGTCTCGTGATGACTAAATTCAAATGTAAGTTTAAAATAACAAATATGAAAAATGTATTACATTAACAGTTTTAAAATAAGCAAACTATGCTTTTCTTTTGGGGGGAAAATTTAAATGAACAGTATGCATTATAAAAATTGGGAGGAAAAAAAAGATTAAAAAATGAACAGTAAAAAAATTTGCACTCACCCAGAATCTTACATAGAAACCAAAATTTATGGCATTAGGATAGTGCACATATATAAACTATGAGTCTGCACAGTAAAAAAAAAAAAAAAAAATTAAACACTGGTAAAATGTCCGGCAACAAAAGTTGCCAAACAGTTACCATAAAATTACAGTAAAATACTATACTTATTCAACAGTGAATTACTATAAAATTACAGCTTTTCCCTGTAAATATTCTTTGTAATTTTACAGCCAAATTTTAGTAGAATTACACATTTTTATTGTTAGAAAACATCTCTAAAATGTAATAAAATCAAGGAAATACTGCATAAATACAAAGCCCACAATTTGAAGGTTGCTATCTTTTAAATAAAAGCAGAATTATGTTGTTTCATAGAATTATTCAATCAATCTACAACATGCGCCTGTCAAAGTACACATTTTTAAAAGTGAAATAAAGAAAAATAATTTAAATTAACAGTCACTTTACTGTTTTTTAAATCCTATTTACAAATTTTCAACAGAGGTAATCTGTCTATAGATGTTCTTAACCTATAAATTTACAGTGGATAACTGTTATATATTGGTTGACCTGCCTACAAACTATTATGATGTACTGTTTATCCATGAGATCTCACTGTTACAGCACTGGAAAAATAATGTAAAATTATATGTAATTAACCATATATAAAAGTTTATGGTTAGTGTGTTCACAGATCTAAGTTTTTATTTTATGTGATCATTCAGTATATTCACAGAAATTCATAGAAAATAATCCATTAAATATGCAACACTTACCAATTAATTTACAGTGCTTGGGATGTAATAACATTTTAAGTTTGTTAAAACCACCTTAAGGTCTACCAGTTTTACAATATATTCCTATAAGTATACATATTTTGTTCTTCATTTACAGGTTTTATACAGGAATCAATATGCTTAATTATGTGAACATTTACTTCAGCAGATAAAAGAATGGTGTACTTTAATTTTACATAAATACATACCAACCAATACACTATTGCTCTTTTAAAACAATGTGAAGCTTTTGGCCAGAACAATAAAAGCGCAACAACAATACATGCTTTCAATCTTTTATTTTGACAGTTGGAATTCAACAATCATGACAACTGAATCTGCCATTCAAAATAAACACCAAATGGAAGCAAAGAAATGGTTTCTGTGGATCTTTACAATAATGCTTCTAAGGTTTTAAAGATTTATAATAATGTGTATCTAAAATATAAACAATAATGTGAATAACAGCACTAATTACCTTCTATATAATTCTCAATTTATCTGTAGTATGGACTGTATCAGTATACATTTATTAAAAGATTCAGATTAGGATTGCATGGGGAAAATATTATTTGGACATGGTGGTACTGCCATGTAGGGGTGGGAATCTGGGGCAATCTCACGATTCAGTTTGATTCAGATTCTTGGTGTTACAATTAGATTTAAATTGATTCTTAATTCATGACTCAAAACAATTCGATTCAATAAAAAGTGCACTGTGTGTCAAACCCGACTCCCTCTGCCCACTGAGCTGCAAATGATGCATTAAGCTGCTCTTGATGAGAGACATTGTCTGACTAACAGAAAAAAAATAGTGTAGTTATATATATAAATATATATATATATACGCATACATACATATATATATATTTATATACACACACATATATACAGTTGTGCTCAAAAGTTTGCATACCCTGGCAGAAACTGTGAAATTTTGGCATTGATTTTGAAAATATGACTGATCATACAAAAAAAATTCTTTTATTCTATTCTGTAGTCTTTTATTTAAGGATAGTGATCATATGAAGCCATTTATTATCACATAGTTGTTTGGCTTCTTTTTAAATCATAATGATAACAAAAATAACCCAAATGGCCCTGATCAAAAGTTTACATAACCTTGAATGTTTGGCCTTGTTACAGACACACAAGGTGACACACACAGGTTTAAATGGCAATTAAAGGTTAATTTCCCACACCTGTGGCTTTTTAAATTGCAATTAGTGTCTGTGTATAAATAGTCAGTGAGTCTGTTAGCTCTCACGTGGATGCACTGAGCAGGCTAGATACTGAGCCATGGGGAGCAGAAAAGAACTGTCAAAAGACCTGCGTAACAAGGTAATGGAACTTTATAAAAGTGGAAAAGGATATAAAAAGATATCCAAAGCCTTGAAAATGCCAGTCAGTACTGTTCAATCACTGATTAAGAAGTGGAAAATTCAGGGATCTCTTGATACCAAGCCAAGGTCAGGTAGACCAAGAAAGATTCAGCCACAACTGGCAGAAGAATTGTTTGGGAAACAAAGAAAAACCCACAGCTGCTCTGGAAAAAGACGGTTTGTTTGCTTCAAGGAGCACAATACGACGATACTTGAACAAAAATGAACTGCATGGTCGAGTTGCCAGAAAGAAGCCTTTACTGCGCCAGTGCCACAAAAAAGCCCGGTTACAATATGCCTGACAACACCTTGACCCCGCACATATTCTGGCACACTGTAATTTGGAGTGACGAGACCAAAATAGAGCTTTATGGTCACAACCATAAGCGCTGTGTTTGGAGAGGGGTCAGCAAGTCCTATAGTGAAAAGAATACCATCCCCACTGTGAAGCATGGTGGTGTCTCACTGATGTTTTGGGGTGAAGGTTCTGGAGTGGCCATCACAGTCTCCTGACCTTAATATCATCGAGCCACTCTGGGGAGATCTCAAACGTGCGATTCATGCAAGACGACCAAAGACTTTGCATGACCTGGTCAGCTTTATAACAATAATCAGATGTAACGTTTGCTCTTTGGACTAATATCAAGAGCTAACTGCATCTTTCACTTTTACTGCCAAGTTAGCACATTAAAAATAAGCTCAATAATACAACGACCACTACAAACTGAATAATGTTTGTTTGCCTGTACTGAACTTAACAGATGCACCATCAAATTAAATTTCTAAGACTAACATCCCTCAGCTCGTTAAAGGGGTTAAAACATCAGCTCTGGTATTGTTTTGATAGCTTAAATCTGTACACTTTGACAGCTTAACTTTGCTGTTAGCTTGCACTAGCTTGACATCAGAAGGCCACTATTCATAATAAAGTAACTAAAAACAAAGTAAGCTGTTTTCACTCCCAGCAAAGCAGTGGATATTTTACAAAAATAAAACCAAGACATTACCTTTAGTTGATGCTAAACATTAACACTTGGCGTGAACACGGACTTCTGTGCAGCCAGGCTGTCTATTCCTTCTTCAGACAGACAGCTCTCCCGCGGCGCAGCTGGTGCTCCGATTCAAACAACTGATTCTCGGGCATTCATTGGCTGAACAGTTCCGGCAAAGACAATTTTGTCCAATCACAACACAGAACTGTTTGCGGACCTCATTTTCTGTGGTTTACAATAAAGTTGTATTCTGCCAAATATAAAATGATATTACAATTTACCACATTTTTTAAAGAGAGGGGTAACGAATTACTTAAAGCTAGGGTGTGTAATCCAGAGAGGCTAGCAGTTATCAAGCTAGCTTTGAAAGCATAGAGCCCGCCCTCGCTTCAGAGGTGTCTCCAAAGCCACGCCTCCTCTATCACACATGAACACGCACACAGAGCAGAGTCTAAGCGCCAGGAGGAGAGACGTGTTGGTGGAATCGATCGTAACGGTTTCAGATTACCTCATGAAAAAACAAAACTTCATTACATTAACAAAATATATCAAAAACAAATCAAACCATGTAATTACCTGTCCAAAAGAAAAACAGCAACCATGGTGTCATTTTTCAGACCCTTTGAATCCTGCAGTTGCCTCCAGTGTGGAAAAGCAACGCCAATGTTAATTCTGCTTTTAGCACGCTCTAGACGTTTTTTCATTGTAGAAGTTTCTAACACGGTCTTTCATTTCTTGTTTCCTTTTACTGGTGGTTCAGGAGGAACATAAGGTAGCTGCGGTTCGTCTTCCATTCTCGCACTCGCTATGCACAGCGTCAAGGAACCCATGCTGATGAAGTGTGATTGTCTGCGCGAATATGTTGCGCAGCAGTATGCAAATATAGATTGACAGACAGGAAGGACATCCTGTCATTACATTCGGAACGAATGCAATGATTGGTCGATCATTTGTTTAGTCCTGTCCCTTCCACAGAAGATATATATATATATATATATATATGTATATTTTTACATTTAGACCACTTAAATTATTGATTGCTATCAGGATGTGAAGAGACTTTCAACCAGTATAACAAAAAAAATTTCTGGAAAAGATTGCACACCCTAGCTTTAACATTTTGACATTATTAAATTATTTGAATCAAAATATCATTTATTATTTTAATCCCGGTGGGTGTTTCTGTGTGTGTATGAAGGAACTGTGTGTGTTTTATTATAATAAAAACAAGTATTGTGCTAGAGCGTAGAGATTAAAATATCCCTGTCCAGATATAATTTTTACTTTTAAATCATTAATATTTGACCATAAGTCCAGGTTTGGTCAAATGCAGATGTTAAGCTACTGTTTTTGGTTAAATGTAATGTCTTTGTTGATGTGGAACTTAAATAAATTTACCATGCATTTAATGTAAGAAAATGGAAAATTACTGTTAAGTTGCAGTTGTCGTATTTTTTTTATTACACTGTATTGTAAGTAATTTTATAGAACAGTTCTGTAAAATTGATTTTCATTAGGTTTTATAATGTGTTTATTACTTAAAATTTACAGCAAACATGCATAAAAAACAAAAATTCTGAGTTTTTAAATAAATGCGCACAGAGCAGAAAAAATAAAAAAAAATAAAAAAAATTATTGGTCAGTGTTTTTACACTGATAACTGTGTTTTTACACTGATATCTACTAAATTAACACTCAAAACCATAAAAAAATTGTACAGTCGTGTTATAAAACGGTGGATTCTTATAATTTAAAGTTATAGACTTTGACTACACTAGATTTATTGAAAAACTTGGTTTTTCTGTATTTTACAGATATATTCTCTTATGAAAAAGACAGAAAAAATCTGTAATTATTTACGGTAAATGTCAGAAAAAAAATGTTTTTTGTTTTTGTTTTTTTATAGTGTACATAAAGGCTATAACATTTTTAGCATTTCATGTATTATTCAGAAAAAAAAACAAGTGGTGAAAGTTTGCTTTTTATAAAATGCGCTCTATTGGTGTTCAGCGATTTAATGCACACACACCCCTACAAGTCTGATAAGTTTCCAAGTTTCTCGTACCGCTTCGCATTTTCTTTCCACCATAAAAGCAGTTCCTCACCCATTGGTTTGCATGACTCCAATAAGAACCGAATACAAATAGAGTAGAATTCAATAAGAATTCTTACAAGTATTGTCACACTTGGGCTGCATCTGAAAGCTTGCTGCCTTGCTGCTTAATCGGTCAATGGTTTAACTGACAGCGTTTTTGAATAAATGGAACTTTTGAAGAAAACTGGTCTCAGAATGGTTCTAAAGGCACATTATTTTCATCCTACCTCCTTATACAGCCTCAGAGGGCCATTGTTGATTTTGCTTAAAAGCACAGACGCAATGATATTTCCTTCTCTCTTCCAAAACCTCGACGACACACATCCACAGCGCCCTCCAGTGGACTCAGTTGTAACTGTGAGATTTGGTGAGAGATTCAGAGGGACAGTAGTGTAATTGAGATACACTGGATAAAATTGGTCTTATTCAGTGTTGCCTACAAATCTATTTGCGACATTCGAGAAGAGTTTTTAATTGTCCACTAGCTGGTGGAGAATGAGTACTCGATTAGTCAATTACTCGTGCACATCCCTAACTCCAGAATTAATACATTTATAAATAATATTAATATGAATGATTAGTAATAATAAATAAAAAAAAAACAATATGTTCAGGTCTTTAAATTATCAATCATGGTCTTTCGTTGTTACATTTTAGGTTTAGAAATGCAAAAATGCCAGTGAAATTCAAAATGCGAGGGCCAGAAAATGCCCTATAATTCCTCTTTTTATTTAAAATTAGGGATGCATTGATATGACATTTTTGGGCTGATATCAATATTTTGCCTTATTTTGACATCAGATTACTGTTTTGCTTAGGAATTATGCTTTACAATTTTTGTATGAAAAGGTGCAAAAGCTGTTTTACTGTTCTAACAATACATAATTTCAATTTGAATTTGGATTGGATCTGTTGAACGCATGACAGGCCAAAATTTTATGGGCGCCACAATGAAAAATAAAAAATATTATATTGATGTGACGGGAAAAGGTTATTTTGCACTTCTAAAACATTTTTACACTTCTGTTTTTGTAGTTTTAAACACTAGAAATCAAACTTTACAAATTAGGATTGAACATTACAAATTCATACTCTGCATTCTATGCGTTTTTTGGATTTAATTTATTTTGCTAGGTGTTTCTTTGTATTACACATTGAAAAAATTATTATAAACTTATAATTATAAATAAACCATCTTTATTTCATATCGCCGCTTTCATGTTTATGACCGATATGCAGATGGTTTTAATTTGGTCAATAATTATTCTAATTGATCATATTAAAATAGATTTGACTTAATTTATCAAATTAAATTCAAAATGCCCCTGAAAATCAATTCCAGGGGACATTATGATAAAAAAAAAGCATTACAATAAAGTTATGGAGAGATGCACATTTCAGTGTTAAAAGTGTGTTGTGGTATCACAGCTCTGTGAAAGGTCTTATCACATCCTCTTGATTCTTGTGCTATAAAGAAATAAGATTAAGATTAAAAGTACACATGCTTTTTAGTGCACGACCGATATATCGGTCGGCCGATATTATCGGCCGATATTAGCCTTTCACCGATATATCGGTGTCGGCGTATATTTTACCGATATGCGTTGATATGAAAACTTTTTTTCAGAACATATAATGCAGAAAACAATGCTTTAGAATTGGTGTCATAGCGTAGTTTGTCCTGCAGAGCGCGCTCCGACTCCATTGTTTACAGAGCTGACTCTGAACTGACAGTGGTTCTGCAAACAGGGCGGAGTTAAACGGTGCGGATTTGAGCGATCTCTTTAAATTGCTAACTATTTTGTGAAATACATACTGGAAAGTTAATTAAAAAAATGACCCCATCATTTATATAACTAATATAACATTAACCCTGTCCCTGACAACCATGTCACTCATGTTTATCACATCTGTTTGCTGTTAGCCAGCTATAGTTTGTCAGTGCAGTCAGTAATGTAGCAGATTGAATGGTAAACAGAGCATCTTTTTGCAGCTCAGCAGACAATGGTGTGGTGGTGGATTGTGACTGTTGAGTGTTGATTTCACGCTTTGCTGTTACCTAATTGGTGAGATGCAATGCTGGAAACTAAATAAAGTCCATCTTTTACTCTCTGTGGCAACGAGCTTACAGCTAACTAGCTAACCATGTAGCTACTTTCATTGTTGTCAGCATGTAAACATGTATTCACTAGGGATGTGCACTATGACTAATTTGACTGTCTTTTAAATGGAAGTTTTGTAACCGACTAGTCGACTAGTCTAAAGAGAAACCAACCTTCAGAAAACAGTAAAAAAAAAAAAAAAATGTATGCGGCGCATATAAAATACTTAATCTATTCCAAATCCGATACTAAATTCCACTGAAAAGGGCCATTTATCTGCGACGTGCTCGCCTTGAATTATGATCATTGTACATTAAATATACAACATGGCACGCATTCACTGAATCAACGTTAGCAAATATTTAATAGACATATTTATTGAAAACAATTGAATGAATAGTGCAGGATCAATGGAACAACCCTAAAAGCCTGTTCTAAATGGAAATCACCAAGTAAAAGTTACTTAACATATTAAAACAGTCAGGACATTTTTGAAAATAATTAACAAGTAGACTAAGCCAAATCTATGAGAGAGAACAAAATGCGCTGAAAAGTTGCGCTTATTTCACGATGTGCAGTTGTGCATTAACCATTGATCTAATATGACAGCTGTACGGTAAAGAACGTCAAACAAAAAGAGTTACGATGTAAAAAAAAAAAAAAAAAAAAAAGTAGCTATAGGATAGAAAAAATAGGCCTGTGATGTAGCCTGCAATAAACCTAATGTATTCTAAACATGATGTTCACACAGAATAAAAGATAGTTTAACCCGTTAAGCAGTTGGCACCTCGCTGAAAATAGCCTTCTTAATCAAAAGATAAAAAAAATGACATACCTAGTCTAAAACAGTTATTATCTAGGCTACTTACTCAAAAGCATAAATTTTTTGATGAGTAAAATTAACACGTCGACATGGTCTGATGAAAGACGGGACTTGACTCACGTGAGGTGGCTATCCTGCGCTTGAAAAAGCCCGCTCAGCGGAAAAATAACGTACAAGCATGCACAGATGTAAAGAAGACTCAAATGTGAAAACATCCATAGGGACTTTCAAACATTTGGAAAGCCGATTCCCGCACCACCAAAGTGATTTCATAACTACTTTGCTGATTTTGCTTGTCTAGCGAGAGTACATATTCCTGCGCGCGCCGCTAGAGAGAGGGAAGAAGCACGCGCAACCTGAGGTGAAATTAAACTCTGTATCTGCTCCAGAAATCCTCTTTTTTTTTTAAATAATATTTGTATTATTAATTCTATTTAAAATATGTAACATTAATAATTAATATTAATATTTAAGTGCAGCCTCTGTAAAAATATAAAGCTAAACGTAAATGTTTATCAGTTTAATGGGGGGAAATATTAACCGACTAGTAATTCCAGTGTGGACTAGCAGCATCAGAATCGTTTATTCGACTAGTCGACTAGTCTCGCACATCCCTACTATTCACCAAACTGTTTTGTTCATGATTCACAGTTTGGTACCACCTTCAACCGAACAATTACAGTCGTTGCATTTACAAAATGTAATATTTAAAAGTCTGGTTTTCCAGACATTAAAATAGGATGCGTAATAAAAGTAGACTTAATAAATAGTATATTCGCCCTGTGTAAATAATAATATATAAGAACTGTATCTAAAATAAATGATGGGTGATAAATACTAATACAACAGGCTGGAAAAATAGACATTTATTCGTTTTAATATCATATATATATATATATATATATATATATATATATATATATATATATATATATATATATTTTGAATGTGTTAAAACTTGACACCGGGCGACGCACCCTAAAAACGGCACCGTTAGAATGGTTTCATGCTGAAGAGCCACTTAAAAGTAAGCATTTTTTTCTCTCTCGTAAATGTAAATAAGTGTAAATGCCAACATCATCATATATGTCGAAAGGACTGATGCCTATCAACCAAAACATGAGCTCATTGATGTCATTAAGTGACATAAAAATGACTTTTTTACTCCTGGTCGGAGGCTTCCGTATATATTTAGTTTATATGTAGTGTTACGTCCTACATAAATGTAATGATTCAATGCTCAAATATTTAGTAGAGCATAAATTGTGATTTAGTGCCCATTTAAGCCACAACTAGGCTAAGTTGTAACGTACGTATAGCTGGTGCAACCAGCCCCTGATGTTTATTTAGCTATTTATTTTATTTTTTATTCTTTATTTTAATGGTCAGCCATTGACTGATACTAAACATACAGTACTGATGTTTATTTAGCTATTTATTGCATTATTATTTATACTTTAAGTGGTCAGCAATTGACTGATACTAAACAGTACTGATGTTTATTTAGCTATTTATTGTATTTTTATTTATTCTTTATTTTCTCAGTGTTCATTTCTAGAATTTGTTGACAATGTATAATAATAATGCCAAATGTTCTTTGATAAAAATATTTGTTTAAGAAAGCAGCCTTCTGAGTACCTTTGCATAGACATATCGGTGCAAAATTGGTGAAAAATCCACATAGTAAAGGTCTGTTTTCATTCCAGTTCAAAAATTAGCTATATCGGTCACCATATCGGTAATCTGTGAATTTTCCCTCTATAAAATCGGTATCGGTCTCAAAAATCCCATATCGGTCGGGCTCTAATGCTTTTCATCTTGTGTGTAAGTATATTTTGCTCCACTCCTACCCCTTAAAAAATGTCTTCCTGGACTGGAGAGGATTCAGGCGTGGCCTCCAGCTTGCCTCTCTCCCAGGCAGCCAATAGGTGCACAAGACCTGTTCTGGCCCCACCCCTTGGGCTGGTTCTGCCTGAGCAGCTTTGTGTGAAGCATGGAGTGGGCCCCTCTCCTCCTCCCTTTTGCTTTAATGGCTGTCAGAGACGGCAAATAGAGGGAGAGCAGACAGAAAGGGGTTGCGTTTGACTCAGAAATAAGGGGAAAAAGATAACACTGCACAACACCATGCTGCCGGGACATCTTAGAAACCCACACGTGAGTCGTGCCATTTTGTTGTTTTCTTTTGCTTGTTCTCTCTGCCTCTTTCCTTCCCTCCACTGGTTGTAATGATTATGTGCAGCCAAGAGGGAGAGTCTTGTGATGCCTTTTAGCAGGGATGATGTCTGTGTGTGTGTGTGTGTGTGTGTGTGTGTGTGTGTGTGTGTGTGTGTGTGTGTGTGTGCTGGAAACATGGTGGATTTCATATGAGTTGGATGTACTCGCAATAGCTTGGTGTAAGCAACGTGGCGTCTGTTATTTGTTTATGTCTAGGGAAAAGAGTAGACATTTGGGCAGATGGGCTGTGCTCTAGAATCCCTATATTACATAGCAGGACAACTGTGAGAATGGTGTAGATTTCTCAAAAGGCCTAGCACTGCCTTAAACTATGATTTATGTTGTTGTAACCTCATTTGTGATGGCCGTGTGGGAGTTGGGCCTGTGAATGAGCTCTCGATAATAGAGCACAGACACCATACTGTCAGAGAGGTAATATTCATGTCATATTAAAGGAGTAACATTGTGTTGGAGTAGTCTTGTCCCTGCCCTCTTTTATAATTGTTGAGTATCTCTGAATATGGGTTCTAAATAGTCATTTTAATGCAGGGCTGCTAAGTGAAAAGCTCATCAGTACTACATAACACCTCATGTTAAGGTTACAGTATGTTACATCCTTTAGAACAGACTTTGACAACAAATACAACAAATATACATTCATATATTGATATATGAATCTAAATTATCAATAGAATACGGTGAGAAAAAGTATCGCAATATATCAATATTTGATTGTATCGACACAGCCCTAGATTCAAGCATTCACTCATTCATATGTACAGTCCTGCACAATATCAAATCTTTTGTCAACCTGTTTTACCAGCTTGGGTCATCGTGACACGTCAGATGCTCAAGAGTGACAGATAAACAGGTGCAAGAAAGTAAAATTCCAGATGGCGTATAAATTTGAAATATGCTGTTTGTCATAACTAATTTTAACAAACTCATTTATCAATTTGAGAGCACATAATTCTGCACACCACTTTAAATTAGATTATAAGATTGTTATACACCCTCTGAGCACATTATTAGGAACACTATGGTCCTAATAAAGTGCCCAACATTGTCTTCTGCTGTTGTAGCCCTCAAGGTTCGACATGTTGTGCATTCTGAGATGCTATTCTGCTCGCCACAATTGTACAGAGCAGTTATCTGAGTTACCATAGCCTTTGTGTCAGCTCAAATCAGTCTGGTCATTCTGTGTTGAACTCTTTCATCAACAAGGCATTTCCGTCCGCAAAACTGCCGCTCACTGGATGTTTTTTGTTTTTGGCACCATTCTGAGATCAGCTTTTACAGAAATAACCAGCCCATCTGGCACCAAAAATAATGCCATGGTCTGAATCACTGAGATCACATTTTTCCCCATTCGGATGGTTGAGGTGAACATTAACTGAAGCTCCTGACCCGTATCTGAATGATTTTTTTTGGGGGGGGGGATTTTTCCCCTTTTTCTCCCAATTTGGAATGCCCAATTCCCAATGCGCTCTAAGTCCTCGTGGTCGCATAGTGATTCGCCTCAGTCTGGGTGGCGGAGGACGAATCCCAGTTGCCTCCGCGTCTGAGACAGTCAACCCGCGCATCTTATCACGTGGCTTGTTGAGCGTGTTGCCACGGAGACATAGCGCATGTGGAGGCTTCACGCCATCCACCGCGGCAACCACGCTCAATTCACCATGCGCCCCACCGAGAACAAACCACATTATAGCGGCCACAAGGAGGTTACCCCATGTGACTCTACCCTCCTGGCTGGAGTCACTCAGCACACCCTGGGATTCGAACTAGCGAACTCCAGGGGTGGTAGCCAGCGTATTTTACTACTGAGCTACCCAGGCCCCTGTTCTGAATGATTTTTTTGTGCATTGCACTGCTGCCACATGGTTGACTGATTAGAAAATCGCATGAATACGTAGGTGTACAGGTGATCTTAGTAAAGTGCTAAGCGAGTATATTTATATTAATTAAATCTTTAAAATGTAATTTTACCTTCTTTTTTTTTTTTTTTTTTTTTTTTATAAATGTTTATACATTGAACAATGCAATAATACCAGTACCACTAAATACAGTCAAACAATACAGTAAAAATACAAAAATATACAGACAGTAAATACACCTTCTATTATGAACATGTTTTTAATTTCTGAAGTAGAATTAATTTTGACTTTTTTTCTTTTTTTTGTGTGGAGCATAAAGAAAAAAATGTCTTTGTTGTACAGTTCTAACATTGTAATGAAGAAAAAAACTCTTAATCAAAAAAAGATGTATTATTGATAATATTTATGAAAACAATAAAACAGAAAATATCACATATGTTGACCCTCATGACAGTGTGTCAAGGTCACTAAGTCTCTAAAATATATCAGATATTTTGACCTTTTCTGATACAGCAACGTTAGTTCAGGTGAAATACTTTTTACATTGAAAATGTATTTGAAGACATATGTTTGGAAATAATGATTAAGATGTGTACACAAAAAATTTGTTATTACTTTTTACTTGGTTTCACCACTTTCATTAAAGTAATTAAATCAAGACTTTTACAGATTAGGATTTCTAAGAATGAGCGTTTTAAACTAGGTTTTTATAATATTTTTCTTTTTTAATAATCTTTGACATTCTTTTACATTATTTGTCATTGACACAGTTCAGGCCTCACCATGCTCATTTCAGTAAGTCTTTAGCAAGAGCTCTCTGGTACAACTGGTTTGTCATACCATTTAGTTGAGCTTCTTCACATATGACATGACCAGATTTTCCTGTCATCCTCCACTTTGTGTTCTTAAGAAAACGCAAACCGCAAACCGCAAATCTTTTAATTAGGTTGGTAGTGTTATAATTAGTCGTATTTCATAAATCTGGTATGCATAAATGTGATCAAAAAATGCCTCACAACAATGCGTACCACATATAGGCTGATGTTTAGTAATTATGATTTATAGGTTCTTCATACTTAAGTCCTATAACATTGGGATACATTTTCCTTAATTGTTTCTTAAGGAACTACATTTTATTCCGATCTCTGTATTGCATCTTGTAGGCCTACTTACTGAATAAATAAGGACCTGGAAATATTGTTTGACTTTGGCTGGCTTGGTCATTTCCCTTAATGCAATGGGACTTTGACACCCACAACCATAGTTGGTAGGTTCCATGTGCTTACTATCCAGTTGCATTGTTTGCTCTTTGTCTGTTAAAGCAAATTCAAAGTATTTGAATAGTCAATAATTGTCCAAACGCTGTGCAGAAGCAAGTGTCAGGGAGTATCCACTGGGTTTGAATGAGTGTATTCTAGTCACTAGTCAGGCAAGTTGTTCTCTTTGCAGATGCATAGTTTTACTCTCCTTTTTAAAGTGATGTAGCTACATCTGCCTCTTCTTTCTTTTCCTTCTTATTCTGCTTTCATGCCTCAGAGTGTTCAGGTCAGGAATACTCATGTAAGTACAATCCTTCTCAATTTGGCAACCCTGGCATGAAAGTTATGATCTGATTTACTACAATTCTGTTTTTGTTTTCTCTCTTTTTTTTCTTTTTCGAACACCTTAACATTAAAATAAATGTTACCAGTCCTGGATGCTTATTGGTCAATGCAGACTTCCGGCTGTGCTAAAATATACAATATAGTTATAGCTATGCACAAGAATGGCACTTAATGAATTTCCTTTATAAAAGAATGTTTTAATGAAAATGTTTTATTATCATGTACTAACCATTTTATACAAGCAATAAGACACTCCACTGTGCGTCAACCATGACTGCATTCACAGTATAGCATGGCTTCGTGTACCTTATTGCTTAAGTATAGCACACTTAAAATCAGATAGCCTAGTCATAATCCAACAACAGAGAATGTTACTGTGTTGGATTATTTGGATTTTATTTGGATTATTTGGTGCAGTGCCAAGGTGTGAATGATGATAATTATCGTTAAAGTTTGTTTGCCTGTCCATATAAATAATCTCTCATACCTTTAGACCTCTTCTAAAGGACTTTACAACACTTTGTAGGTGTGTTCCAGAGAGAAGGGTGAAAATAAATGGATTTAACAAACACTTGCAAGTGTTTATACCATCTAAGTTTTATCAATTGGTCTTTGAAATAATTTAAAGGAGTCGGCAAGCATTTTGTGGGCTCTGATCAGAGTTATACTCAAAGCTGATCTTTCAGAATATTGTACACACATGCTAAAAGTTATTGTTTTCCTCACGTAGGAGTTGTACTATCTGAAGACCCGACTTGCGCAGGAGAAGATGGATCGACAGGAGAATGGGCTGAAGCGTCGGCTACGCGTTTGTGTGGCCACATGTAACAGAGCGGACTACTCCAAACTCGCCCCCATCATGTTCGGCATCAAGTCACACTCAGATATCTTTGACCTGGAGGTGGTGGTGCTGGGTTCGCATCTCATTGACGATTACGGGTAAGACCTGCATCTGGTTACGCGGGGCATGATCTCTTGATTTTAGAATTAAAGCTGAAGTGTGTCATTTTTTTCGATGTTAACGTATATCCATCCTAGTTTAATATGCAGAGATTTTAGAGGTCGGACCGATAGTGGATTTTGCCAATACCGATAACAAAGGTGGTGGAAAAGTTGGATAACCGATCAGTCGGCAGATAGCTTTTATAAAAAATTTTAAAAAACATTTATGGAATGATAAAAAGTTTCTTAGTCTCTCCTTACTATAACGGGCACAGACATTGAGGCTACAAAAGTGAAAATGAATGAATTCCCAAAAGCAGTTTATTGTGCAACCAAAATCCCAATAATAACCAGAAAAATTAAGATTTGGTGCCTAACACTGGACTTTAACTGTAAACAAGCCCAAAATGACAGAGACTTGGCTCTGTTACAATGCTCTATATGTAGCCTGTAGCCCAAAGTACATTCCCTGGCAAAAAAAAAAGTCGCATACTCTAATATTTCATTGGACCGCCTTTAGCTTTGATTACGGCGCGCATTCGTCGTGGCATTGTTTCGACAACCTTATGCAACGTCACAACATTTATTTCTGTCCAGAGTTGCATACATTTTTGGCTGAGATCTTCATGACATATTCACGACGGGAGAGTCGAACCACTTCGTAAAGTGTTCTCCAGCACATCCCAAAGATTTTCAATGTGGTTAAGGTCAGGACTCTGTGGTGGCCAATTCATGTGTGAAAGTAATTCCTCATGCTCCCTGAACCACTCTTTCACAATTTGAACCCGATGAATCTTGGCATTGTCATTCTTTTCCACGACCACGGGAAACGTCTTCCGACATGGTTGTTTAAGAAATGAGAAGCTACACACTGCATCAGTTATGGTTAAAAGAATTGTTGCCAGCTGAAACATATTAATCACTGCAATAACAATCCATTCATAGGCTCCTAAGTATCTGCTTATTTTAATCCAAACGTTTTTTTGGCCAAATTGTTTTTTTGGCCAGGCAGTGTATACTTCGGTTTTGACACAAACGCTTCGGGTCTGCATACAGTCGAACACTAGCCTTTCAGTATACTTCATTTAACTGTGCGCATAATCATGCGCGCTACGACTGCTATGAGATACTGGACTATTTATCTTCAAGAGTTTAGACCCATAAAGATGTCTTTATATTCCTTGAGTAATACAAATGCAGGTATCTCCTCACGCACGCGCTCTTGATGTTCATATCCACTGTTGTCGTTTCCACATTCGTCTCCTGTTCTTTACTGGCAATTACATCTTCTCGCACTTCTTCGTGACAGCAACAGCTCAACTGTGAGTGTTTCCACCTTGTGGACCCACTAATTAGTGCAAATAATAGAGCGCAACTGTGCCCACCCACTTTTTCAGCTGTGTCGGTTCCAGAAGTATTTTCCCCATTGACTTTTCAAACAGTCCTTCACAAAAGAGTTCTAAACTAGGGATGCACCGATACCGATGTTTTTCTCTTCTGATTCCGATATCTGAAATCTCAATATCGGCTGATACCGATCCTGAAGTGATACCAGTGTTGTTGTTTTTTGCATAATCAGTTTAGAATATCTTTACATTATTGTGTAGAATTAATTGAGGGTACTCTGTAATATGTAAAGAAACACAAACCTCTAACTACACATTATTTCAATATAAATGTATAGCTTATTAAGAAAAACATTATTGTTAACTAGTATACTGGATAATGTAGCAGCAAAATTAACAGTAATAACAGTCTGTTCAAATGTTTTTCAATTTTGTGTCTGGATTTTAAAGGAAGCAGATCTATTTTTTTGTTCAGTTTAGTTGTAAGATATCAGTTCACTTTTCATTCACAGTTATTTTTTGGAACACATTCAACTTAAATATTGTTATAATTTTTAAACTAATAATAATAATAATAATAATAATAATAAATTATTATTATTATTATTATTATTACTATTACTATTATTATTGGCTTTAAGAATTTTAAATACAACAGTAATATTTCTAAATCGTGCACCTTTAACTTTAAAACCCTCTGGCTTTTATTTTGACATTCTGAACTTTCCAGGAAGTCCTTCATGTGTCTGTTTGTGGCAATTTCACAGTAGTTTAATTGGCTTCTTATTCAAATTCTGGTAAAATGCACCTCCGGTGCCATTCTAAATGCATATTATAAGTGAACCGAATTATTGCGCATCTACATCTGAGATGCTGTTCGTGAGTAGCGCTCAAATATTGTGCACCACTTGAAGGCTAAAAATAGCCTCGAGTGTGTGTGTCAACAGAGCACCACTAACGCACTGGTCCTGCGCATGCATTTTATATATTTACTTATTAAACACAGCCTTTTGTGATTCACAGAGCTATCGCACGTCTTCAAGAGGCTTTGAATAAAATGCACGAGTCATATGAACTACTTTAATTGTGTTTTTATGGTTCTTTTATGTTATTTTTGGAGCTTGAAGTAACGAACATGACTAACACACAGTATCGGATTTGGATCGGGCTCGTCGGACCGATACCTGATCCGTCTAAAATCGTCAGTATCGGAGCCGATACGATCCAGGTATTGGATTGGTGCCATCCCTATTCTAAACCATGAACCAAACCAACCAGCTTTGAGTTGAATCACAACATTAAAACTTTGACTTGTAGTAAAAACAAAATTGAAAATCAGATAAAAAGACAAAGGTACTCTGTGTACTTATCATCTTTCACGAGTGCACAAACTACAGTCCCATAAAGCATTGCAAATGACGTAATCAGATAAAAAAACATATAAAACAAAAATTTTAGGTTGTTGATTATAAGTAGAGAAACAATATATCTTATGTTTATTGCAAAATATTCTGAAATATGGCCATTCTACCAAATTGGTGCAAACTGCGGTCCCATAATAAAATTAGAAAAAATATATATGAATTCCGATAATAGATATGTCGTAAGAATATGTTATGATCTATTAAAACCAAAGGCATTAAGATAATAATAATGTAAATTTGTACAAAATCATAATTTATATAGTACTTTCTATTTGGAGGTGGCTGTCCAATCCATCATCCTTAAATTTTAAAATATCAAAATAATACTTAATAATTTTTTCGAATTTTTTTCAATGTTGTTTTTTAAAAGATCTTTTTATTTTATTTTAAAGTTAAAGGAAATTATTTGGATTCTATCGATGGTTTAATTTTTAAATAATTCAACTTTATTTAAAAATTTATGGTGAGTAGTTCGATCCCATAATTTTGAAGTAAATGTGCTCTAAAGTCTGAAAAATCAGTGTGAAACATTAAGAATAGTCACTACCGCAACACCTATTAGTACTGTTTGTCCTTCCAAATACGAATGATAGAAACAATTGTTATGTCTTTAATAATTTATCACTACATTTTATTTATCACGTTTTTTGTCACGTTTGTGTTTGTAATATTTTCAACATAAAGATTATGCAAAATATTTTAGGGAATATGACACAACCTTTCAAACAAAATGTCAAAATGTCATACCGAAACAGTGAAGTCGCTACCGAAAGACCTGGTGGTATTTCATAAATAAAGGAAAATTGAGTTAACTAAAAGTTTATGATAATGATTGATTAAATATATATTTATTTTCATGAATCATTAACTCTCAAATCAATATCATGTAGTGTATGCATTTTACAGAGAACATTTGCATTTAGATTTTTAGTAAACTTAAAAATGTCATTTTTATTATTTGGTTATAAAGATCTTTTAGAAAAATTCATAAAAATAATGTTTATAGGGGGAATAGAAACAAATTCTTAAAAGATAAAAAGAATCCTTTTTATTTTGGTGTATTTCTATGTTTTGGTAGTGACATATTTTGGGAAAAGAAAAACATTACAAAATATTCTGAAAATATAATATGAAAACTGACTGTTCTTTTACTACCTATTTGTTCCTAAGATATGGTACAATACACTGTATATGTGGACAAAGTTTTCTGGAATTTTTTATTTTTTTTATATAAATGTTTCCACCTTTGAGCTTGCACCAATTCGGTAGAATATGCCATATACTAATAAATAAGTAGTTTGAGGGTGAAGGAAGACGACACTTAATGCGTCATGAAAGTGGGCTGTCTTTTCCGAGCTTTTTTTCACGGGGTTGCTTGGCTGTGGTTCTTTGATTGGTGGATCTTTCACTGCTGTACCATGGGTAGTGTAGTTGTTTACCAGGAATTCCGCTGTTAAACGTGATTTTTAAACAAAGTTTAAATAACGCTGACCGATGGCTTCAACAGAAGCATATACCATGGATTAACAACCTTAGAGCACACTGTCGGTCTGTCTTTAAAGGTTTATAATTATTGATAAAAATAAATGTGTAAAAATGAATGGAATTTTTACTTCCGGAACCTGACTGTTGCGCTCTATTCCAGGTGCATGCTCATACTGCGCTTTCAGTGCTTGAGCACTCTGCTGATAAAGAAATTTGCGTCATGTGTCTTGTACGCAGACGCCTAGCATTTGCCTCTGGACTTAAATATTTACCAAATCTAGCATTTTATAGCCTATATATTCACCAGATAAAGAGTTTTGTGTATGTCACTAGATGAGGTATATTGATGAGGAATAAAACAATAGTTTAAACTATCGGTATATGTTTTTGCAGATAATAGATAGCTCCAAAAAAAACAACTGTCGGCACCGATTAATCGTTAAAACTGATATAACA
This sequence comes from Myxocyprinus asiaticus, assembly GCF_019703515.2. Taxonomy (NCBI): domain Eukaryota; kingdom Metazoa; phylum Chordata; class Actinopteri; order Cypriniformes; family Catostomidae; genus Myxocyprinus; species Myxocyprinus asiaticus. The sequence continues at coordinate 43,662,586 of NC_059350.1, read as the reverse complement.
GTCTGCCTCTAGTTGATTTTCCCCAAAACGTGGGAACTGTGGCCCTTTGGCACTATCAAGACATTGCTCTGTTTGTTGGAGTATCCCAACTAGCTTTACACAGCAATATTAGTTCAACCAATGGCAAGAGTTTGGGGCGGAACTACCTGTCAGATGGGGAGTATGTTTGGGAAACCTGTTTGAAAACAGTAATTATTTTAGCAGAGTAGTAGCCAGTGTTCTATTTTACTGTTAAAAGACATAAGCTATAGCTCCAGTAATCATATATCTTAATTTGAGTTTGGGTGTGAGAGCGTCATAACATGAATCAGCACAATATCTTACTGTTACCATGGAAATGTTGGAACGTAGCTCTTGCTGGTGGGAGTTTTGCCCTCACAGTGGGCTGCTGCGGGTGGCTAGAAGCCACTGTCTTTTATCAATGAAGCCAAACCAGTCAGAAGTCTTCTTTTTTTTCCTTGGGTCATGAAAACTGGGAGCAAAGAGACCATGTGTTTTCAGTGCAACCTCTACCTCTTCTAAGGCAAATGCAATGCATGCTGGCACTTGTAAATGTGTTTAATGGGATCAGAGTGTCAAGAAACAGTTGTGTTTTAGCAGATTTCTGTCCAAGACTGTTATAAGAGACTATTCCCAGTGCATTTTTTAAATGTAATTTGAATAGATGCCAGTATGATACACTATATTGCGAAAAGTATGTAGATACCCACTTCTTATTCATGAAGTTGCCTATTCAAGTAAATGTTTGTGAGGACAGATATCTTAATGTTATGTCATACAGTGACATTCTAGAGAATTGTGTGCAGTTCATTTTGTTTTAGTGCAAATGTCTCTCTAACTGTCTGATTTAACTTTTTAACATGTTTTATGATGATTTTTTCATTTTCATCCTTAGAAACACCTTTCGTATGATTGAACAGGATGAGTTTGATATTGGCTCCAAGTTGCACACCATAGTTCGTGGTGAGGATGAAGCCGCCATGGTGGAGTCAGTCGGTCTCGCTCTCGTAAAGCTTCCCGACGTCCTCCAGCGTCTCGCCCCTGACATTATGCTCGTTCATGGCGATCGTTTTGACGCCCTGGCCTTGGCGACGGCAGCGGCTCTGATGAACATTCGCATTTTGCACCTGGAAGGTGGAGAAGTGAGTGGAACCATTGATGATTCCATTCGTCATGCCATCTCCAAACTGGCACACTACCACGCTGTCTGCACGTGCTCAGCCGAGAGACACCTCATTTCCATGTGCGAAGACCATTCTCGAATCTTATTGGCTGGCTGCCCGTCATACGACAAGTTGCTAACTGCCCACCAACGAGATGATTATGCTGATATCATTAAGTCCTGGCTCGGTAAGTAGATGGATGGGATGGGGATTTCTAAAGCAGATCTGTGAGACCTGAAGAATACTTAATCCTCCGATCAAAACATTTTGATGATTATTATTAATGGAATATTAATGGAATTGTTAAAAGACAACATCAGGTCTATCGGCAGCATTTGTGGCATACTGTCAATTTCCACAGCAAATTTGGACAAGTCCATCACTTTGTAAAAACAAGTAGAAACTGTATTTACAGAAAGGCACTTAGAATGAAAGTCTATTGGGCAAGAGATTACACTTTGATAAATGTTAAAATGCACACTTTCAAAAGTATAGTGTTCTGAATGACTCGCCCCTCCCTCTCGTCATCACCCCGCCTCTTAGGGCCGCCCTTCAGCTAGGCTCACAACGGGAGTGGGCTGGAGATGAGGAGAGGTGCTGTTTTATGAGTCTCATTTGGGCAGCGGATAATGAGGCACACCTGATGTGAGTGGAGCCTCATCAACGCTGCTATAAAAATGGACAGAAGCCACCGCCCCTCGTGCCATGGACCACGGAGGGGAGAGCGTGCATTCATCGGACCCTGTCCACGTCCTGGACCATTCCTGTCGACACTCCCCTTTCCTACAAAGAGTCCTGTCTCACCGCGAAGACGCCAGATTCCCCCTTTTTTTTGGACAGTTATTACACTTATTATGGTCACATTAATTCCCCTTTTGGACATATTCTGTTTATTATTATTTCCAATAAACATCTCTCCGAGGCCTGACGCCATGTTCACTGTGTCTGTCTCTTGCTCACCCTGCCGCAATAGCCACAAGACATAGTCATATAAAGCTGTGAAAAACCTTGTAACTTGCACAAGGAGATCAAAAAGGGATGCAATATAAATATCTGCAAAGTACTGTTTGCATGGTGCAAACTCCACCCACAGGAATGACATAAATAATGCATAACCAGAAGTTCATAAGCCAAAAAAATTAATCTGGCTGCTAAGAAAATTAGACAGTTGCACAACTCAAATAACACAGCAGAATTTTACAAAGTGATTTAAAAAAATTTAAGCTGCACATTTCTGCTCTGAAACCCTCTGGAATGCCTTGCCCCTTATACTTCCATTGTAAGTGCATGACCATAAACGCGAAGAACGAGCCAAAATTATTTTCTGCTGTAATTGACAGCATGTCACAGAATGGTTGTGAAAGAGCTTAGCTTATTTTAAACCTGGAAAACCCCCTTAAAATTGCAAGTTTTAAAATGTTTAAAAAAAATCAGTTTTGATACCAAACAAAGCAAAATGCATTTTAAAAGTTCTCTCTCTCTCTCTCTCTCTCTCTCTCTCTCTCTCTGTGTGTGTGTATTTTGTTATTTCTTAAACAGGAGATCATGTGAACGAGCAAGACTATATCGTAGCCCTGCAGCATCCCGTTACCACAGACATCAAGAATTCCATTAAGATCTATGAGTTAATGCTGGACGCTCTCATCTCCTTCAACAAGAGAACTCTCATACTCTTCCCCAATATAGATGCAGGTCAGTTGCTTTTTGTTTATTTCTCTCAAATCCTTCTCAAAGACTTCACAGAACATCTTCAGCATGCCTGCCATCAATATGTAACAACAAATTGACGAAGTAAGAGATGGATTGAGATGTTAATATCACTTGCCAACGGGGCAAAAGAACATCTGCGTTCAGTTTTTTTCTGCAGATGTTTATTTCCACAATAAAAGACTTTATGTGGCTTTATCAGTTCCTGTCCTGATGTGCAAGATTACTTTTGCAAGACAGATTAGTACTGGAGACATAAGTCAAAAGGTGCTTTTTCATCTGTTGGAATAAAACCAAAATCTGTTTCCAGAATCCAGAGGTGTACAGTAACGAAGTACAAATACTTTGTTACTGTACTTAAGTACAGTTTTTTAATATTTGTACTTTACCTGAGTATAAATATTTCTTTGGACTTTCACTTGACTACATTTTGAACAGAAAACTGATACTTTTACTCCGATAAATTTCTCCAGACTCTTTCATTACTTTTGCGACTGAACACCGCAAAAAAAAACAAAAAACAGTTGTACATGCAAAAATGCATGCAGATCGGTGATAGTGATGTGTGATTCATTGAAAGAATCATTCGAGTCGAATCTTTAAAATTTGATTCCTTTGAACCGAACAAGAATATTCAAAAAGCGGTCTGAATGATTCGTTTTGTGAATCACGAATCTGAATCAAAATTACAAGTGAAGCGTGTGCCAAATTACATTTTCCGTCGTCTGTCTCCACTGGGGAAGACAAAAAACTGCTCATGTGAGTTACTTTTTTTTTGTTTTTTTGTTTTTTACTAATTAATTTGATTAGTCTAGGCTTAAACATTATGAAAGCTGCTAAATAATGAAGTTATGTGGGATCAGTCTCCCACCTTTCCAGGAGACCTGTTCATATAAAAGTCAATCACATGCTTTTATATTTTACATTTAAACAAGCTATGATGTGTATGAATAATTATCAATGTCCAACAATATTTATTTTTATATTTTATGTGAATGGTCTTTGCCTAAGCAAAAATAGTTTTCTGGTGGTTGCTAAAGTTTTATATTTGCTTTGTAGCACATTTATTCTATAGTATGTGGTAACTAGGTTTTTCTGGATGGTTGCTAGGGCATGCTATGCAGTTGTCAAGGTGATCTCTGCTGTGTGTTTTGGTGCATTGATACAGTATGTAGTTGCCAGGTTATTACTATGCTGTTGCTAAGTTGTTTTTGCACATTGCTCTGCAGTTGACAGTTCTAGGTGGTTGTCAGGTTGTTGCTATGCTGTTGTTAAGTTGTTTTAACTGTGTTTCAGCACATTGCTATGCAGTTGCCAGGGTGTTCTGGGTGGTTACTGGGTGGTTGTTTATTGGCCCAAATGAAAAGAGCCCACCCCCACTAGTCTCTGTTCTGGTCACTAATATGACTCAACTCCCTCCTTCAGTGTTCCAATTTTTATGGACTGTGGTGTTCATTTACACTCATCCCATAAATATGATCATTCTGATGTGACTTGAATGCACCATTAAAGGGATGGTTCATTTAAAAATGAAAATTCTCATAATTTTCTCACCCTCATTCGATCCAAGATCCAAGTGTATGACTTTCATTTTTTTCCTGCAGAACACAAACAAAAAAAGATTTTCAGAAGAATATCGCTGTTACGTGGTTAGCTAGTTAGCTGTAAGCTCGTTGCCACGGAGAGTAAAAGATGGACTTTATTTATTTTCCAGCATTGTGTCTCACCAATTAGGTAACAGCGAAGTGTGAAATCAGCACTCACCACACACAATCCACCACCGCACCATTGTCTGCTGAGCTGCAAAAAGATGCTCTGATGTTTTCCCTTTCAGTCTGCTACATTACTTACTGCACCGACAAAATATAGCTGGCTAACAGCAAACAGATGTGAATGTGATAAACATGAGTGACATGGTTGTCAGGGACAGGGTTAGCATTATATTAGTTATATAAAATGATGGGGTCATTTTTTATTAAATTTCCAGTATGTATTTCACAAACTAGTTAGCAATTTAACAAGAAGAGACCGCTCAAATCCGCACCGTTTAACTCCGCCCTGTCTGCAGAACCACCGCCAGCTCCGAGTCAGCTCTGTAAACAATGGAGATGGAGTGCGCTCTGCTGGACAAACTACACTATGACACCAATTCTAAAGCATTGTTTTCTGCATTATATGTTCTGAAAAAAAGTTTTCATATTGGCGCATATCGGTAAAATATATGGCGATACCGATATATCGGTGAAACGCTAATATCGGCCGACCGATATATCGGTCGGGCACTAGTATAAACATTAGAAAGGGCGCTGACACAGTCTATAGACAGCATGATTAGGGATAACAGTTACAGAGTTCAAGATCACAGGCCAAGAGTCTATAGGATGTTGGTTTGACATCTACATAAAGGCATTTGAACAAAAGCTTAAATTTAAATGGAACATTTAATAGAAAACAAGATTTTGAAGAGTTTTATTCACTCTGTAGACATGCTTTAATATTCACGTTGCAAAGCTCCATCCCCATTCCACCAATCATTTATTGAAAGTAAGCTGCAAAATTGGGTCTATCAGAATTAATCAAAGTCACAACCACAATTATAAATAATGTAATTTGTGCAAAGTCTGCTTTATTCTCAGGGTCAAAAAGAGGGCAGATTATTTGGTTAAGCTAAATTTCGATGGTTTTTCTTGACAGAAATATTGAATAACATTTTAAGTGGGCTTTTGGGGGAAAAGTACAACAGGAAGGCCTAATTACTCCAAATTCATGACGTATTTGCAAGATGAACTGCCGACGGAAGGTCTATTCATGCAAAGACCGAAAAATGTAAAACAAATTCACCCCTGTATAGTTGTTGTCATTGTTCTACAATCATTTATTCTGGTGCATGGATCAGTGGTCAATGCATGAGATTTATATCTTTAACCTAGTTATGGCATTTATTTACCTTATTTGGCGTAACTTTCATTATGTTCTTTTCATGTTTTTGATACATTTTGAGAAATATTGAATCTGTGTATTTTGTGCGAGTGAGATGAATAAAGAGTGCTGTTGCATATACATCCTGTGTCTTCTGTCTTTATATTTATACACCTAAATATTATTTATTCTGTCTTTATCTTTTTTTCACCCAATTTGGAATGCCCATTTCCCAGTGCGCTTTTAAGTCCTCGTGGTCGCGTAGTGATTCGCCTCAATCCGGGTGGCGGAGGACGAATCTCAGTTGCCTCCGCATCTGAGACTTTCAACCCGCACATATTATCACGTGGCTTGTTGAGCACATTGCCACGGAGACATAGCGCGTGTGGAGGATTCACGCCATCCACCGCGGCATCCACGCTCAACTCACCACGCGCCCCACCAAGAACAAACCACATTATAGTGACCACGAGGAGTTTACCCCATGTGACTCTACCCTCTCTAGCAACCGGGCCAATTTGGTTGCCCCACCTCACTGCTATATTAATGCCAGGATAAAATAACATGCACAGTGATTTAATGTAAATAATGTACATTAAAACAAAACACCTGATATATTATGAGTTATCCACACATAAATATGTAAGTACATAAATATTATAAAAAGAAAGAATGTGTTTATAGCTTCTATTTTATTTATGTACTGCATATTTGCATTGAATTCAGAGTTTTGTGTGTGAGACAAGTAAAAGAACACAGCACCTCTGTGTTTGCCAGTTGATTAGCACCACCAACACGCTGGATTGTGCAGCAGCAGTGACTGTGGAAAAATGACAAAAAGCTCTTATCTCATTGGTCAGTAGTTTTCATTGCAGTCTGAAGAAAAAAAGTCTGACTGCTCTCTGTAAAAAACGTTCAGATTGTCATCGGATGATTTGTCAGACCCAATGTGAATAGCGCCATGGGAAGCACCATGGGAATCAACTGCTCCTAAACAAAAGCTTGTTCGGAACTAACATTTGCCCAGAAAAATTGGGTCTTTGTGTGAATAGGCCTGTAGACTGGAATATGGCCCTTTCAACATTAACACTATGCTGCTCTGTCTTTGTCTCATTAAGGCAGTAAAGAGATGGTTCGTGTGATGAGGAGAAAAGGAATCGAACAGCACCCAAACTTCCGTGCAGTGAAGCATGTTCCATTTGATCAGTTTATCCAGTTGGTGGCCCATGCCGGCTGTATGATCGGGAACAGCAGTTGTGGAGTTCGGGAGGCTGGAGCGTTCGGGACTCCTGTTGTTAACCTGGGTAATCGCCAGACAGGTCGAGAGACTGGTGAGATAAGATATGAATATGACATTTTGATCTGTAAAGAGAAATTTAGGTGTTACAGCAGCTAAGATTTGATCATATTTTCAGTGCTATTATAGTGTTTATCCAGTGGTTTGGAGAATTCTGTCAGTTGATAATTCTGTTAATGGATAAATGAATTGCTGGCCAAGGTGAAACTTGGCTAAGTGTAGAACTTTCTATCATCATTTACTAACCCTCACACTATTGTTCCAAACATATATAATTTTCTTTCGTCTGTGGAACGCAAAAGGAGATGTTAGGCAAAATGTCTGAGCTGTTCTTTTCCATACAACAAAAGAATCACATGTGCATTCATTCCAAAACATTCAAATGCGTTGTGTGGCGATCAGTTGTGAGACATGCGCGAACAAATAATGTTTGACATCATTGACATTATACAGGTTTGATGTTAGTGATGTCAAACATCTCTTATATTCCTATGTCTTGTGACCAATCGCATTTTATTGTGTGAATATTTGTGTATACGTCCACAAATGCGAATTAGATTTGAAATCTATGACAGAGGGGAATAACAACTTGACTGGTCGGTTCAGCAATGTAGTGCAGAAGTTGTATGTACTGCATTCTAGTAACTTTTTTTGGTGTGTTAATATATCTATAAATCATCTTCTACTTTTGTTGTATGGAAAAGAGCAGTGTAAGCATTCTTCAGAATGCTTCCTTTTGTGTTCCACAGAAGAAAGAACATTCAGGATGCAGCTCAGTTTGTATTCTTGAAATCGGCATATGTTTATTCTTCAGAAAAACTACAGACTGCTTTTTTGTGTAATTCAGTTTTCATGTCTTGATGAACCAGTTTGACCAATGCATGTTGTTGTTACAACAGGGGAAAATGTTCTACATGTGCGAGACGCAGACACGCATAATAAAATCTTCCATGCCCTGAAGCTGCAGTTTGGAAAACGCTACCCCTGGTAATAAGATCATTAATGTTTCTGACTAATTGACCGATCAGAATCAATTACTCTAGAGAGCCATCCTATTTTGGGTCTCAGTCACCCTGAATGTCCACTAAACGTTCTAACTCTATCCACTAGCTCAAAAATCTACGGTGATGGAAATGCGGTCCAACGCATTTTGAAGTTCCTGCAATCAATCGACCTATCGGAGCCGCTTCAGAAGAAGTTCTGTTTCCCACCGGTGAAGGAGTGCATCTCTCAAGATATTGACCACATTCTGGAGACCCAGAGTGCTCTTGCTGTAGACCTGGGGGGGACCAACCTGCGTGTGGCCATTGTCAGCATGAAGGTATACAATGGCAGACTTCTAAAATTAAGCATAGAAATCCAGATCATCTTCTGGACATGTCATCAGAGAAGTAATTGAAGAGCATCCTGAACCACAATATGTAGAACAGGCTGAACATCACAGCTGTGTTTGGTTATGACAAGATGTGTTTGCTTATGACGTGTGCATGTATGTTTTTTTGAGCAGGATATGGAAGCACATACAGTACGTCAACATTTTATTTCAATAAAACATAAAAACTCTGCTTGTACAACAAACAGCAGTAAGTTTGATCAGAAGGGTTGCATAATCTCTGTTACTACTGTGTGTGAAGAGGGAAAAAAATTCCATAAATTACACAATTAATTCAATTTTTATATTTTTGCACAGTGAAACAATCCAAAACTTCTTACTTTGAATTTAGAAATAAGTTTGCATAGCACACTTTCTGGTGTGTAGTGTGAATGTCTTTTTGAATGCAGTAATTTGACTAGGTACTTTATTGGTTTAGGTGTATAACATTCACATGGATCATACCTCCACTCAGAGTGATGGAGACGTACCACCTCTTACCAACTGATCAAATAAACAATCAAAGAGCTGCAATATAATAATCTGTGGGAGAAATGGGACATTATTGTAATTCCACTCAGAATGCATGTACTGGTTCAGAAAATATTTCCTTATTATTTTTAAAAATTGAATTACATAATTTTCAGCATGATTTTTATGAGTGTTTAATAAGTGCCTGTCTGAAATTCTGGTTTTCCTGAATTTTGTCTTTACCGCTTTGTAATTGTAATTTTTTTTATTTATTTATTTTTTTTTATTTGTCATGAGATTGGGTGTTTATTTATTTAATCATGTATGTGGATGTTTGTGTTTCAGGGAAAAGTGGTTAAGAGGTATATTCAGCTGAATCCTAAGACATTTGAAGAGAGGATGGAGCTGATACTGACCATGTGCAAACAGGCCATGGCTGATGCTGTTCACCTCAACTGTAGAATCCTGGGTGTCGGTACGTTTGTGCTCAGGTCCATTTGTTCCATTTATCATGTTTTCCATGTTTCCATTCATTCTAAATTTCTAAAGAGACATTTTTTTTTTGCTCTTCTCTACAATTTTTCATTATCTATGAAAATATTTCAGTGATATCAGTCTTCGTAAATGCTTGTGTAGAGTAAAGCTTGCCTCCAAGGAAGTGTGAACCATCAGTCTTTTTACATTGAAGGTCTTATTAGGGACTTCTGCAAACTAATAAGTATAACTGTTTAAATCTGTTCTGTCCAGTGATCATAAATGACTGGAATGATCATAGAAAAGTCATGGAAAAGCATTGGTGAAAAAGCTAATATCCTTTCATCTATCCATTTATTCAAAGATTTTATTGTGTTTCAGGTGTAAGCACAGGGGGCCGTGTGAACCCTCAAGATGGGGTGGTCCTCCACTCCACAAAGCTGATAAATGAGTGGAGTTCAGTGGACATCCGCACACCCCTTTCCAGCACCCTCCACTTGCCCGTCTGGGTTGACAATGACGGGAACTGTGCCGCCCTTGCTGAGAAAAAGTTTGGCCACGGAAATGGCGTGGAGAACTTTGTCACTATTATCACTGGAACCGGTTCGATTCTTTTCTTATGTCTTTTACTGCTGTTACTATGTGGGGTGGGGGGGAGGGGGGGGAGGGTGGCTCTCTCTTTATTTGACAGAAAAGATGATGAACTAACAGACAAAGATTTTAGAGCTGTTTGACTGGTGATACTAGTTTATCAAGTTTCCACACCATTTTCAAGCAGCTCTCTACCCCCTTTTCATAGAAGGGCCATTCTTAGGAAACAGTGCCATTGTATGTATTTTTTTTTTAAATACAAATTTTTTTAAATAGACATTGGGGGATGCATGCCCTCCAATATTAAGATAAATGGTCATAAAATATGTTTCTTTTTTGTATCAACACTGTTGCATTCGATTTCGGGGCTGAATATTACAGGGGTAGAGGTCATTGTACAAATGGCAAATAATGGCCTTTATTTGATCAAATATTGCACAACACTACATTATTTACAGTGATTATTGTTGTGCTATATGTGTAAGCAAAATTAAAAATTGATAAAGACTGTAAGAGAAATTTACATCTGTTTGATTCATGAGGTCAAAAAAATTCACACTCTTAAATATGATCAAAGCATTATATTTAAAGGGGGAATTTTACAGATGAAGTCTGCATTTTCTTACAAAAATTAATTTTTTATTCAGTGTAACTCATTAAAATTAAATGAATGAGGACATGCACATTGACACTTAAAATTAGCATAGCACCACACTAAGCAGGACACAAAGAACACAGACCAAATATGACGCAAAGCAAACCAACACCACTTTGCAATTCAACAGAGTTATAATGTCAGTGCTGCATTAAAAAACATTTCTCTCTAAAATCAGCGCCCCTTCAAGGATTAATAATAATAGGAAAACTAACGAATACAATAGGTGCCACAACACCTTAGGTGCTTGGCCCCTAATAATAGTCAAATTATTATTATTATTATTAATAATAACAATGTGATATATTATTATTGTTATTACTAGTATTAATAATAATTATAATGTATATTATTATTATTAATAATAATATTATTATTACGACTTCTACTACTACTAATAATAATATAAATAATGAATAAAAGCAGGAAAGCAGGATCCCTTTAGCCTCAAGGGCAGCACTATTTTTTTATTTATTTTATTTATTAAAACATATTTTAATTAATTTTTTATATTAATGAGGTGAGCAGACTATGCTATTTAATACGTAATGGACACATGTAATTAACACAAGTAAAATAAAACATTATATTTAAATATATATATATAATATATATATAGCAAAAAAAAATGTGCATACTCTAATATTTAGGTGGACTGCCTTTAGCTTTGATTACGGTGCGCATTCGTCGTGGCCTTATGCAACGTCATAACATTTATGTCCGTCCAGAGTTGCATTCATTTTTGGCCGAGATCTTGTATTGATGACGGGAGAGTCGAACCACCCCGTAAAGTGTTCTCCAGCACATCCCAAAGACTTTCAATGGGGTAAGGTCAGGACTCTGTGGTGGCCAATTCATGTGTGAAAATGATTCCTCATACTCTCTGAACCACTCTTTCACAATTTGAGCCCGATGAATCTTGGCATTGTCGTCCTGGAATATGCCTGTGCCGTCAGGGAAGAAAAAATCCATTGATGGGATATCCTGGTCATTCAGTACATTCAGGTAGTCAGCTGACTTCATTTTATTGCCGCATAGCGTTGCTGAGTCTAGACCTGACCAATTGAAGCAACCCCAGATCATAACACTGCTTCCAGAGGCTTGTACAGTGGGCACTATGCATTACGGGTGCATCGCTTCATGCACTTCCCTTCTTACCCTGACACGCCTATCGCTTTGGAATAGGATAAATCTGGACTCATCAGACTTGCTCCACATTCCAATCTTTATGCTCCCTAGCAAATTTATTTTTTCCGATAAGTATATGCTTATTGAAATCCAAACGGCAACTTTTTTTTGGCCAGGCAGTGTACTATTAATGATCATATATAGGCCAATATGTTTTTTGGTTGTTTGTTTTAAAAGATCCACACTAGACAAGTAGGCCATATACTGCTGCGGAATGCACCACTCTAAAATTGAAAATATATAATTAAAATGTACATTTTGAGAAATGTCAACATTTTTTGCCATATATAGAAAGATGATGATATGTTCTGTTGTTACTGTCAAAGATTGTCATGACATACTGGCCACCTAGTAAACACACACAGACAATTATATCCAATACTAGCTCCAAAAGCGCTTCAATAAGACAAACATCATTATCTGTTACCCTCTTTTCAGAATTATTTTAGGTAAGCAACGCAAATCACTAAAAATTAAGCATTTGGGAGAAGATGTCTCAACTCCGCTACTGCAGGATTACCCTTTTTTTCCTGTTATTACTGTTTGTGACAAGCATACATCTCTGTTGAGTTCATTTGTCACCCGACAATCGATTGATTCAAGCTATAGCAGTGACGAGCAGGTGTTGAAGAGAGACTCAGCGGGTGCATGTTTAAAGTGGCTGAGAGCATGCACAAACTGTTATCAACGCACGCTTGCAGACCCCGCCCGCACTCATGTTATATAGTGGTTAATAATCAGATTTATATTCACGGACTTGTAGTTTAATTCATTATTTTTATCCGTTTGCCTTTTCCTCTATAATGGTTCAGCAGTTTATCCATACTGAGAATTACAGTAAATGCTGTAGAAAATTGATACCTCAAAATTCATACAAATTCAATCATTTTATGTGATGACAACAGCACGCGGGCCACAAAAAGATTGGGCCACATGTTGAGTACCATGGCATTAAAGTAATGCTTTTCCTTCCTATGGATACAAATGTGAATATACGTATTAGAAATACAGGTTTCTCCAGCTGCTATTATTCTCGATTCCTGATTGATCACATTTATCTGATGAAGTGTAGGAATACTTGCATACAATTAAGCCTGAAGCTGATACAGTCAACATTTATGCTTGACACTGGAATTTTGCCTGTAGCTTTGACATTTGTGTTTGACATTTGTGTGTGTAGGAATTGGGGGCGGTATAATCCAGCATAATGAACTAATCCACGGCAGCACATTTTGTGCAGCAGAACTGGGACACATCGTAGTCTCTCTGGAAGGACCAGAATGCATGTGTGGTAGCCACGGCTGTATAGAAGCCTACTCATCAGGCCTTGCCCTAGAGAGAGAAGCCAAGAGACTGCATGACGGTGAGATACAAATACGCATACACACACGCACACACACAGACATTTGCACTAAATCATATTTATCAGCCTCGCCCACCCTGACACAAAATGTTCCAGTTTCGTAACTTTTCCTTTCAGTTGACTCTAAACAACAAGACTGGTTCGTACTGCGTTTGTAAAATGTCACAGTTAACATTACGTTAATCATCACTTTTGTTTTCCACTTGTCTACATAATCTTTGTCATCTTTACCATACCAAAGCTAAAAAAGCAAAACGTGAACTTGCACCCGCTCTCAAATGTTGGTTTTGTATTTCTGTCCTCGTCATATCTCATATTGCACCACCAGCCATTATCTATTCATTCTTTAAAGACAAACACAGACCTAACCCTGATATAAGGAAGTAGTAATCACACTGCATGCTGGTCTGCATTGTTGTGCAGTAACTAAGAGTAGTGACGCTACTCACCTGACCACATTTTTCTAGTATATGACAATAGAGTGCAACAATCTGGTTTTGGAAGTAAAATCCCATTCATTTTCTCCATAGGGGAGTAGATTTCTAACAAAAACTTATAAATCTTTGAAGACAGACCTACCGTGAGCTTTGAGGTTATTAATTGATGGGTATGTGCTTCTGTTGAAGCCATCAGCCCTTGCTCTTTCATCTTCATTTTTCAAAAATCAAGTTTTGTAGAAGAACTTCCCCATGATCTTAAAGTGAAGAGATCCACCAATTAGAGAATTACAGCAAACAAAGCTCTGTGAATGATACAATAGAGTTGATCTCCCTACATTCTCAAACTACTTTTGCAATAAAATCGAAATATATTGTTTGTACACTTATCAACAATTTTAAAACAGCAGTTTTATATTTTCCTATAGTTTTTAATTCGATTACATCATTTGCAATTCTTCATGGGACTGTAGTTCATTCCCTCATTAAAGATGTTAAGTACACTGTCTTGTACCTTTAGTCTAATTTTCTAAATTTGTTTTGCTTCAAATCAAAGTTTGTATTGTTGTGATTCACGGTGTTGGTTGGTTTGTTCATAGCGTTGAACTCTTTTATGAAGGATTTTATGAAATCCTTATGGAAGAAGTGAATGGGAAAAATACTATCGGAACAAGACGGCTGAAAAAGTGGACGGGCACTGTTGCACTCTATAGCACAGCAACATAGTGTTGGAGTTCTAGTAACAAACTAATTACCAATGTGTGTTTTAGGGTTATTTAATTTCATTTTAATTCTGGGTTATGGTTCTAATGGAAAAGTTGTGATTAAAAATGTTACAAAGTTTAAATATGTCTTATTAACCTGTAATTAATATGTAATTACATAATATGTCTGCGTTGCATGTTTTTGCCATGCATGTAAATGTTGTAATTACATGTTTTTCCATTTTGATGACAGAGGACTTGCTGTTGGTGGAGGGAATGACTCTGAATAACAAAGAACAGGTGACCGCTATTCATCTCATCAGTGCTGCTCATCTCGGCAACTCCAAAGCTGAGAGCATACTTAACACAGGTAAGACCCACCAGCACCATTCAAGCACCATATGATATGGTATGTGTTAAAGAAGAACTCTAATGGTCTGTCTGTCCCTCCTCTTCTCTCCCAGCTGGCACTGCTCTGGGTTTGGGCATCGTGAACATCCTGCACATGGTTAACCCGTCTCTGGTGATCCTGTCTGGTGTTTTGGCTGGTCATTATGAGAATCCAGTCCGTCAGGTCATCAGCCAGCGCGCTCTCCTCTCGGCACAGGAGACTAAGGTCATGGTGTCTAAGCTCGAAGATCCTGCCCTGCTTGGTGCCGCGAGCATGGTACTGGACTACACCACCCGCCGTACCTACTGAAACCAGGAACCAATCAGTTACAGACTTTGGGACGGAGGGCCAATCGTGTTCTTTGTTTATATATTAAGTCGATAGTGGCTTCTTAAAGCCTGACCTAAAAAACTTCAGTGTGCTTTTATGTGTCCAACGAGAGCACACATTGTTACAAGCAATTGCTATCCTATTTTGAATCAAAGACCTAATCAAGGTGTTTAACTAAGATAAATTGAACTATATAAAGAATTTATGAAGGAGGATTTGATTTTAATGTTTGTATGCACAATGAAACTGGGTATTTAATACAAGGAGGATTCTGTAAATATACTGATGCGGTTTTATCACCCTCTCTCTCTTACGCTCTCTCTTTTAGCGCCTTATGCTGATCTATTGCCAAGTCTTTCTTATTTTTTGAGCACCATATGTGTAAATTGTTTACTCCAATCATCCAGCCCATATGAATGAGTGAATGAATGAACATACAAACAAACTGCTGTTTGTCCAATGTATTCTATAATATATTATTTAATCATTAAAACCACTGAACGCATGTCATTATATTACCATTGAATTGTTTTAATTTATAACTGGACTGCATACATGCTGCTATTCACTCACTACATATGTAAGCATTATATCTGATGATTAATGAGGGATTGTAGGACAACTGCATTCGCAGTATTTGCCATTAAAGTGTATGTATAAACTTGTATGCAAGTTTATATATATCACAAATGTTGTCAAACAAAGCTTTACTTGTACAATTGTACACTGAAACATCAGTGGTTTCAGGTTTATTAATAAACTGTTTTTTTTTCCTATGCAATGCTTTATTGATGCATTTTAGGGTTTTTTTTTCACAGTTGAATGTCTTTTTTTCACTGTTTCTATGAAAATTCATAATTTACTCACCCTCATGCCATCCCAGATGTGTATGACTTTTTTTCTTCTGCTGAACACAAACGCAGATTTTTAGAAGAATATCTCAGCTCTGTAGGTCCTTTCAATGCAAGTGAATGGTGGCCAGAACTTTGAAGGTACAAAAAGCACATAAAGGCAGCATAAAAGTGATCTATACAACTCCAGTGGTTAAATCCATATATTCAGAAGCAATATGATAGATGTGGGTGAGAAACAGATCAATATTTAAGTCCCTTTTTAACTATAAATTCTCCTCCTTGCACTGTAGATGGCGACATACACAAAGAATGTGAATTGCAAAAAACAAAAGATGAAGAATATGAAAGTGGAGATTTATAGTAAAAAATAACTTAAATATTGATCTGTTTCTCACCCACACTGATCATATCGCTTCTGAAGATATGGATTTATCCACTGGAGTATAGATTACTTTTATGGTGCCTTTATGCACTTTTTGGACCTTTAAAGTTTTGGTCACCATTTACTTTAATTGTGTGGACCTACAGAGCTGAGATATTCTTCTAAAAATCTTCGTTTGTGTTCATAGTTTAGTCATACACTTCTGGGATGGCATGAGGGTGAGAAAATGATGAGAGAATTTTCATTTTTGGATGAACTATCCCTTTAAGCAATGCTATGCTAGATTGGTATGTTTGCTATCCTGTGTGAGCCATCTAGAGGGAAAAAGGTGTCCTCACAACTGTGCTTGGACTAAATTTTTGATGTGTATACCTGCTAAAAGTGAGTTAAATGTTAAGAGTATGAGTACACTAGTTTATAGATGTCCTCAAAGCTAACAAACATGGACTAAATCCAAAATTCTCTTATTTGATCTTTCAAGCTATATTTGCAGATAGAATTGAAAACCATGACGTTTTTCAAAAAGGATTCGCGAATCATCCCCTGTACCTTAAAACTGATCTCAAAAACAGTCTGTGATATAGAAAGATATGTGCACATTATTCATCCCAGAATGAAAATGACAGCAGCAATACAACTCTGACATACACAATGTGCCCTATACAATACACAACACAGCAAACTAAAAAGAGGAAAATATTGGAAGGAATGTTCATAAACTACATGTTTATGCATGACACTTGAATTTGTATTAGTATGAGCCATTGTTTTGTTTGTTCCCCCTTTAAAGCTTCTATTTTAAATCAATGGGAGAAATAGGAACGCTCGGCGGTTGTAGAAAAGGAAGTCCCGCCTTACAGTTAAAAGAGATAATCAGCGTTTAGATACAGAGATTGCCCGTCAATCAATTCGAGAACGCGCATGCGCACTAGCTGATCCAGCCTGGAAAATGGCGTTTTTGGCGTGTTCAGAATCAGCTTTATTGCCAAATATGCTTACACATACAAGGAATTTGTCTTGGTGACAGGAGCTTCCAGTGTACAACAATACAAAAACAGCAGCAAGACATAGATAATAATAAAAAATAAAAAACAGTTATACACATACGTACATACACATATGTAGTGCTATCTAATACAAATCTGTTATCTGTTATGTACAGTGCAAATGTTTTTTGTTTTTTTTCCAGAGGAATGAAATGGCAGGAGAGGTTGGATAAATATAAAAAAAGACTAAACTGTGTATTGCACATAGTTATTGCTCAATGGGGCAATTTAATTGTTGATGAGATGGATAGCCTGAGGGAAAAAAACTGTTCCTGTGCCTGATGGTTCTGGTGCTCAGAGCTCTGAAGCATCGGCCAGAAGGCAACAGTTCGAAAAGGTAGTGGGTAGGGTGAGTGGGGTCCAGAGTGATTTTTCCTGACACTGGAAGTGTAAAGTTCTTTAAGGGGGAGCAGGGGGCAACCAATAATCCTCTCAGCAGTCCGAATTGTACTTTGTAGTCTTCTAATGTCTGATTTCGTAGCTGAACCAAACCAGACAGTTATTGAAGTGCAGAGGACAGACTCGATGACCGCTGAGTAGAACTGTATCAGCAGCACCTGTGGCAGGTTCAACTTCCTCAGCTGGCGAAAGAAGTACAACCTCTGCTGGGCCTTTTTCACAATGGAGTCAATGTGTGTCTCCCACTTCAGGTCCTGTGAGATGGTAGTGCCCAGGAACCTGAATGCCTCCACTGCTGCCACAGTGTTGTTTAGAATGGTGAGGGGGGTCAGTGTTGGGGTGTTCCACCTAAAGTCCACAATCATCTCCACCGTTTTGAGCGTGTTCAGCTCAAGGTTGTTTTGACTGCACCAGACAGCCAGCTGTTCAACCTCCCTTCTGTATGTAGACTCATCATCATCTCGGATGAGGCTGATGACAGTGGTGTCGTCTGCAAACTTCAGGAGCTTGACAGAGGGGTCCTTGGCGATGCAGTCATTGGTGTAGAGGGAGAAGAGTAGTGGGGAGAGCACACATCCCTGGGGGCACCAGTGCTGATTGTACAGGTGCTGGAAGTGAGTTTCCCCTGTCTCACAAGCTGCTGCCTGTCCGTCAGAAAGCTGGTAAACCACTTACAGATAGACATGGGAACAGAGAGTTGGTGTAATTTATTCTGGAGTATAGCTGGGATGATGGTGTTGAAAGCCGAACTGAAGTCCACAAAAAGGATCCTAGCATATGTCCCTGGTCTGTCCAGATGTTGCAGGATATGATGCAATCCCATGTTGACTGCATCATCCACAGACCTGTTTGCTCGATAAGCAATTTGAAGGGGATCTAGAAAGGGTCCAGTGATGTTCTTCAGGTTGTCCAACACCAGTCTCTCAAATGATTTCATGACCACAGACATCGGGGCGACAGGTCTGTAGTCATTAAGTCCTGTGTTTTGTGATTTCTTTGGGACTGGAATACTGATTGAGCGTTTGAAGCAGCATGGGACTTCACACTACTCCAGTGATTTATTGAAGATCTGTGTGAAGATGGGGGCCAGCTGGTTAGCACAGGATCGAAGACACGCTGGTGAGATGCCATCTGGGCCTGAAGCTTTCCTCGTCTTTTGTTTCCGAATGACGCGGCTCACATCATCTTCACAGATCTTAAGTGCAGGTTGAGTAGCAGGAGGGGGGAGGAGGGGGGTTGCAGGAAGTGTTGGTGTTTGTGTGAAGTGAAGGTCAGAGTGGGTGTGGAGTGTGAGATTGGGCCTTTCAAATCTGCAGTAGAACACATTCAGTTTGTCAGCCAGTTGTTGGTCCACCACAGGGTTGGGGGTAGGAGTCCTGTAATTTGTGAGTTGTTTCATGCCACTCCACACTGATGCAGGGTCGTTAGCTGAAAACTTGTTTTTCAGCTTCTCAGAGTAGCTTCTTTTAGCCACTCTGATTTCCTTGTTCAGTGTGTTCCTGGCCTGATTGTACAAGACTTTATCCCCACCCCTGTAAGCATCCTCTTTGGCCTGACGAAGCTGCCTGAGCTCTGCTGTAAACCACGGT
Source organism: Myxocyprinus asiaticus (assembly GCF_019703515.2). Taxonomy (NCBI): domain Eukaryota; kingdom Metazoa; phylum Chordata; class Actinopteri; order Cypriniformes; family Catostomidae; genus Myxocyprinus; species Myxocyprinus asiaticus. Next base: position 43,643,254 of record NC_059350.1, on the reverse strand, counting down.
TTGTCATTGTTGAACTTAGTAGTCCTAGTAGGAATGCACATATCCTCACAGAAACTGATATATGATGTAACAGTATCTGTGTGCTCGTCCAGGTCTGTGGCTGCAGCCTCAAAAACACTCCAATCCGTGCAATCGAAGCAGGCTTGTAGTTCCCGCTCTGCTTCATTGGTCCATCTCTTTACAGTCCTTACTATTGGCTTGGTTGATTTTCATTTCTGCCTGTAGGTTGGAAGAAGATGAACCAGACAGTGATCAGAGAGTCCCAAAGCTGCTCTAGGGACAGAGCGATATGCAACCTTTATTGTTGTGTAGCAATGATCCAGTATGTTCCTGTCTCTGGTGGGGCATGTAATGTGCTGTTTGTATTTGGGCAGTTCACGTGTGAGATTTGCTTTGTTAAAATCCCCAAGAATAATAATAACTGAGTCCGGTATTGTTGTTCTGTGTCTGTGATTTGATCAGTCAGCTGTTGCAGCGCCGCATTCAAACACGTGTTTGGCGTGATATACACAGTCGCCAGAATAAACGAGGAAAACTCCCGCGGCGAGTAGAAAGGCTTACAGTTGATAAAGAGCGCTTCCAAATTAGGACAGCACATCCTCTTTAACACTGTTACATCTGTACACCAACTTTCACTGATGTAAAAGCATGTTCCACCGCCTCTCGTTTTCCCCGTTAACTCCACGATGCGATCCGCTCTGAACAGCTGAAAGCCCGGCAGATGTAACGCGCTGTCCGGAATGGCTTCATTCAGCCAGGTTTCTGTGAAGCACAAGGCAGCAGAGGTTGAAAAGTCCTTGTTTGTGCGGGTGAGGAGATGTAGTTCGTCCTTTTGTTAGGAAGAGAGCGGAGATTCGCAAGATGAATGCTCGGCAGCGTTGTTCAAAATCCCCGCCGACGGAGTTTGACCAGCGTGCCTGCTCGTCTTCCTCGCCTGCGTCTCCTGAACAACAAAGCCGTGCCTCCAACTAAAATGCCTAGCAAAACGTTGGAATATTCAAAAACCGGGAAAAGACTGTCTAGTATAAACTGTCGAATGTTCAGCAGTTCGTCTCTGATAAAACTGACTGGAAAAAGATTACTAAACACAGGACAAACAAACAAAAACAACAAAACAATAGGAGCGCTCCACACCAAAGCGGCCATCCACGGTGCCATCATGATGACATATATCTGTCATATAATTCTGAGGTAAAGAAGCACAACATATGACAGCATTGTTGTCAGATTTTACTGCTGATTTTAAAGATGTTCTTTAACCTTAATCTTGACCAACTGGAGATTTTGGTCTTTCAGCCTTTCAAGTAGATAGGAGCGGTACTTTATGCCGCCTGTTTACATAGAAAATAGTTGCCCAGCCTGTCCGAGAGAGTTCCAAAGATAGCCGTCGAGTGGACTGACTTGTCTCTGATTAAAAATAAACCAGTGAGGACTTTTATTTTGAAAGACCTGGGTGTGTACACACCCGGAAGTTGAACGAGCTCTCACAGCTCGGTATTTGACCAACGCAGTGAGCTCGCTCTTGTGCAAGTCAAACTTACTACTTGTCATTTTCCTAGCACTTCTGATCCTTTTTTGTTTTTGCTTTTAAGATGCCTCTTAAATTCGAGCTGTGTCCCGGTCGCATGATCGGAGGAAACAACCCTTGTTTCATTATTGCAGAAATCGGACAGAATCATCAAGGAGACATTGAAATCGCCAAGAAAATGATTAAGATGGCAAAGGTAGGATTTATTTTGGGCTGTCAGTATCATTCCATCGAATTGATTCTTGTTTATAAGACTGAAAGTAATTTTCTTTATTGAAATCTGATTTTCTGAGTTTTGTGAATTTTCTGGTTAGTGTTTGTATGAGTTAATTTACTACTAAAATTCACTATTCTGTTGCAGACAAACTCGTTTACTATGAAATGTACTTTTAAAAAGTTTCTATCAGTAGTAGTGCAGTGGACAACAGGTGTCCAGTCCTCTTAATCTGATAATGTAAATAAAATACTTGGAAATCTTATTTCATAGCTGCTGCATCTCAAGTCACTTCCTTATGCTTTTGGAGGTTTTCCATAGAGTAATGTTTGACACCAACTTATAAATGGGTTTAAACTCACTATACATGTAATAAACCTGTTTTTACATATTAGTAATACCTGAAAATGCTTTAAACATTATCTAGATTAGTACTGACTCATTTTCTGAAACAGAGCACTGTTCATAATTTCTGTTTAATTACAAACGCATTGAATAGAAATGAATTTTGCTGTCATTACTTAGGGGATATAACTAACTATCATCTTCTAGGACTGTGGGGCAGACTGTGCCAAGTTTCAAAAGAGCGAACTGGAGTACAAGTTCAACAAGAAAGCCTTGGAGCGACCATACACCTCCAAACACTCCTGGGGAAAAACTTACGGAGAGCACAAGCGCCATCTAGAGTTCAGCCATGAGCAGTACAGAGAGCTGCAGCAGTACGCCAAAGAAGTGGACATCTTCTTCACTGCGTCAGGAATGGACGAGGTAAGCGGGAGTAACGCATGCGCACATAACGCAGAGAAGACTATACCTTTAATTTACATACATATACATCATGTTTATTAGGGGTATAATTTGAAGGGGGAAAAAAAGTAACGTTAGTCTTTCTGGTAATAATAATAATAGATATAGCCCAGATGTTTAAATATACATTTTGATTCATTTTGACTGTTTATTAGAAATTAATATATGACAAAGACAAAGTGTCTGCAATTGTTAATGTTTTCTAATATCAATTCATATTGCTCATATTGCATTGTTGTGTCCCCAGAACTTGCTCAGCTCCAATAACTTGTTTTCACACATGATGGTGCTGGTGTTGATTGTTGTGTTCTTGTCCTCTTGTGTTCCTGCTTTAAGATGGCTGTAGAATTCCTCGATGAGCTTAATGTGCCTTTCTTCAAAGTCGGATCCGGAGACACCAACAACTTCCCCTACCTCAAGAAAACGGCCCAAAAAGGTTTAATAGTTAACAACATATTGGTTACAGAAGGGAAATGGACAGTCAGTCGGTCATTATTGCAAATAAACCTCAACAGGGAGTTTAAGATCCTGACGCAAATTGGAGGGGTTTTGTCTTTAAGGGATTTGCAGTAATAATGACCTGTTGACTGTATAATTGACTCACTTATTTATATCAAATAAGTAAATGAATTCACATGAAATATTATTTGAATGTTGAAATTGCATTATTATGTGAGAAGAAAGAGACCACAGCACTCACAGCAATGAGACATGAAACTAGCAGAGCTACAGTATGTAGGAAATCAGTTGTCGGAGACAACAGTCAATTATAATGTTTAGTGGTCATTATATAAAAATATATGTGACCACAGTGGTAAATTCCAGGGGTAAATGTACTGAACATTTATGGTGGCATAATATACTTTTTAGTTAAATATATATATATATATATATATATATATATATATATATATATATATATATATAGATATATATAGATATATTATTAATTACAAGTACATGTTCAACATAGCTCAGTCAATATATTACCATCACAACCCAGCCCACCATCCATTTCTTTGCATAAATTGTTCATTCCAAGATATAAATATATTATAAACAGAAAAAACAAAAAACAACCTTGAATAAAAGAAAGCTTTCAAAACTAAGTATTGTCTAAGTACTGGTGAGCATTTAAATTTGAGTGTGATAAATTGCAGGCGAAAGCCCAAAAATGCACCAGAGTTAAAGGGGTTTAGCAAAAAATGGTAAGACATTCATAGAAAATACTGACGTCTGGTGCTTTTGTGTAACAGGACGTCCCATGGTAGTGTCGAGCGGGATGCAGTCAATGGAGACGATGCGACGTGTTTACGAAACCGTGAAGGAACACAACCAAAACTTCTGCATCCTGCAGTGCACGAGTGCATATCCACTAGATCCGGAGGACGTCAACCTGCGAGTTATCACAGTAAAGAGACCACCTCCTGCTTTATTTATATCAAAAGAACCAGCACACATTTATCATCATCGCATTCATTGTGTTCAGCACTATTTATGTTTTTTGATCTTCATAAAAACATGTTTTTAGACTTAAATGTATTCTACTCAAAACAATTTGAATGGAAAGTATCAGCTGTAGGCCTCTTGACTAGAGATCATTTTAAATCCTAGATCACATGCAGCACAAAAGAATAATGGATTCTGTTTACTCGAATTAAAATTAGCTAAATGAATCCTGCAAAACCATGAACTGCAAAGTAACATACTGTATATATTAAACATGCTTGTTTCCCAAACAACAGGAATACCAAAAGGAATTCCCAGACATTCCCATTGGTTACTCTGGCCATGAAAGTGGGATCAGCATTACTGTGGGGGCAGTTGCACTAGGAGCAAAGGTCGTGGAGCGCCACGTGACCTTGGACAACACCTGGAAGGGCAGTGATCATGCAGCATCTCTGGAGCCCGCAGAGCTGGCGGAGTTGGTGCGATCCATCCGCACGGTGGAGAGAGCTTTGGGCAGCGGAGTGAAACGCATGCTGCGCTGCGAGGTGGCCTGCCATGATAAGGTCAGAACAAATCCAGTACAAAAACTTGCTGCAAACATACCAAGCAGATTTTGTACTGATCCTGCCCTCTGTTGAAGGGAATAGTTCGGTTAACTAATATATATATATATATATATATATATATATATATATATATATATATATATATATAACATAGATACAGAACATACATTTTTTTTCCTAGTTAGACTCAGCATTGCATTCCTGCCTCCACTGCATTCCTGTCCTCTCCCCATTTCTCCTATGCTTCCTCCCAAAACATCCTCTTGCTTTCCTCCTATTTACTTTCCACTCCCTCTGTCCATTACCCTTTAAGTAGCCCTCTAATTCTTAACTGGGTTCTCTGCTTCCTTCTGTGTTGTTTTATGTGGGACTTTTTGTTTTTACCAAACACTTTGTCTTAAAAGTAATCTGCACAGTCAGGCCATTCCTATAATTTGTTTTGTCTTCCACTCCTCTCTAGCTGGGAAAATCTGTGGTGGCAAAGATAGCCATCCCGAAGGGTACAGAACTAACCCTTGACATGCTGACTGTGAAAGTAGCAGAACCGAAGGGTGTAGCTCCAGAAGACATCTTCCAGCTGGTGGGGAAAAAAGTGACTACTGATATTGAGGAGGATGAGAGTGTCACTAAGGATGCAGTCGACAACTATAGCAAGAAAGCCAAAGCTTGAGGAACACTGAGTGTCTCTCTTCAACATGGGATTCTGACTGGAAGCAAAATATGCATTATTCCAGATCCACAGTTATAAAGTCACTACATTTTGTCTGTCTGGCAGAAAAATACAAATGCATCAAAACAAAACAACAAATGCTGTTTTTATCATCAGACCTGTTCATGCTGTTGTATGGGTTATCATTTGCCAAATGCTGTTGAATAAATAATGGGAATGAAAGCAAATTTTGCCATATCTGTATTCTGTCACTGCTCTATCTCATGCTGTGTGTTGTACATTTTGGTTATATGACTGAATTATTTAGATATATTGATCAACATATTAGGGTTATGTTAAGGTTATTATAACCCATTAAAGTGATAGTTTACCCAAAAGTGAAAATGCTGTCATCATTTACTCACCCTCATGCCATCCCAGATGTGTATGACTTTCTTCTGCTGAACACAAATTAAGATTTTTAGAGAAATGTTTCAGCTCTGTAGGTCCTCAGAATGCAACTGAATGGATATCAAAATTTTAAAGCTCCAAAAAGCACATAAAGGCAGCATGAGTAATCCATAAGACTGGTTAAATCTGTCTTCAGAAGCTATATGATAGGTATGGGTGAGAAACAGATCAATATTTAAGTCCTCTTTTACTATAAATCTCCATTTTAACTTTCACATTATTCTTTTGTTTTTGCCGATTTTCATTCTTGGTGCATTTCGCCATCTACTGGGCAGGGAGGGGAATTTATTGTAAAACTGACTTGCATATTTATGTTTGTCACGCACACTCATATTGCTTCTGAAGATATAGATTTAAACACTGGAGTATTATGGATTACTTTTATGTTGCTTTATGTGCATTTTGGAGCTTCAAAATATTGGTACCCATTCACTTGCATTGTGAGGACCTACAGAGCTGATATATTCTTCTAAAAATCTTCGTTTGTGTTCAGCTGAAGAAAGTCATACACATCTGGGATAGGATAAGGAGTAAATGATGAGTGAATTTTCATTTGTGGGTGAACTATCCCTTTTTGCCTTCAAACTCAAAAAAAATATTGATCTAAATAAGTCAAAGGTTTTCACTAATTGCAAGTTTGTGTTTAATTTAACAAAAAGTACCATGCTACTACCACGCTTTTTATGACGTTTACCATGGTAATATGATTGATTTTGTATAGAAATCATTGAGTAAAATTGAATTTTTCAAATTACTATGATTTTTTCCATCTGATACCATGACCACCTTCAAACTACCCAGTCTCCCTGACGAAAGTAAGCTGGCATATTCTTTTTTACATAAAATAGCTGTAAAGATCCAACAGTATTTAAGTAATTGAGAGATTTTTCATGATAAAGCGTGTTTTATGTTCATTCTAAATTGATACGTATACAAACCACATTGTTGCAACGCCCTATCAGGGTACGCTGATGATCACGGGACTTGCATGGCCACGGTTTAGTCATTTTATTGGTGCACTGCTAAATTCCTGCTTATCTGTATGGACAATCGAACTGCCAATCAAAAACGCCAGCCTCTGATTGGCTGACTGACCGTTTCCTTCGCTTCCGCTCTCTCTTAGGCACCTCCCCCACTGACATTGGAGCCGTCGACGAGGAAGACAGTAGGACGATTTGTGTTTTCACCCGTTCTCACTCTAAACACAAATAGCTAGTCATGGACGATTTTGATATGCTAAGCGCCCCTCAGGGAAGCGCAGGGAACGGTGTGGGGGCAGATGAGGATCCTGCGGCGGCGTTTCTGGCCCAGCAGGAGAGTGAGATCGCTGGCATCGAGAATGACGAGGGCTTCAGCATCCTGGACAGCGGAGAGGTGCCTTCATCCTTCAGCCAAGAGGACGGTGGGTTTACACCGCTGATCCGAGCGTTCGACGGCAAATAAACCGTCTTAAAATATTATTATAGCACTGTTGTAAAAGCAACTTGGGAAATGGCTGTTTTACCTGCTGGCTAGCCAGCTAGCCTCCATCCAGCGCTATACATTAAGTAACGCAGTGCGTCTATAATAAAGAATTACTGCTATACTCGGATCAGAGCACAGGTCTCACAGTGTCCAATATGTGTCTAGATTTCCTAACGGTTTAACATACTGGACTGGTAGTTAAAAGAAAGCAGGAAACATAGCGATCTATTTAACTCCGCTCTTTATGAGTCTCCCTCGATAGATGAAGTGGAATGTTATTTATTTAATCACATTCGCCCTCAAAATGGATAATAGCCTTTTTGAATTATATTGCGCGTCTTTGTAAATTGATAACTGGCTGTATCAGCATATGTCCAGTTCTTTGAACGCTGAGGCTTTTTATTATATAATGACCGTTGGACTGGAGGTTGTGTGGTATGAGGGTGTGTAAACATTCAATTCCTTTTGTCTTTATTCTGTAGTGTCCAAATGGCCGTCTTTAGGTTTGGTTAGGACATGGCTGGCTCAAAATCTAGTGCGATACATACTTAGAAAGCGTTTGGAATGTTTGAATCGAAGATTTGAACGCTCAACCGGTTCGATTACAAGGTTCGAAGGCACCCGCAATACCCTCGATTCTTCGAACGTTCGATTCAGACGCGCTCAAAATGTTTGATTCGAACGTTCGAATAAACCACGTATGTTTACATTCCTATCTTCATTAGAAGGTTTGAATGTATATGTGACGCTTAGAGTCTTCGAATGTTTGATTCAAACGCACCTATAATGCCTGAAAGTGTTTGGGTCGAATGTTCGAAAACACCCGTGAAGCCCAAAAATGAATGATTCAGATGTTTGATTAGAGAGTTGGAATTCATCTGTGATGCCTCAGAATTTTCGAACGTTCGATTCAAACGCACCTAAAAAGCCTCAGAATGTTTCATTCAAACATGCTAAAACATCTGTGATGCCCCAAAATGTATTATTCAAATGTTCAACCATTCGATTAGAACACGCATTTAATGCAAAACCAAAATGAAACACAAAATGTAATCGTTAAAATGCACCCATAAACCCCAAAATGTTGTCTATGTAGGCAGCTAACTAGGTTCTGAGATGATTCATTACAAGCATTTCACAGCTGAATTTATGAACTACTTCATAATTTAAGTATGACCGCCACTGTTTTTGTCCCTAATATTATAAAATTACCTTTCAAATTGGTTTTAATCCAGACTCTGGCTTAGATGAGTGTATTTTGGTGACTTTTATTGTGAGTAAACACTACCTTCTATTGTAATATGGGTAATATAATCATGTAAAATGCCCCATACTGTCTCAGTCTTTAGTGTGGTTTGTTAATTACAAGGAAGAAAATGTTACCAATGAATGTAAGTGCCTGGTTTTCCCTTTTTGGTGGCCATTTGTTCTAGAGGTCAACCGATAGTAGTGGATTTTGCCGATACCGATGGAAAGGGCCAATCAATAACAGATAGTTTTTAAAATGGATTTATAGAATGTCAAAAATTTTTTTTTTGAATGGTGGTCAAAGAGAATAAAATCCCAGATGCAGTTTTTTGTTCAACCAAAATCCCAATAATAACCAGAAAAAAAATTATATTTTGTGCATAACATGGGACTTTTAAGTATAAATAAGCCCAAAACACACCAGGGACTCTTATTTTGAAATGACGAAATGATGAAAAACTATTGGCAACTATCTGCATAGATTTTTGCAGATAACCGATAGTTCCAAAAAGCAACTATCGGCACAGATTAATTGGTAAAACCGATATATCAGTCTACCTCTAGTTTGTTCGAATGCTGCTCTGGCAGAAAGGTTTGAATAAATTATGACGAGGATGTAGTTTCATGGGCACAAAGGCGCACTGACTTGGATCTAGGGTGCCTGAAGACAGCAGTCTTGGAAACAAAAATACTTGGGCTTGCATGTTGTATGCATTGCATTTAATAATTTAAGCGTAGATATAAACTCACTCAATGTGCTAAAGACCGATTTCACTTCTCATTAGTGATTGTTGTGTGCATATTAATACATATCCACTGATTAATCAAATTGAAAATGTTTAAATGTTGCTGACCAAAACATCCCTAGTAAAGAAAAGTTACTTTTTTTTTTTTTTCTTTTTTTTTCACTGATTCAGGAAGAAAGTCAGCAAAATCAGAGACTTGGGCAGGGGGAAAAAAACCATGTATCCTGTTCAACAGAAGACTGTTGTTCTATTATGTACCTTTTTGTCTACTCTAACGTCAACAGAACTGAGGATGATCCATGATACAAATGGACAATACTGCAAGAAAATCTGACTGAATAATGTCAGTTTTAATGTGTTGATCTTTCTTTCATTGTCCTTTCAGGTGGAGCAGTGAATGGAGATCTGCATGGGGTAAGAAAGCTAAAGTCCTTGAAGAAATCTTCCCTGTATTCCATCTGGCAAAAGATGTTTTAGTATTGTTGCATAGTGTTTATTATTTTACGCTCTCTTCTGGTGTATCTTCTTTCAGTTGCTGAATATGATTGTATTTAGTTGTAGGAACAGTTTGTGTAACTCATTAGAAACTAAAGAAAGTATGCATTGTTTTGCCATAACTGTTGTAAATGGCACATATCTAAAAGGTTATGCATATTCATATTAGATAAAAGGTTTATTAGCTTTGTCTGTGAGGCTATAAACTAGTATTATTAAGTTTGTGTAGAAAGGCTCACCTTGCTGGCACAACTGAATCAACTGATTCAGAAATTATGTATTTAATGAGTTCCCTAATACCAAACTTTACTAGGGATGTACTGATGAAAATTCTGAAATACTGATTAGCTGATAATTAGGGATGTACCGATACTGGTTTTGGCCCATGTACTTGTACTCGTAAAAATTCTCCGATACAAAAATAACGATTCTGTCTGACTTATGAATCTCATTGCCCAAACATTCAGCACACAAATTAAAATCACGTTGTGTCCTATTGTGATTATTAAACCACAAAGACAGCGATTTAATGAGCTAAATATATAGTTTGCAAGTTCTGCACGCTTCAAAGTAAACAGACCTTGTTTTAAGAATGTTTGAATGTAAATTTGAAGCTGGCAGCTCATACCAAGGCGCTCTAAAACACCATCATAAGCATCACATGCTTGGTTTGTTGCAAATGACAGCGAGCAGAGTGCTAATTCACTATTTAGCATGTAGCACTTACAGACTACATATTTATGTTATGATATACAAGGTTCCTGTGGATCCTTAAAAAGTCTTAATGTCTTAAATTCAGTTTTCCAAAATTTAAGGTCATAAGAAAGTCTTAAATGAAACAACAAAAGACTTCTTTTTTTTATTTAAAGAGGTCTTAAATTTGGGGGTGGAAACACAGGAATCGTGATATGACCTATTGTGATTATCAAACTTCAAAAGAATACCATTTATTTAAATAAATGCATGCGTTGTTTGCTTGAGAGTGAAAAGGCAGCACTGTTGCATTTTCTCTAAGCACACAGGGGCTTGTGAGTGTTTCCAACTGTTGCAGAGCAGGTCACAATCATTAAGCCATATCGGAAATTTATGACAAGCGATCACTAAAGATCACCTGTTGATGATGATGTAGTGTTGATGAAATTTTACAGTTTACTTTTAATTGTTTATATTCTAATATGTAGTAGATTATTGAAGGAGCGCACATTTTATTTCCCTTATCTGTTTGAATGAGCAACTGGAAGCAGTGAAGTGCATACATTTCAAAATAAGAGTCCCCGGTGTATTTCAGCCTTTAAAGTGAAAAGCTCTATGCTATGAATAAATATTTTTCCCCCTGGTTATTGGTATTTTGGTTGCACCATAAACTGCACCTAATATAGTCTGCCAATTTTAAAAACTATTGGCAGATTAATTGCCGTTCTTTCAACACATTAGCAAAATCCAATATCGGTTGACCTCTTATTATTTATTTATATAATGGTACATAAACCAATTTTAATGTGATATAAATATGTGGAAAACATGTCTTGAGTATTTTAAACTTGCATATGTCCTACTCTGTTTTACTGATAAGCATTTTTAAGGCCATGTTGAATGTGTGTCCCTGCCTGTTTAAGTAAGAGTCTGTGATACATGATTTATTTTGCGATTGTGTGGGTTTGTTTTGGTATGGGGATACGGTATTAATTTTATTTGTTCAGGTCTTGAAAAGGGTCTTAAAAAGTCTTAAATTTGATTTTATAAACTCTGCAGCAACCCTGCAACCAAGGTGGGATTTCAAGAGTTACAATGGATTTTAATGATGGGTATGGTATTATTCAAGAGAGAGTGTGTGTGTGTGTGGTCTGAAACAAGTTGTGTAAACATGCAGTATGTGGAATAAACATTAAATATAATGCGCATATAACATTTGTAACCCTGAACTGGCAAGGCACAATATAAGACACAATATGAGAATTAGTGCTTTGGCTAGCTGTACCGATGGATAAATGCATAAATATGTTTTATCTCATATTTTAAAGTAAACCGTAAAGGTGAAAAAAAGAGTACACACTAGTATAGTTGCTATTTGATCTCTTGCTTGTGTACTCATTTCTATTCTACAGGTGCATCTCAATAAATTAGAATGTCATGGAAAAGTTCATTTATTTCAGTAATTCAACTCAAATTGTGAAACTCGTGTATTAAATAAATTCAGTGCACACAGACTGAAGTAGTTTAAGTCTTTGGTTCTTTTAATTGTGATGATTTTGGCACACATTTAACAAAAACCCACCAATTCACTATCTCAAAAAATTAGAATACGGTGACATGCCAATCAGCTAATCAACTCAAAACACCTGCAAAGGTTTCCTGAGCCTTCAAAATGGTCTCTCAGTTTGGTTCACTAGGCTACACAATCATGGGGAAGACTGCTGATCTGACAGTTGTCCAGAAGACAATCATTGACACCCTTCACAAGGAGGGTAAGCCACAAACATTCATTGCCAAAGAAGCTGGCTGTTCACAGAGTGCTGTATCCAAGCATGTTAACAGAAAGTTGAGTGGAAGGAAAAAGTGTGGAAGAAAAAGATGCACAACCAACCGAGAGAACTGCAGCCTTATGATTGTCAAGCAAAATCGATTAAAGAATTTGGGCGAACTTCACAAGGAATGGACTGAGGCTGGGGTCAAGGCATCAAGAGCCACCACACACAGACGTGTCAAGGAATTTGGCTACAGTTGTCGTATTCCTCTTGTTAAGCCACTCCTGAACCACAGACAACATCAGAGGCGTCTTACCTGGGCTAAGGAGAAGAAGAACTGGACTGTTGCCCAGTGGTCCTAAGTCCTCTTTTCAGATGAGAGCAAGTTTTGTATTTCATTTGGAAACCAAGGTCCTAGAGTCTGGAGGAAGGGTGGAGAAGCTCATAGCCCAAGTTGCTTGAAGTCCAGTGTTAAGTTTCCACAGTCTGTGATGATTTGGGGTGCAATGTCATCTGCTGGTGTTGGTCCATTGTGTTTTTTGAAAACCAAAGTCACTGCACCCGTTTACCAAGAAATTTTGGAGCACTTCATGCTTCTTTCTGCTGACCAGCTTTTTAAAGATGCTGATTTAATTTTCCAGCAGGATTTGGCACCTGCCGACACTCCCAAAAGCACCAAAAGTTGGTTAAATGACCATGGTGTTGGTGTGCTTGACTGGCCAGCAAACTCACCAGACCTGAACCCCATAGAGAATCTATGGGGTATTGTCAAGAGGAAAATGAGAAACAAGAGACCAAAAAATGCAGATGAGCTGAAGGCCACTGTCAAAGAAACCTGGGCTTCCATACCACCTCAGCAGTGCCACAAACTGATCACCTCCATGCCACGCCAAATTGAGGCAGTAATTAAAGCAAAAGGAGCCCCTACCAAGTATTGAGTACATATACAGTAAATTAACATACTTTCCAGAAGGCCAACAATTCACTAAAAATGTTTTTTTTTATTGGTCTTATGATGTATTCTAATTTTTTGAGATAGTGAATTGGTGGGTTTTTGTTAAATGTGAGCCAAAATCATCACAATTAAAAGAACCAAAGACTTAAACTACTTCAGTCTGTGTGCATTGAATTTATTTAATACACAAGTTTCACAATTTGAGTTGAATTACTGAAATAAATGAACTTTTCCACGACATTCTAATTTATTGAGATGCACCTGTATATAGTTTTCTGATAGAGCAGAGTTTAGAACCCCCAGTTTTTGCTGTGTGTGTTCTAAAGGAGAGCAATGGTCCTTCAGACGTGTATGCAGCCATCTCCAGTGTAGACCGGTTGCAGGCCGAGCCGGAGAGCTTGCGGAAGTGGAGAGAGGAGCAGCGTGAGAGGCTGGAGCAGCTCGGTACGCTTACCAGAATCCATAGTGATCACTTAAAAGAAATAGTTTGCCTAAAAAATTAACATTCTGTCATCATTTACTCACACTCATTTCGTTCCAAACCCATATCACTTTCTCTCCTCTGTGGAACACAAAAGGAGATGTTAGGCAGTACATTAGTCTGTTACAATTAGCTTTCATTGTATCATTTTTCCATACAGTAAAAGTCATGGTGATCGAGTCTGTCATTCTGCCTAACAAATCCTTGTGTGGAAGAAATGGGTTAATGATGACAGAATTTTTATTATTTATTGAATTTTCTAAAGCTAGAATGGACTTACAAGTATGACAGATGTTCCCGTGTGCTGTTTTCAGATGCTAACTCGCGTACGCAGGAGGCAGAATGGAAAGAAAAGGCAAAGCTGGAGCTGGAGGAGTGGCACACCAGGCAGAACGAGCAGCTGGAGAAGACCAAAGTGAACAACAGGTACACAACATTGTGGCGGCAGCTGAAATCTACAAGAGAATCTTAGGGGGGCTATTCCACCTCCATAGACAGTGTATTCTAAATCAGAAGCAGATTAGTATGATTTCATTCTTTTTATAGAAAGTCAGCTTCTGTTATTCTCTACCTATCTGGTGTCAAAAGCACAGAAAAGGTGCAGGGGTGCATCTTACTCTGTCAGAAATGTTTGTTGGGTCACTGAGTATTCAAAGGGGAAATATTTGTTTCCATGCTGTGAACAATTGATGGACCTTTCCTTAAAGAATAGTTCATCCACAAATGAAAATCCTGTTATTTACTCACCTTTATATTGTTCCAAATCTGTGACTTTTTTGCTTCTTCCATGGAACACAAAAGGAGAAATTTCGCCAAGTGTGTCGCAGCAGTTGTGTTCCATACAATGGTAGTGGATTGTTTTTTTTAAATGCTAAGCTCCAAAAAAAAAAAAAAAAAAAACACCTTAAAGGCCCTGATATACTTTCGGAGAAGTTTTTCTTCATTCAGGGGTAAAAAGAATCAGCTGAGCAATGGTATAATGTTTGCAAACATTCAGACATTAGAAGTACATTTAAATATGAGGACACTCAGCAAAACCTTACATTAAAATTTGTTATCAATAGTAATGTCATAAAATTTCGATATATCAATTATTGATCGGCACATTATTTTATCAATATATATTTGAGGCATCGATATTTTAAAATGAGCAGACTATTAAATTAGAAGCCCAATTCGCATGCTTTCCAATACACTCAGTTGGCCTCTGTTTAACAGCATGGCGTTATTACTTATATGCGTCATTGCATCTTTACTCGGAATCGGGCACAAAGCTGGCTTAAAGAGAGAGTTCATTCAAAAATCCTCATTGTTACTTCCATGGAACACGAGGCAGAATGTTATTGATTGACAGCCTCAGTCAAGGGGCAGTCACACTACACTTCGCGCTCCATTCAAACGCATCCGAATACAGCAGACTGGAAACGCAAGCTCGTGCGAAGATATTTCGTACTACGCTGCGTACCAAAGTTCGAGCTTGGTGAATTCTGAACCGTGATTTTGTAAGTCAAAAGGACGCGCGACCAATAGCAGACTGAAATTCACACGCTGACCTCTTGGCTCAATTCAAAAGATACATATTTCAAAGCCGCAAGATTTATTGTTGCAGGAAAGTGAATAGACAATATATTTTAACATTTTTTATAAATTACTTGTTTTTGTGATGTATTTTTTTTACTTGCACCAGAAGTCCTCCCACGTGACTTCATATCCTGTTCTGTTGCATTGTACGAAAAAAATTGGTGTGCTCAAAGCCTAGTGAGACCGCCCCTTCACCCTTACAATAAAAGTGAATGTTACTACTTTTGTTACACAGAAGAAAGTCATATGGATTTGGAACAACATATAAAAAGTAAATGATAACAGAATTTTTATTTTTTATTTTCCCTTTAACTCTGTAGTGCACACACACACACACACACACACACATCTCTCTCTCTCTCTCCCTCTCTCTCTCTCTCTCTCTCTCTCTCTATATGCACGGTGCTTGTATGTCTGTCATCATTCCTGTTAAATCAACGCTGTCTATATTCCTTGTGTTTTTATGTACCCGTTTGTCTGTCTCTTTCTTGTGTGCTTTGCGTGTGTCTCCATCTGTATGTCTTTGTGTACGCGTTGTTCACTTTTATATGTGGCTTGTTAACACTTGTATGGTAACACCGCAGTATGTTTTGGCTCTGTACGAGTGTGTTTTTCTCCTTTTTACCACTCTCTCTGTTCTCTCCTACTTCGCTGCTCTCCTCTGGGACTCCCAGGGTGCTGGATGAGGATTTCTACAAACAACCCTTCGCTGATCTGATTGGTTATGTGTATGTTGCTAAACTAACATCCTTTCTTTTCACATGCATCTCTCATTAACACTCCTCCATCTCAATTTTATTTCATCACCTGCCACACATTTCTAACCAAACTCTTGGTTTGCCTCATATCTAAATTAAGAGTAATCGTATCTAATGATTTGATAAATAATTCAGCACACTCTGCATGTCTTCCATTTTACCCCTTATGTTTAAGTTGGAAAAAAAAAAAAGATTATAATAATAATTTCTCACTCGTGTCAGTTATTTCTGAAATGTATTGCATATATTCATATTTAATTTCGTGTCACTCTTTGTTTGCTTTTCATGACCATTTATAACATGTTTTACTCATTTATGGTCTCATTTTTATGTTGTACATTTTCCATTGTGTGCATTTTGTTGACATTTAAAATGATAAACGTCTAATTATTTGTATAAATTGTGAGATTAGATTCATTTATTGTGTAGCATTAATATTAATTAAGATTATTGAAATGGTAGTGCTCTAATAGTAGTGTAGTAGTCTCTATAATACAGCAGTAGTTTATTTCTAAGCAACTATGTCTCTGGGTGATATCAAAGCCAGCTAATAAATCAAAACTAGCCAAGATCATAATTGCCATCAATACAAATCCAGTTTGTTTTCTTGCACTTGTGGACTTTTTTTCACTTATTCCCAAAGTTTACAGGATATGCTTTAAGCATAAACAAAATGTATGGCTTGGTCAAAGGTGCACAAATTAATTTTTGTTTACAGGTCGCTGGTCGATATGACAGTATTTGACTTTTTGACAATTTGACTTTTTACTGACACCTATTGGGATAAATGCAACATTACACAAAACAAATGTTTTTTGTTACCGATACCATTGTTGAAATACCCTATTTGCAGGCGTTTTTATCACCCATGATAGATTTATTTATATAAAATTACGCGGGGGTTAACGAGTGTATACAAGTAGTATTTGGCTGGTCATGAGATCTCATAATGGTTGCCACCATGAGGAGCGATCACATCTATGTAGAATTAAACACCATTTGAAATATAATTGTCGAAAGTACTTTTTGTTTTAAAACATTTTTATTTGGTGCATCTTTAAAGGTGTTTTGTTTTTTCATCATTAAAAAAAGTTGTACACCTTAAATCAATTGGTGTTTTGAAACATTTATAAAATCATGACCACTCACATGAGATGAAGACTCCAGTCACATCAGTAACCTTATAAAAGCTGATTTATTCTACACGGAGAGGGTCCCCTCATGGTGGCTGCCATGTTAGGATCACATGACCGGCCGAATACTACTCGCTTAATCTCAGTAACCATCCTGTTATTGGACACTTTCACTCATGTATTAAATTAATCATGGCTGACTGTGGATATTGAAGTTCTACAATGGCATCTATAACTGTAAACTTTTAATTTTGAAGTCCAAGATGACATGCATAAAAAATTACTGAGTGCACCTTTAATCCATGGCTGGTGTTTTGCCGGACACCTAGTTGCTTCTTATAATGGTGTTTAAATTGAGTTTTTTAGAGTATTGTGTGCCTAGGTGCCAAGCTGTCCCAGGCTAGAACTGTCCTCTTAGTTCTGCAGCCCTCATGTTCACCATGGACCTCTTTCTACTTCTGCCTATTCTGCAGAACTATTTCAAATGTTAGCTGCTTTTATTTTGCTTGATAAATGTCTCAAAGCATTAGTTGAGACCGCCGAATGCCGCAAGCGGCGCATACATCAATGACGGCTGCAAGCTAAGCGCACTAGAAACATTCCTTTAAGATGACTTGGGATTTGAACAGTGCATGCCTGCTTTGGTCATCTGCATATATCTCATTTCTTTTGGTTTTCTATATATCTGACTTGTGATCTGTTTCTCCTTGTTTTTCTTTTCTCTATGCACCTATAAGCACTCACATTAACCATCCTTGCTACCGCCTAGACCAGTTAAGTAAAAAACAAACAAACCAAAAAAAAAAAAAAAAAAGACAAGAAAACCAAATAGACTCGGGGATAAAACAACACTTTTTGCAAATTTCTACAATGAACTGCTGTCTTTTTTTATCAACATGTTTCTGCTAGAGTTAAGATTCTGGTTGTCCTTTTGTGGTGATGTGTTAGTGCACTAGTCCTGTGCGTTGATGTAGTTGATGTGACAGTGATGACCTCATTGGCTTTTCATACCCATTTTGCTGTGTATATTGTGTGATAGTGGAGAGGCTATTGCAACTCTACTGGGCTGAGTCCACGGCAGCAGAAAAGGGTTTGTAACGGGACGGGTTGAAACGGGAATAGTTTACCATGTCAGATGGTTCAAATGTAGTCATATCTTTGTGATTGTGACAGCATTAGGGCTGGGCGATTATAGCTGAAAAAAAATAAAATAAATATATATATATATATACATGTATGTTTTCAATATTTATGTGTTTGCATTGTTGGCAAGTTCAAATGGGAATCAAAATATAACGTTTTCGGTTCCTTACTGATTCCTTTTACGATTCTTTAAGTAGTTGAGGAAAAATATTTGGAAATAAATAGGCTTGTGATCGATGCCTTCAAGCATCGATAATCTGATTTTCCCGATGATTATCGATATATATCGGCATTTTTTCAGATGTAAATAGGGCTGCTCATTGCACAATAGTCTTTGTCTTTTCAAAAATAACACAACTTTGGTAAAGTGTGATTGGCAGGGTAAATTAAATGGGGTCGCACACTGAATGCGCCGAATGGACGACATGGCACGTTCTAAAATTCGAAACAGTTATTTTTTATGAAGGTGCGAACCCACAACGCTGCTGCCGCCACTCGCCATCTCCAGAGGCTGTGCGAAATTCTGCCTTGCCACAGAGCTCAACTTGCATAGTTTCCCATTAAATCTGACCCTAAATCACTATCAAAAGATAAAGATTATTGACTCTAGCCATCACTGGATGACACATTGTGTATATATATCTTTCATATAGCCCGAACAATGTACTTTCAGTTACAAGTATGTCTTTTTGTGGTTTGACAGCTTGAATGAAAGACCTGTTCAAGGCTACATACAGAAAAATTGCATAATAAACATCACCATTTATAATCGTTTGCGCAGTTACTCCAGTTTCATACACTAACCTGCAAACTCATCAATGTCACTTTGTTCATTCTTGAAATACAAAACCTTCGTAAATTTGGACTGCCATATGCTGTGTCCCATCGATGTGTCCTGTGTGTGTGAGACACTTCCTACCCGCGACCGGCTTCTGTAAATGTTATATCACCCTCTTGTGGTTTCCCAGCGCTATTAACCCAGACTGAGAAGCCCAGGCTAATGTTAATATATCATTGTTTAAAAGAATATATCGATAAAATAATGTGCTGATCAATAATCGAAATATAGATGTTTTATGACATCCCTAGAAATAAAAACATGGTTTAGCTTTGCAAGAAACATTGTCAGAGTATGATTATTTCATTAGTGTACCGTCCGCATAGGCAGAAGAATGCTCATCTGAGAATTGTTAACAGAACATCATTCGGTTTAGGTATTTAAAAAATATTTTTTTTACTTGATTCCCAACACTATTGCCAAGTAGATTCAAAATGCTTAATGTAAGAACTAAGACTAAATGAACTCAAAGAATGATATTTAATATTCATTTATATGCACCAATAAAACAATACTACAATAATACAATATTAATAAACCGTAATAGTTACTGTAAAATGTTATATAAACTCAGCAAAAAAAGGAACGTCCTCTTACTTTCAACTGCTTATATTTTCAGCAAACTTAACGTGTAAATATTTGTATGAACATTAAAAAAATTCAACAACTAAGACATAAACTGAACAAGTTTCACAGACATGTGACTAACAGAAATGGAATAATGTGTCCCTGAACAAAGGGGGGGTCAAAATCAAAAGTAACAGTCAGTATCTGGTGTGGCCACCAGCTGCGTTAAGTACTGCAGTGCATCTCCTCCTCATGGACTGCACCAGATTTGCCAGTTCTTGCTGTGAGATGTTAGTCCACTCTTCCACCAAGGCACTTGCAAGTTCCCAGACATTTCTGGGGGGAATGGCCCTAGCCCTCACCCTCCGATCCAACAGGTCCCAGATGTGCTCAATGGGATTGAGATCCGGGCTCTTCGCTGGCCATGGCAGAAGACTGACATTCTTGTCTTGCAGGAAATCACACACAGAACAAGCACTATGGCTGGTGGCATTGTCATGCTGGAGGGTCATGTCAGGATGAGCCTGCAGGAAGGGTACCACATGAGGGAGGAGGATGTCTTCCCTGTAACGCACAGCGTTGAAATTGCTTGCAATGACATCAAGCTCAGTCCGATGATGCAGTGACACACCGCCCCAGACCATGACAGACCCTCCACCTCCAAATCGATCCCGCTCCAGAGAACAGGCCTCGGTGTAGTGCTTATTCCTTCGATAAACACGAGTCTGACCATCACCCCTGGTGAGACAACCGCGACTTGTCAGTGAAGAGCACTTTTTGCCAGTCCTGTCTGGTCCAGCGAAAGTGGGTTTGTGGCCATAGGCGACTTTGTTGCCGGTGATGTCTGGTAAGGACCTGCCTTACAACAGGCCTACAAGCCCTCAGTTCAGCCTCTCTCAGCCTATTGCGGACAGTCTGAGCACTGATGGAGGGATTGTGCGTTCCTGGTGTAACTTGGGCATTTGTTGTTGCCATCCTGTACCTGTCCCGCAGGTGTGAGATTCGGATGTACTGATCCTGTGCAGGTATTGTTACACGTGGTCTGCCACTGCGAGGATGATCAGCTGTCCTTCCTGTCTCCCTGTAGCGTTGTCTTGGGCGTCTCACAGTATGGACATTGCAATTTATTGCCATGGCCACATCTGCAGTCCTCATGCCTCCATGCAGCATGCCTAAGGCATGTTCACGCAGATGAGCAGGGACCCTGGGCATCTTTCTTTTGGTGTTTTTCCAGAGTCAGTAGAAAGGTCTCTTTAATGTCTTAAGTTTTTATAACTGTGACCTTAATTGCCTACGCTGTTAGTGTCTTAACGACCGTTCCACAGGTGGATGTTCATTAATTGTTTGTGGTTCATTGAACAAGCATGGAAAACATTGTTTAAACCCTTTACAATAAAGATATGTAAAGTTATTTGTATTTTTACAAAATCATCTTTAAAATACAGTGTTCTGAAAAAGGGACATTTCTTTTTTTGCTGAGTTTATATATATATATATATATATAAAAAAGCCATGCAGTTGCTGCCATAAACATTTACTAGTGATCGAATCATTAAATCAGTTTTGAAACTGTTCATAAAGCTAAAATATTTTATATGATTCGTAGAAATAACTTACAACTCAAACATTTTTACAACTGAAGTTTAAATCATAGTTAAGACTTCATTATAAACTCACATTCTTGTCGCAAGTCGTGTGATCACAAAACAAGTCTAAACACATGGTCAAATAAAAAGTGCATTAAGACCATTGTGATACTCGCGATATTGCTTAATTTTATATCACTATTAGAATTATCGCAAATATAGCGTGAAAATTCTAT
The DNA here is from genome assembly GCF_019703515.2 of Myxocyprinus asiaticus. Lineage (NCBI taxonomy): Eukaryota > Metazoa > Chordata > Actinopteri > Cypriniformes > Catostomidae > Myxocyprinus > Myxocyprinus asiaticus. The sequence goes on along the minus strand of NC_059350.1, from coordinate 43,621,874 downwards.
GTATCGCCCAGTCCTACATGGCAATGTCTGTTTAACCACTGGACAGTTTAGAAAATATAAAAGAACACTTCTAACCTTGTATTATACGTTATGTATTAGCTGAACTGCTTTTTTTGGAAGATGTTTTGTTTATTCCAAAAACTCGAGCATTTGGCTGGCCAGAAAACTGGTTTAGCGCCCCCATGCTCAGCAGAAGGCCCTGCTTTTGGTCACTGCCAGCGCATGGCATGTTCAGCCTTTGCACAATGATTTATTGGTTAAAATAAGCTAATTTGCCTGTCAATCCACCATATTGAAGGCTCATTAGCATACAAGATTTCTTGACATTCCTTTGACCATCAAGAGATAAGGAATGTCCAACATAAAAGGATTTTCAAGTACAATTAATTGTTTTAACCAACTGAATCACTGTAAATGTATTAATTGTGGCTGTTTTGGAAACTTTTCCTGCCTTCAAGATCAACAACTTGTTCTGGTAATGGTGGGTTGGGGGCATGATGAACTACCATCTGTTTTAGATGTGGTAACCTGAAGAATGTCTATGGATGTACTATTGTTGGATGGAAATGACCATTGTTTTTTCACCAAGACACAATGCTGCTTTGGTGCACTTGCCTCTTGCCTCGTAAAAAAGCCCTCGGGAAACTTTTCTGCCATTCTTTTGAAGCTCTTTTGGGCTTTCACAACCCTTGTATGGTGGTTTTGCTGAGACATTTTCTATAGTAATTGGTCATCAAGACGTTCATGTCTTAAATGGCTTTACCAATAAACTTCCAGAAAGCAGGGTCCCTAGATTAAGCATCTTCCAGTAGGATGAGGTGTAAATGAGGTCAGCGGTTGTGCACTGCAGCAGGATATGTCTGAGATTGTGTGCTATATCTTTCCAAGGCTGATTGTGCTTTATTGTTGACAGGGCTGCCGAGGAAGCCATGGTGTCTGAGCTGGATGAAAACAGCCCTGGCACAGAATGGGAGCGTGTGGCACGCCTTTGCGACTTCAACCCCAAGTCCAGCAAGCAGGCCAAGGATGTCTCCCGCATGCGCTCTGTCCTTATCTCCCTTAAACAGTCCCCGCTCGTGCGCTAAGCTCCACCTCTGATATCCCAGCAAATTCCCTGCAGCTATTGGGCCTCACGACATTCATATGTTTGTGTATTCTTTTGGCTGTGGTTCCATCCCAATGGTTTTGAGATCATTTCCATATATAAATAATCTATATTATTTTATTGCATAATATGATATAGGTATATCTATATGTTTATATATATATATTCCATCTATAAATTTATACATATATAATGATATTCAGATTGTTTTTATTTTTTGGTGTCTATTTTAAGGACCAAACTCCATAACTGTCTTCACTTTCTTTTCCATGTAGAAACTGTGGCATTGTGACACTATCAATCTATGCATTTCCCTCCTTAATCTGTTTGGGAATAAAGTACTACATGTCTTGTGTATGTTGTATACAAATGGTGGATATATCCTATGTATGTGTAACTATGTACATAAAGACTGGTCCTCTGTACGCTTCAGTAATGGCACAAGTTGTGGAAGAACAGAGCTTTACCCCAGTAAATGTTGCGTCATGTTGTCTATTGTTTCAGTATGATTAAACACGTTTTAAATGTGTCTGTGAGAGTGTCTATCCCAATAGAAAAAAAGGTAACACTTTAAGGTTGTATTTGTCAACATCTGTTAACATTAAAACTAAGCAATACTTTTGTGATGTCCCATTTGTCAACAGATCTTATTTGAGTGAGTTCTTCTCAGTCACATAGTTGAAACAGTTCACAAATCTATCTAAAATCGGTCAGATTAATTTGCAAATCGATCTGAATTATTTTAAATGATAATTTTAAAAAAACTATCCAGTAACCAAAAATGCCTTACAAAGTCATGACAATTCATTGATCAAAAAGGGTAGGAACCATGGTAATCTAAATTTAATTTTTAACATTTCCACAGTGTTATTTTGGCAATGTAATCCACAGTAGTGACTGTTTTATACAGTGGAAAAAAAGCTGTGTGAATCATTTGGAATTACCTGCATTTGTGTATATGTCTTAAAATCTGTTTTGATCATCTAAATTACAATAATGAATGAACAATCCATTTGAAATAACACAAATGATTGTATTGTTCTCATTAAATACATCATTCAAACAGTGTGTAGGTTGGAAAAAGTATGTGAACACCTAGGGTAATGAAGTCAATAAAAGCTAATTAGTTAGGGGTTGGCAAACCTGGCATCCAATTAATGAAATGAGATTGGAGGTGTGGGTTAAAGCTACTTTGACTTATAAAAAGCACATTTTGAGTTTGCTATTCACAAGAAGCATCTGCTGACGTAAAAAAAAAAAAGAAGAGATCTCAAAAGACCTACGATCAAGAATGGTTGCTTTGCATAAAGCTGGAAATAGTTATAAAGTTATCTCAGAGAGCTTAGATATTAATCTGTCCACAGCTGGGAGATGGAAACTGTGGCTACTCAGAAGTGGCCGCCCAGCCAAGATGACTCAAAGAGCACGCCGCAGAATGCTCAATGAGTTAAAAAAAGAACCCTAGAGTGACAGCTAAAGACTTCCAAGGAATCATTTGAACTGGTTAAAATCTCTGTTCACGAATCTACTATACAGAAACATTAAACAGACATGGTGTCCATGGCAGGACACTACAAAGGAAGCTGCTGCTTTCCAACAAAAACATTGCTGCGCACATGAAATTTGCCAAAGACCACCTTGACACTCCACAACGTTATTGGTAAAATGTTTTGCGGACTTAGGATGAATTGTTTGCGAAGAACATGCAGCACTACGTATCGGCGTAAAAAGGGCACCGTATACCAACATGAAAACATCACCCCAACGGTGAAGTACGGTGGCAGGAGCATCATGATTTGGGGCTGCTTTGAGGCCTGGACCGCTTCCCATCACTGAGGGAAAAATATATTCCCAAGTTTATCAAGATATCCTACAGGATAATGTCAAGGTAACTGTGTGAAGCTCAGTAGAAGTTGGGTGATGCGACCTTAAATTAATCCACTACAGAATGACTTCACAAAAGAAAATCCAACTGCTAGAGTGGCCAAGTCAGAGCCCCAGACCATAACCCAATAGAGATGCTGTGTAATGACCTCAAGAGACCCGTTCACACCCAACATCCCAAGAATATGACTGAGCTGAAGCAATTATGTTAAATTCTTCTGAACGTTGTGCAGGTCTAAATCATCGGCTACCAGAAACGCTTGGTTGAGGTTATTGCTGCAAAGGAGGATCGACCAGTTATTAAATCCAAGGGTTCACTTACTTTTTCCACAGCACTGTGAATGTATAATGGGATGTGTTCAATAAAGACATGAAAGATTATAATTGTTTCGTTTTGTTAGCTGAAGCACATTGTGTTTATCTATACTCATGACTTTGATGAAGATATCACATTTTTTGGCCAATTAATGCAGAAAACCAGCTCTTCCAAAGGGTTCACATACTTTTTCATGCACGTGTGTGTACAGGTAAATTAATATCATGGTACAAGCTATCCAGTATTCGAGGAAGACCATCAAATTATTCATGTTTGCTTCATGTGTGTTTTATCTGTTGCCAACAGACATCAGCTGTTTATTGTGCCTGACAAAAAATTTTTTTTTGCAGTACATTATTGCTTTTTAAAAAAATTATTAAAAATAAATTAATGGTCAACAAATTTCATCTGGGTATTTTTAGGTTTTTCTAGAGCACAGGTGCTCAAACTTTTTTTTTTTTTTTTACCTACAAAGGTATTTTTTTTAAATTATGCAAAAATAGGCTGAAACTAGAGATGGAGATGAGAGATGTAACAGGTGTTTAAGTGTCTCTCTTCACCATGCAGCTGGTACATTACACAAAGCATTTTTACTATTTCTGCCTTGCAAATGTGCTGCATTATGCGGCAAGATATTTAAGGCGTTTGCCGTCACGCACTTGCAATGTTACCAGCTTTGTTGATGATAAACAGGAACGATAAAGTTTTATCGCATCACTCACTTACGGAGATGCGGTATAATGCCATTTGCATGTTGAATTAATAGGTTTAGAAAGGTTTATACATCTGTAGCATCTTAAGTTCAGTAACTATGTGACAAAGCACTTCCTTACTGTGCGCTTACACTAAATTCAACAAGCACTCAAGTGCACTGCTGACAGCTGCACGAGAGAGAAAAGGAAGAGACAGAGCAGATTTACTCACGCAGCTTCTGGAACTAGAGTTTCACACAAAAACAAGTTTATTAATTTGATTTGTTCATTTGTATCTATTGGTTAACAAAGTGAGTAAAAGTGTGTGGGATTTTTCAGCATTATGACATGGAACTTGCAGTAATGATTAAAATTGTGCGCATTAACCGTGCTGAATTTCAGGCCCTGCAAACTGCATTATATTAAAATGTGACATTTGTCTTGGTTCCCCTCCTTTATGATTTCATTATACAAAAACAAAAAACATTTCTATGCAATCTGCTAAATTAATGCAATGTAAAGCTGCATCACTAGCATTTTTTTTCTTCATCCCTCCCCCCAGGCAGACCGAATCAAAGATCATCAGGGGCCAACTTTGGCCAGTGGGCCCTGGTTTGGGCATCCATGTTCTAGAGTTTCACTAGTCATCTTGCTTAGGAAGTGTACAACTCAACAAGAATCCAATTATCTATTACTTGATATTTGTCCCAATGCAATGATTCTTATATGTTTTCCAATAGTGAGTGAACTCAATTAAATACCTCTTTAAAGTAATCAATAAACTCATTGGCAAATTAATCAACTAGCTGATAAACATGGAAAATCCGTCAAGTAAAGACACGAATAAACTCATCAATAATCCCATTGATGAACAAACACTCCTCAGCTCATCAGGGAGTTATTTACTTCACTGGGAAGATGTGTTCCATGTGTGGAAGACATTCTGCAGTTCTTCTATAAAAGAGTCTCAAGGTCCATCATGGATGCAGCTCCCCTCCTCTGTGACATCACACTCAGCTGAAACAGACAACAGCAACAAGGATGTTTAGAGTGGGTTCTGTGCACCCTCAGTCCAGCTGCTATGGACTAGAATTGTGTAAGGCCCAAATAAACATCCAGATGGTGAATATATACCTGTTGTGATTTGCTAGCTGCCCGTTGCTCTGCCTGAGTAAGACGCCTCTGTAGATGCGTGTTTTTCTCCTGGTGCTCAGAAACCTGCCTCTCATACTATAAGCAGAAATTACATACATTATGACCTGAACACACCAAAAACCTCAGTCACCTATCTTTATAGGCATACCTCCAGTATCTTCTGATGATCGGCTTCCAGCTGGATCTCCAGTTCCTGAGCTTGCTGCTTCTGTCTGTTCAGCTCTGACCTGCAATCATCATTCAGATATTTCAGTTTGACCTTTCTCTGCAGTCACAGCATCTTGCCTAACTGCGATTTATTAAAAAAAAGTTCACAATGAATTTAATCAATTAGCATGTTAGATAGAAGTGAATTTCTAAATATTATGTTAAACAATTGTGATTCTGTGCCTCCACATCTCACCCTCCCTGAGGGCATGTGTGCGAGTACTCACCTAAGGCTGCTGAGTTTCTGCTGGAAGGCTTGCGTGAGCTGCTTGGCCTCTTCCTTATAGCAGCTGATGGTTTTCTGTTGAGCGAGCAGCAGTCTGCTCAAACCAGCGCTGGAGTTTTTACTGCTCTCCTCCATCTCTCTCAGCCTGGACTCCAAACCCTGCTCCTTAACACAGCTCCTGCTGCATCGAAGACACCTACACACAGAAATCTGTTAAAGGGGCCATGTCTGTAGTATATTACCCTGATGTCCACTTATAATGTTAGTCAAGGTGTCTTGCACCTAAACAGTCATAATTTCGTTTTTCACAATAAGTTTCCAACCTCTATCTGATCGTTAGAATAGAGGTTGTTTTTGTAACTGTGCCTTTAAGATTTCTGTGTGTAAATTACCTCTGTTATAATAGGCTGAACACTGTGTATTGGTGTAGTTTAAACTATGGCTCATCAGTTTGGGCCAAGTTGTTGAATTTCAATAAATGTGGCTGGTCTTATATTAATTTGATCAGGGTTCTGGCATCAATAATCTGTTTTTGCAGCTTAGTTTTCATATATTGTCTGGATGGACTGGGGAGGGAGCTTCGTGAAATATGCTGAAATACTCAAACATAGGTATGATAACACAGTACATTGATCTCTTATTACCAAAGAACAAGGAAAACTTGGTTTTCCATGAAACTATCCCTTTAAATTAGCTCTTTAACCTCTTCAACTCTAGGGCATTTTTGGAATGCCGCCAGCAATTTTTCTCACTCAAATTTAAAAGCTCACCGTTTACACATACTGTGGACTAATTGCCAAAAATTGGTCTAATTTTTTTCACTTTGTAAGCATGTAATTCTGGCTGAAAATTATTTGATCCTGTGAAATCAAAATTAAAGTTTTGCTGCTTTTAGACCTTATCTATTAGCTTTAAGGCCATGTACAGTTGAAGTCAGAAGTTTACAAACACTTAAGTTGAAGTCATTAAAACTCATTTTTTAACCACTCCACAAATTTCATATTAGCAAACTACAGTTTTGGCAAGTAATTTAGGACATCTACTTTGTGCATGACATGAGTAATTTATCCAGCAATTGTTTACAGACAGATTGTTTCACTTTTAATAGACTATATCACAATTCCAGTGGGTCAGAAGTTTACATACACTAAGATAACTGCGCCTTTAAGCAGCTTGGAAAATTCCAGAAAATGATGTCAAGCCTTTAGGCAATTAGCTTCTGATAGGAGGTGTACTGAATTGGAGGTGTACCTGTGGATGTACACTGGTGGCCAAAAGTTTGGAATAATGTACAGATTTTGCTCTTATCGAAAGAAATTGGTACTTTTATTCACCAAAGTGGCATTCAACTGATCACAATGTATAGTCAGGACATTAATAACATGAAAAAAATTACTATTAAAATGTGAAAAAAAAAAAAAAAATTCAGAACTTCTTAAACTACTTCAAAGAGTTCTCATAAACAAATCCTCCATGTGCAGCAATGACAGCTTTGCAGATCCTTGGCATTCTAGCTGTCAGTTTGTCCAGATACTCAGGTGACATTTCACCCCACGCTTCCTGTAGCACTTGCCATAGATGTGAATGTCTTGTCAGGCACTTCTCACACACCTTACAGTCTAGCTGATCCCACAAAAGCTCAATGGGGTTAAGATCCATAACACTCTTTTCCAATTATCTGTTGTCCAATGTCTGTGTTTCTTTGCCCACTCTAACCTTTTCTTTTTGTTTTTCTGTTTCAAAAGTGGCTTTTTCTTTGCAATTCTTCCCATAAGGCCTGCACCCCTGAGTCTTCTCTTTAGTGTTGTACATGAAACTGGTGTTGAGCGGGTAGAATTCAATGAAGCTGTCAGCTGAGGACATGTGGGGTGTCTATTTCTCAAACTAGAGCAAGTTGTTTCTTTGTTGTTTAGTTGTACATCTGGGCCTTCCACATCCTTGTTAGAGCCAGTTGTCCTATCTTTGAAGACTGTAGTGTACACCTTTTTATGAAATCTTCAGTTTTTTGGCAATTTCAAGCATTGTATAGCCTTCATTCCTCAACACAATGATTAACTGATGAGTTTCTAGAGAAAGCAGTTTCTTTTTTGCCATTTTTGACCTAATATTGACATTGCCAGTCTATTGCATACTGTGGCAACTCAAAAACAAACACAAAAGACAATGTTAAGCTTCATTTAATGAACCAAATAGCTTTCAGCAGTGTTTGATATAATGGCAAGTGATTTTCTAGTACCAAATTAGCATGATTCTCAAGGATAAGGTGTTGGAGTGATGGCTGCTGGAAATGGGGCCTGTCTAGATTTGATCAAAAATGACTTTTTTCAAATAGTGATGGTGCTGTTTTTTACATCAGTAATGTCCTGTGCCACTTTGATGGATTAAAGTGCCAATTTCCTTCCGAAACAGCAAAATCTGTACATTATTCCAAACTTCTGGCTGCCAGTGTATTTTAAGGCCTACCTTCAAACTCAGTGCCTCTTTGCTTGACATCATGGGAAAATCAAAATAAATCACCTCAGAAAAAAAAAAACTGTGGACCACCAAAAGCAATTTCCAAATGCCTGAAGGTACCACATTCATCTGTACAAACAATAGTATGCAAGTATAAACACAATGGGACCATGCAGCCATCATACCGCTCAGGAAGGTGACGCACTCTGTCTCCTAGAGATGAACGTAGTTTGGTGCCAAAAGTGCAAATCAATCCCAGAACAATAGCAAAGGACCTTGTGAAGATGCTGGAGGAAACAGGTAGACAAGGATCTATATCCACACTAAAACGAGTCCTATATCGACATAACCTGAAAGGCTGCTCAGCAAGGAAGAAGCCACTGCTCCAAAATCGCCATAAAAAAGCCAGACTACAGTTTGCAAGTGCATATGGGTACAAAGATCTTACTTTTTGGAGAAATGCCCTCTGGTTTAATAAAACAAAAAGTTAACTGTTTGGCCATAATGACCATCGTTACATTTGGAGGAAAAAGGGTGAGGCTTGCAAGCCGAAGAACACCATCCCAACCGTGAAGCATGTGGATGGCAGCATCATGTTGTGGGGGTGCTTTGTTGCAGGAGCATTAGGTGTGTGTGTGTGTGTGTGTTGCTTTCCCGGGGGCTGCGATGTAAACTAAAGCCTATTGGCTGATTTAAAGAAAGTATGGGTTGTTCGACAAGTCCTGCCCCAACTTCATGTTTCAGTAGGAAATATGTCAACAGGCTAAAGAACACTGCATTTTTCAAAGCACTTCAGGGGGACTTTAAACATGCATTAAGCATATGATTTTTCAACATAAACAAAATAGGAAAACTGTCCTGAAAACCTGAGCCCCATTAATGGCATTTAATGATTTGGAGTGGCTATTTGCACTCCAATAGTCTTGTGTAACACATAAATTGAAGACAAACTGCACCTCTAGTGTTGCCTCTGTGGCGTGTTGTCACAACAGTGTGCATGTGCTTTTTTGTGCAGACAACCTGGGTTTGATTCCGCCTTTTAACCCATCTTTTCCCATCCTTGTTTCCTGTCTCCACTCTTAATATTTCAGTTGAGAGAAAGGTTTGATCTGTGTATAATTAACTATTGTTTTACTATAGTAATATTGTAGTAACCATGTTTTTTTGTTTGTTTTTATTTTGGCAGAAAACATAGTTTTAATGCAGTTACCTATGGTGTTACTACAGTAATATGGTGTTAATGTAATAACCATGTTTAATTTTGTGATTACTATGATTTTAATACAAAATTCCATGATGATACTATGGTTAATTTTTGCAAGGGAAGGTTATAGGGTTAGGTTTAGGGGTTTGTGTAGGGTGTCTGTAAAGGGACACAATAAACACGCTGTAGTGATGCCCTTATACAGTATGTTAGTTTTTAATTAGGGGTGCAAATAGCATCAAACACTATTTGCAAAGAAGATGCTTTTTGCTGCTAATTACACTTACAAATAGCCTCTGCCTTAATAATTATACAGTATATACTGAAGCACACTATAGGCTACTTCCTAGAAGTTGCTGTGTTGTGAGTTCTTCACACTTTAGAGACTATTAGGGGTTTTAGACAGTTTAGGATATTATGTAACTTGTAGCACGCTATGTGTTTACGGATAGAGCGCACTGACAATGCAATCTACGTTTTGTTTCTTACATTATTGTTTATTGTTATTATCTTGCAGCATTATTTTTACTCATATTTTTGTCATTAAAATCGTTTGATTATCGACATGTTGGGTGTCTTGTCTTTCGGCACATTTTCGTTATTGTCGACCCTGTCAATGAACATTTTTGTCAGTAATTTTGTTGACGAGATTAGCACTGGTGTGTTCTTACTCCATCTCCATTTTCTACATCCTGTTTTTTTTTGTGCTGTTGAGTGTGAGCAGTGTTTTGTCCTTCAGTCATTCAGCGTTTAAACATCTCTGATGAAGAGCCTCCATCTTTCTCAGCTCGGGCTCTCCAACAGGACCCTCTTTATACACCTACAACACACACACAGCTCACTCCATTAGCTCAATCCAAATGCCAAAGACAAGCTCATAAAAATATTCAAACTTTCTAAAGGACTGGAGCTTTAAATAAAAGTGTGTTAAATCATAATCATGCCAGTGTTTATAGGTGTTGATCAAATCTATAGTTCACTGAAATCTGATATCTGGATAAGCCATGTAAGGCGGCACAAAATAGCTAAAATACTGAATGCACACCTGTGACCGCACATCTACTGAATGCTATATCAATGTGCTAAGATGCTACAAAGCATTATGTCGGTGAGAATTATTTATTAGGGTATTTATGATTAATCAATGTCATTTATTAAACAAGGCTTTAAATGACTGTTGCAGCCATTGTATGAAAGTGATAAGTCACTCGAGGCCTACTATGACAGCAATTTTACTGCATTAAAAAGGGATTTTAGGTTCTATGTCAAATAAAACCTCTTAACTGTGGTAATATAACAGCAATGCTTAGCCTCGGGTGGCTTATTGCTTTATTTCATTATATGCAAGTGAGAATGTGCATTTATTTTCACCTTTTCCAGCTCCTCTTCCATAGCCTTTCTCTCCCGATGGGCTCTTTCAATCTGTGTCTCTTTATCTTAAAACACGTTCCTGGTCTTATTGTGAATGGTGACAATCCATTCACAAAATGTAATAACTTGCACAGCCTCTGAAATTACGTTAAACACCACTTAAAGGGATAGTTCACCCAAAAATGAAAATTCTCTCATCTTTTACCCAGATGTGTATGACTTCTTCTGCTGAACACAAACAAAGATTTTTAGAAGAATATCTCAGCTCTGTAGGTACTCACAATGCCAGCGTTTAAGTCCATGTCTTCAAAAGTGATGATAGGTGTGGGTGAGAAACAGATCTATAAATTCTCCTCCCTGCCCAGTAGGTGGCAATATACATGAAGAATGTGAATTGTCAAAAACAAAAGAAGAATGTGAAAGTGGGGATTGATCGTAAAATTTGAATTAAATATTCATCTGTTTTTCAACCACATGTTTATCGCTTCTGAAGATATGGATTTAACCACTGGAGTCTTAGGGATTGCTTTTACACTGCCTTTATATGCTTTTTGGTCACCATTCACATGCATTGTGAGGACCAACAGAGCTGAAATATTCTTCTAAAAATCTTTGTGTTCAGCGGAAGTCAGTTAGTCATTCTGAAGGGGCAGGTTTACCCCTGTCTCTTTGGCCTTTTGATGAGTTGAATAGATGCACTAGCAATTGTTATAATCAAAAGGTACTCAACGTGTTTTTAAACCATGTGCATTTATTCAGGTTATATTATAATCAGTAGTTCATAGAGTGATCTTATACTCAGTAATTCATGTCTTCATTTCAATATTATAATTGTGTGTTTTTGTAAAACAGTGCTTACTCATTTAGCCCGGCTCCCAGAGAACAGATATACAGGTTCATGTGAGTTGTAGTTAATTCAGTTGATCACTGATCAAAGAGTTTTATTGTGTTTAAGTTTTAGGTCAAGATGAACCTTCTGTACCCTTTCACCTAGAAATATTGAAAAGTTTGTACTTGTGAGCTGTGATTTATCTAAATTTTTTGTTCAAGAATAAAAAGAAAACATTCAGACTGGGTCTTAATTACATTCAGCATTAAGACGATACAGTAAATTTCTCTTAGGATGCAGTCTTTTTATCTTTCTATCTCTCATATACAGTGCATCCGGAAAGTATTCACAGTGCTTCACTTTTTCCACATTTTGTTATGTTACAGCCTTATTCCAAAATTGATTAAATAAATTATTTTCCTCAAAATTCTACAAACAATATCCCATAATGACAACATGAAAGAAGTTTGTATGAAATCTTTGCAAATTTATTAAAAATAAAAAATGGAAAAAAAAAAATCACATGTACATAAGTATTCACAGCCTTTGCCAAGACACTCAAAATTGAGCTCAGGTGCATCCTGTTTCCACTGATCATCCTTGAGATGTTTCTACAACTTGATTGGAGTCCACCTGTGGTAAATTCAGTTGACTGGACATGATTTGCAAAGGCACACACCTGTCTATATAAGGTCCCACAGTTAACAGTGCATGTCAGAGCACAAACCAAGCCATGAAGTCCAAGGAATTGTCTGTAGACCTCCGAGACAGGATTGTATCGAGGCACAGATCTGGGGAAGGGTACAGAAAAATTTCTGCAGCATTGAAGGTCCCAATGAGCACAGTGGCCTCCATCATCCGTAAATGGAAGAAGTTTGGAACCACCAGGACTCTTCCTAGAGCTGGCCGCCTGGCCAAACTGAGCGATCGGGGGGAGAAGGGCCTTAGTCAGGGAGGTGACCAAGAACCTGATAGTCACTCTGACAGAGCTCCAGCATTTCTCTGTGGAGAGAGGAGAACCTTCCAGAAGAACAACCATCTCTGCAGCACTCCACCAATCAGGCCTGTATGGTAGAGTGGCCAGACGGAAGCCAGTCCTCAGTAAAAGGCACATGACAGCCTGCCTGGAGTTTGCCAAAAGGCACCTGAAGGACTCTCAGACCATGAGAAACAAAGATTGAACTCTTTGGCCTGAATGGCAAGCATCATGTCTGGAGGAAACCAGGCACCACTCATCACCTGGCCAATACCATCCCTACAGTGAAGCATGGTGGTGGCAGCATCATGCTGTGGGGATGTTTTTCAGCGGCAGGAACTGGGAGACTAGTCAGGATCGAGGGAAAGATGAATGCAGCAATGTACAGAGACATCCTTGATGAAAACCTGCTCCAGAGCGCTCTGGACCTCAGACTGGGGTAAAGGTTCATCTTACAAAAGGACAACGACCCTAAGCACACAGCCAAGATTACAAAGGAGTGGCTCCGGGACAACTCTGTGAATGTCCTTGAGTGGCCCAGCCAGAGCCCAGACTTGAACCCGATTGAACATCACTGGAGAGATCTGAAAATGCCTGTGCACCGACGCTCTCCATCCAACCTGATGGAGCTTGAGAGGTCCTGCAAAGAAGAATGGGAGAAACTGCCCAAAAATAGGTGTGCCAAGCTTGTAGCATCATACTCAAAAAGACTTGAGGCTGTAATTGGTGCCAAAGGTGCTTCAAGAAAGTATTGAGCAAAGGCTGTGAATACAAACTAGCGTTTGCTTTTTTTGCCAACAAGAGTCTATGGGTGTAATGTGTGTTTGAGTAGTTTTAAGCAGAATTTTATAGAAATTATCCAAAAATGGTAAAAAAACGTTGTAGCTGGGTCACTTATAATTGTGACTCAATGTACCTAGAAAGGATACATGCTGTGTTTTTCCTTTCTTTTTTTAACATTGTTAAATACATATCGAGAAGAGCATGCTATGGATTAAACTGTCAGCCCTCATTCCCAAATGAACACATATAACATCAGCAAGAACACCTACATTTGCTCCATGGTAAATTAAAGCTAATAATGTAAAGTTAACTCATTTATGTATTGATTCATTTCTTAGTAAATGTGATAAATAAAGAGTTCACAGCATCATACTGATTTGTTAAGAGATGTTATGAGCAGTTCTGTTCACTTAGACTCAGGTGTGTAATCGCCATCAAATGATGTTTTCCTCTTTTCAAGTGACTGCGATAATAGTTTGCCTCAATTCTGATTCATAGTCTCCATAGTTTTCAATCAAATTACTGTGTAATTCAAGAATTTGTTTTACAAAAAGAGTCAGATAAATCTGCTTTTAAATGTCACTCTTCATTCCAGCCCACGTATGATTATTATTGAGTCCGTTTATGAGAATATTTCAAGTCAATCTCCCATTCATTCCTATGGGAAGTTCTACAAAGCTTGTCAGTGCGAGCAACGGTAACCAAGGGGGTCGGAGCTTAGTGAAGGGTCAATTTTAAGCACAAAAAACATGCACAACAAGATTTAAAAAAGAAACAATCTTTTTGAACTCCTAAAAATTCTGAAATATTGTACTGTGATAATGCATTATTTTTTCAATTTAGAAACTGGGTTGATCTTTTTCATTGTTCGGGTTTCTGTCCTTGTTTTAACTCGATGTGAATAGATTTTGTATTAAAAAATATTGTTTGTGAATATTTTATATTCGTGTTGTTTATTCGCATATGACTTGATGTGAACAGACATGTCACACGCATTAAACTACATTTACTTTTAGTATTGTAACATTCAACATAGTTCTCAATCTACACTCAGTGGTCAGATGTACATAGACCCCCCTTCTAATTAAAGGGTTTGGCTACTTTAGCTACACCCGTTGCATTTATCTCTTTATATGAACATTTTTGGGAAAATGGGGCAAGTGGAAGATGTTATAGCAGTTAAGGCAGGACCACAGATTTGAAATTAAATGTGCTCAATAAACACATATGGGTATGGTGTTCAGGTGTCCTCATACTTTTGTAGCGTTCTCTGTAATTGATAAACTGCACCTGGCCTCTAGCGTGTTCAGTGCTGTCTGTAGTTGCTGTAGCCTCTGGTCAGATGCTTCCTCTCTACCATGAGCTTCTGCTGCGTCCTCTTCCTGCACCATCCAACACAAAACAGCATTAAAAAGAACATTCTAACACTAGGGTGACAAGAACACTTACATAAGTAAAATAGCAGCATGCTCTGTGTATGAATAATGTCTGTCCCTCACCCTCCTCTGCATCTGATCCTGGATGTTCTGCAGGAGTCTGGTCATCTCCTCCACTTTCGCTGCAGCAGATCTCTGCTCGACCTTTGCTTGTCTTACTCATAATATACAAATACACATAAAACAATAAATACATCTAAAACAAAATAGCGGAATGTTGGAGCTGTGGCCTAGTGGTTAACACAAATGTGACTGTACTATTTTTGGGTTAAGATAATACAACACATGCTGAGCTGACTGTATCATGAACAACATGAGCCAAAGAGAACAGAACTTGAGTCAAGTGTAAAGTCATTGGCCATCTGGAATGGTACCCGAGTTGTGTGCGTAACTCCTCCAGGTCACTGCTCTGCTCAGCCACCGTCTTTAGGAACTGCTGGTTTGAGTGTGACAGGACCGAATTGAACGTCGGCCGGGCATAATGCCAAACACACACTCTCACATACTTCAAAGAAATCCACCAATAAGGGTGAAAAACGGAGGAGATGACAGACGAATGTTTGAAATGGGGCAGGTGTGAAAATGAGGTGGGTGTGTGAGAGCCACACTGCTCATTAATTAGCAATAAGGTAGTAGTTCTCTCTCCAAACACTACTGAGTGCGACACACACACACACACACACACACACTATGTTTTTATATCATAGACTTCCATGCATTTTTTGGATTTTATACAGATCTAAGGATAATTTCTATCCCCTAACCCTAACCCTCACAGAAAACTTTTTGCATTTTTACATGTTCAAAAAAAAACATAGTTTAGTATGTTTAATAAGCCATTTCCCTCATGGAGACCGCTGGCTGGTCCCCACAATGTAGGTGATCACAGGTTTTACTATCCTTGTGGGGACATTTGGTCCCCACAATGTAGTATAAACATGCACACACACACAGGGCTGAACAATGAACAGCAGCCATTCAAACACCAAACAATCTCTACAAAGAACCCAGTAATAAAACAACTTCATAAACATGAAACATGAAACACATTCATAATGCATAGAACTTCCATAACATGATATACTTCCATGTGAAACAGAAAATTCAAATAAAAAAATAATTAGGGCGGGGCTTAAAGAAATGGTTGACCTAAAAATGAAAATTCTCTCATCATTTACTCAGCCTCAAGCCATCCCAGAAGTGTATGACTTTCTTCAGCTGAACACCAACAAATATCTTTGGAAGAATATCTCTGTAGGTCCATACAATGCAAGTTAACAACTTTGAAGCTCAAAAAGCATATAAAGCAGCATACAAGTAATTAATATGACACCAGTGGCAAAAACATGTTTTCAAAAGCGATAAGTGTGGGTGAGAAACAGATAAATATTTAAGTCCTTCTTTTTACTATTAATCTCCACTTTCAAACAGCCCTCCTAAGCACTCATCTCGCCTAAGAATTCTTCTTCTTTTGTTTTTGACGATTTGCATTCTTCATGCATATCACCACCTATTGGCAGGGAGGAGAATTTATAGTCAAAAAGGACTTAAATATTGATCTGTTTCTCACCCACATCACATCGCTTCTGAATATATGGATTTAACCACTGGAGTCATATAGATTACTTCTATGATGCCTTTATATACTTTTTGCCCCTTCAAAGTTCTGGGTCACAATTCACTTGCATTGTATGGACCAACAGAGCTGAGATTTTCTTGTTTGTGTTCAGCAGAAGAAAGTCAGTCATACACATCTGGGATGGCATGAGGGTGAGAAAATGATGAGAATTTTCCTTTTTGGGTGAACTATCCTTTTAATGTTATCTATCAAGATTTGATCATGAAACTTGGGCTATGATATGAAGGAATAATAATGTACAGTCAGCCAGTCATTGAAACATAAAGGGGGTTTAGTTAGTTACACTGACATGCTGGCTGTACATAATCCCTCTCATTAAATTGCTAATTACCAAATAAATAATAAAAATAATTAAGTGAATATAAATTAAAATAATAAAAGTGAAATATTAAAATTATTTTACAATGCGAGAAGAAAGAGTCCATGGAGTGATACATTGTTAGTGTTATGGCTAAAAGGAAATATAAATGATTACTGGTATATATACAGTACATATATGTACATACAGAGCCAGAAAGAAAATTTGTCAATTATACAGTTTGCTGATGTTGATATGTTAATGTTATGAATAAGGTTGATGTTAATAATGTTGAAAAAGTAATAATGGTTGACTTATATTGCCCACTCATGAAGCCTTGTTTATACCAGCAGAAAAAGAAAAGAAAGTCATCATATTTTTTTGAAAGTTCACAAAAATGTGCACTGAGAAATCATACACAATAAGATCTGGTACATTTATTTTAAAATAAACAGACAACTTTGATAGCATGTTGTCTAAAGACTAAAGGTATCTAACCCCCTAGTATTGAATATTTAAAGAAATGGCTGGTCTTACCGATTCCAGCTTCTTTTTGGTCAACTGGAGTTTCTGGGCATGTTGTTGAAGCTGTGCCATCTGATTCTAAAATAGAACACTGATTGTCAGTAAGAGCCAATGACATCAAACCATAACTAATAATTAGGTTTTTTGCAAAGTACTGTGTATTATAACGAGCTACAAACAAATAAGACAGGATTACAAAGTGAAAGCTAATATTGAATTCATATATTTATATAATAGCTTGGCATGCCTTCTGGTTTATGTATAAATGTTTGAAAATGCTGGGGGTCTGTATGTTCAGTTAACTGTCTGCATTCATGTAGATAAACACTGCCATCTAGTGTTCACTAATAACATAACATAGCTGATATTTTAGAGACAAGCAAGTACCGTATCTATATAATTAAAGGGGGACATATTAAAAATAATATATATATATATATATATATATATATATATATATATATATATATATATATATATATATATATATATATATATATATATATATATATATACACACACATACACACACACACACACAGTTGAAGTCAGAAGTTTACATACACCTTAGCCAAATACATTTAAACTCGGTTTTTCACAATTCCTGACATTTAATCTTAGAAAACATGCCCTGTCTTAGGTCAGCTAGGATCACTATTTTAAGAATGTGAAATGTCAGAATAATAGTAGAGAGAATGATTTATTTCAGCTTTTATTTCTTTCATCACATTCCCAGTGGATCAGTAGTTTACATACACTTTGTTAGTATTTGGTAGAATTGCCTTTAAATTGTTTAACTTGGGTCAAACATTTTGGGTAGCCAAGCTTCTCACAGTAAGTTGCTGGAATTTTGGCCCATTCCTCCAGAGGGAACTGGTGTAAGTGAGTCAGGCATTTAGGCCTCCTTGCTCGCACATGCTTTTTCAGTTCTGCCCACAAATTTTAAATCGGATTGAGGTCAGGGCTTTGTGATGGCCACTCCAATACCTACACTTTGTTGTCCTTAAGCCGTTTTGCCACAACTTTGGAGGTATGCTTGGGGTCATTGTCCATTTGGAAGTCCCATTTGCGACCGAGCTTTAACATCCTGGCTGATGTTGCTTCAATATTTCCACATAATTTTCCTTCCTCATGATGCCATCTATTTTGTGAAGTGCACCAGTCCCTCCTGCAGCAAAGCATCCCCACAACTTGATGCTGCCATCCCCATTGCTTCACAGTTGGGATGGTGATCTTCGACTTGCAAGCCTCACCCCTTTTCCTCCAAACTTAATGATGGTCATTTTGGCTAAACAGTTACATTTTTGTTTCATTGGACCAGAGGTCATTTCTCCAAAAAGTAAGATCTTTTTTCCATGTGCACTTGCAAACTGTAGTCTGGCTTTTTTTATGGCGGTTTTGGAGCAGTGGCTTCTTACTTGCTGAGCAGCCTTTCAGGTTATGTCGATATAGAGCTCGTTTTACTGTGGATATAGATCTTGTCTACCTGTTCCCTCCAGCATCTTCACAAGGTCCTTTGCTGTTGTTCTGGGATTGATTTGCACTTTTGGCACCAAACTACATTCATCTCTAGGAGACAGAATGTGTCTCCTTCCTGAGCGGTATGATGGATGCGTGGTCCCATGGTGTTTATACTTGCGTACTATTTTTTGTACAGATGAATGTGGTAACTTCAGGCATTTGGAAATTGCTCCCAAGGATGAACCAGACCTGTGGAGGTCCACAATTTTTTTTCTGAGGTCTTGGCTGATTTCTTCTGATTTTCCCATGATGTCAAGCAAAGAGGCAATGAGTTTGAAGGTAGGCCTTAAAATACATCCACTGGTACACCTCCAATTGACTCCAATTAGCCTATCAGAATCTAATTGGCTAATTGCCTAAAGGCTTGACATCATTTTCTGAAATTTTCCAAGCTGCTTAAAGGTGCATTTATCTTAGTGTATGTACATTTCTGACCCACTAGAATTGTGGTATAGTCAAATAAAAGTGAAACAATCTGTCTGCAAACAATTGTTGGAAAAATTACTTGTGTCACACACAAAGTAAAACTAAACTATAGTTGCCAAAACTATAGTTTACTAATATGAAATCTGTGTGGGTAAAACATGAGTTTTAATGACTTCAACCCAAGTGTATGTAAACATCTGACTTCAACTGTATGTATATATAAAACTGTCTTAAGATCAGAGATTCAGAATGCAGTTTTAAAGTTCAAAATATGATGCTTTAGATAAAACAAATCTATCTAATTTTTCATGCGTTTAATTTTCAGGCTACCTGCATGTGTTGCCGTTCAAATGCATGTACTTATCCATCACTGATGGTGCTCTGATACTGGTTCTGCAGTCGATCCAGCTCCTGCACAGCTGCCTGCCACATTTGTAGTGCCTGTTCCTTCTCCTGAAGTCACATAGATACATCCGGGAGTCAAGACACAATGATGTTGTGCTTTTTCATGATGGAGGCTCTTGGGGCATCTAAACCCATCAAAAAGCCTTTGAGGTCTGAGATGTTATCTTACTAATACCTCTGGATCATCATAAGATCAGAGCAACAAACAGTCTCAGTTTAAGCAGGTCAGAGTGATTGACTGATAATGAAATCAGTGAAGAAGGGTTATATTTAACTTCTAACATATAAACTACTAACCTAAACTAAGCCCTTTTAAAAAGTAAAAATGTACCTTGGTGTTATTACAGTAAGACTAACTGTAGTAACTATGATATTTTTCAGCCAATATTGTGGATTCATGCTAAATAATGTGCTATGTTTTGTAAAGTAATTGTTATAACAGCAATACTGTTGCTGTTATAGTTCTTAAAGGGATAGTTCACTCAAAAATGAAAATTCTCTCATCATTTACTCAGCCTCATGCCATCCCAGATGTGTATGACTTTCTTTCTTCTGCAGAACACAAACAAAGATTTTTAGAAGAATACTTCTGCTCTGTAGGTCCATACAATGCAAGTGATTGGGTACCAAAATTTTGAGTCTCCAAAAAGCATATAAAAGGAGCATGAAAGTAATACATATGACTCCAGTGGTTAAATCCATGTCTTCAGAAGCGATATGATGGGTGTGGGTGAGAAACAGATAAATATTTAAGTCCTTTCTTACTATAAATATACACCTTTGACCAGCCACAACCAGTAGGTGGTGATATGAATGAAGAATGTGAATTGCCAAAAACAAAAGAAGAGTGTGAAAGTGAAAGGGGAGATTGATAGTAAAAGATGATTTAAATATTGATCTGTTTCTCACCCATACCCACATCATATTGCTTCTTAAGGCATGGATTTAACCACTGGAGTCTTTTGGATTACATTCCTGTTGCCTCTATTTGCTTTTGGAGATTCAAAATTTTGGTACCTATTCACTTACACTAAATGGACCTACAGAACGGAGATATTCTTCTAAAAATCTTTGTTTGTGTTCAGCAGAAGAAAGGAAGTCATACACATCTTGGATGGCATGAGGGTGTGTAAATGATGAGAGAATAAAAATGTTTGGGTGAACTATTCCTTTAATGTGCTTTGGTTACTATTTTTCTTATATACTTATAATACTTATATACAGTATATGTATAATTAAATTGATTTAACGGAATTAAAGTTAAGACTTTTTTGGAGATTTCTGAACATACAAAATATAAGTAAATTATTACTTATGTAATTATTATAAATTAAATATAACATTTTTAACAGGGGAACTGCTTTAAACAAACACCACATCAATATCATCAGTTAAATTGTATGAGTGGTGAATATGGCATGGCAATATAGGTAAAAAAAATAAAAAAAATAATAATAATCTATCCTGATACTTTTCAGTCTTGAAGTTTTGATGATTTTCAATAATGAAATTGAAATGAGAAATTCAAAAAGACAACTTCATGGAAATTAATCAGACTTACCAAATAAATTGCCATATCTGCTAATGAAGTTTAACAATAAAGCCCCCTTAGAGCAATATATATTTTTTTGTCTTTATAATGCAAAGCCAGACAAAAGTGGCATATATATGGCAAAAAGGTGTTTAAATCACAAAATTTAAGACCACCACGAATGACTTTCTTTCCAAACTTTTTTTTATAATATGCAATGTATTTAAGACTTAAAGAGTATAAATGTTAATACTTTTCAAAGACCCACGGATACCCTGTACCATGTAAAAGCTATGGTACATGTTCACAAGAAACCTTATAACAGGCCGTCTATAGAGGCTAATATAGAGATACTACAGAGCTTAAGCTTAAAGCCGAGCAGTGTTCCTTTTTAGTGGACCACATCCACAACAAATACTCTCATTTGAGCTGCGCTTTAAATCCTGACTCATATTGGTATTACCACCTCTGTGGCCAGAGAGAGTAAGAGAGACTGAATGTTTAATTTATGGCTAATCCTATCATCCTCCATGGTTACAAATTAGGAATGTTTGTTCTGGGAATACAAGAACTAAAAAGATCCATGAACTAAAAAATAAGTCACTTGTGCAATGACTTCAAATGAAGAACAAAAAAAAAAAAAAAAAAAAAAAAAAAACAACCCTCATCAGCAGAGGTTTAAATGTAATTTGCAACATAACATTCTAGTGAACTGCTCCTTAAAGGAGGGCAAAGATGCGTGATGCTGGGCTGCAAGTAGAACACTTGATGAGTCACGCACTAATATCTCATTACTCCGTAATGACAAGTGTTGATATGTAATCGTAAGGAGCACCTGGAGCATACTTCACACTGATTAAAAAAAGATTCGCTCAGCTCACAGCGACCCGCATCATCATATACTAACAAAAGAATGCTGTTTTACAGCCAGAATAACCCCAGTGCAACTCTAAACCCCTCTGACATGTCAGAGGACAGTTGGAATAAAGGTGTGGGTAAGTGCATATGGCTGCACAGACCATCTCATGGGAGTTTAGAGCTGGTTTGGCAGGTCAGAATATTCACCTCCACGGCACACTTGACCTGCTCCACTAGATTGCTGATGGCTATAGCATCCCCAGCTGTATCTCCTTCTGTTCCAGTGGACAGAGACTGCAGCTGTTTTCAATGGATGTTCTCTATTCTGCATGAAGCCTGCAAACAAATAATTAATATAAAGAGTGATGGCAGAAGGTGAGCCTACATGACCCCTTCAGAATTATCTGTGGAGCTGCATTAATTTGTCCTAAAATATTAGCTGCCCTTTATCTAAATCATAGTAACAGATTGTCTGTAGTTCATTAAACATATAGCACAAGTAGTGATAAACAGATATATCGGCCAAGCCGATATACTGTATATTCTAACAAATTGCTATTAATTTACATTTATAAATGCCTGAATAAGATCCTAAACAGGTCAGCCCTAATTACTACTATTTTTAAATAGAGGCCAACTTACATTTTAGGTCAAATTAAAGCACAGTTCGCAAACTTTCCGCCACCAATCATGTATGTGAAGGATGTGCTGTGATTAAAAGAACCTCATCTTGCACTGCAGAAACTGTTACACTGATAAAAAATGAGTGACTGGGTGGAGAGATCAGCAGGAGATCCATTCAACAGCTCATTCTCTTTTACCACCTGCTCCAGACTGGCTTTCATGTCCGTCATCTGCCTCTGTGTGTTTGACAGGGGTAAACAAGTATGTGAGTGTGTGGGGGTAGAGGGTGATTGGGAGAGATTAAGAGAAAATGTACTTGGGGACAGCAAACGTATTATACGGCAAATTTATTTAACTTGGAATTAAACTGCAATTTCGAGCTGACAACATGAATTCAGCCTCATCAAGCTTTGATAGTTGTTAAAGCTGAAGTGTGTAATTTCTGCGCCATTAGTTGACTCTGCATATCAAGCCTGCATTTTAACATTGAAAAATTTACATACAACAATCAGCTTCACTGTAATCCATGTAGTATTGTGTGAGCATTCATTTATTGTGTACCTGGTAGAACTTAATGTATAATCTCAGCTAAAGCATCAAGCTTCACTGGTATTCAGGTGGAGATTTAAACAGCTAATTAAAGCAGGCTTACGGTTGCACACATGAAAACATTCATTATAAACGTGTTGGATGCTTCTTTATGACAGCTGAAATGAATTATAAATGTTTATCTTTCCATCGCATAATTTAAAATGTTAAAACACAGCATAGACAAGTAAATAAACACAAAAGCTAATAACATTTTAATTTTTAGTCAGTTAGCTCTCCAGATCCTTCCGCCTTGTGGTTTGAAAAGCCTAAGAGCTACATCATACTCATCCTCAAAGCCAATCAGTGTCGTGTCAAGAAGGGAACCCTCAGACTGGAAAAAGTCTCGCGATAAGTCGTATACGATATTTATAAAGTGTGTTTAGTTTGCTTATTTGGAGTCCCACAGAAACCCTTAACATGTATATACCCTCAACCTACACATAACCTTAATTCCATCACTCAACCAAAAATCTTACACTTAGTCACTAAGCAAAAACGAGACTCCCCCAGGGTGACGGCTAACGCCAAGGGACGCGGTGCAACACTTTAAAACGCTCTGGGGAAAACCGAAGCTCTTTACGTTCCGGGCAGTTTGACAGGGTTTTGTGACTTACTGTGCGAGTAGCTATTATAATTATGGGCACCCTTGATATGACCAAATAGGGTTAACAATTTTGTATTCTTAATGCATTTTATTTACTAATGGTATATGTCTTGCTACTAAAATTGCTGTCTGGTGTTTGGTGGATATGTGCAATTCAGGAAGTGTCTTCATTTTTTTTTTTTTTTTTTTTGGAAACAGCAAACATGGTAAACATGTTCAAATATAATACAGACATTACAAAAAAAGCAAAAAAGCAAAAAAAAAATAAATAAATAAATAAATAAATAAAAAAAAATAAAAAAAAAATGATAACACTGATATTCTTTTAGAAGCACATTGAAGTTAGGCTTATTTTCCGACCATTTCATCTTATGTATAAAGTATCATCCATAAATAATTAAGACAGTTGTTATAAAAGAAAGGTTGACATCTTTGTTATGGTGGTGAATATTAAGTAATACGTTGTTTTCTTCAAGGCAGATTGTATCATTTGTTTTCCTACACACAAATTGAGAGACATCATTCCAAAACATTTGAACAAAGTAGCAGTTCCAAAACATGGGATAATGTTTCTGTTTTATCTTTACAGAATGCACATACATTTACATAATATTGTAATCTTTGATAGGGTATATTCTATGAATAATCTTGAATGTGACCTCTTTAATCTTGTTAGTAATAAAGTATTTGTTGGAAGTGTCTTCCTCCTAATATATCAGGTATCATATTATGTTTATGATATATCTGCATTGCTTATCTATGATTGTTGAAACTTTGACATATCAGACAGTCTTATGTCCTGAACTGTGTGCTTCAAAGGTAAGGCAGACTACAGGATTTTTGGTGAATCATATTTTGTTACTTACATGTTTATAAACAGACCGAATGATATAAGCATTTATAACATTAAAAAAAACTAAATCAAATAACCATTTTATTGATCATTGCAGGTCTTGCTAGAAGTGAAGAAGGGATTTTACAATGCTTAACAGTGTCTGCAACGGTTGTATTCTCTTAACTGCAATGGAGTTCTGGATCAGTAATACCTGGGACAGCTTACCTGTGGATCATAAGCCGGTAAAGATTCGGTTCTCACCTGGTGAGGAAGGTTTGAGAATGGAAGTGAATGCTCCTTTTTTCAATGACCCCCCTGCACCAGCCGGAACGCCTGGAGAGCCTTTCCCAGGTCTCTGGGACTATGAGGGTATGCTCTTTTAAAGCGCTTAACCAAGATGTGGGATCAAATCTTTCAAATTGTTTTGTGAAATTCTTGCTTTCATATTCTGAATGCCAAGGTAAAATGGGGGAACTGATCCTTCTGATTAAGGGTTGCAAATGATCCTGGATCCTTTTGATTAAATTTATTTTGCTGGTGTTTATGTTAACTTGTTTTCTTTGTACTGTATTGGGACCTGCACCAAAGTAAATTCCTTCACCATCTTGTACTTGTAGACAATACCCCCCCCCCCACCCCCCCCAAAAAAAGTTAACTTAGGTGGGAAATAAAGATAAGGTTAATGAAACACTCACAGACAAAACAAATACTCCATTACAGACATACAGTAATTTGATCTTAATTTTCTGATTTTATGTACAACTGACTTTGATTTTGCAGTTGTGGAGTCCTTCTTCCTGAATAGCAATACTGAGCAGTATCTGGAGGTGGAAGTCTGCCCGTAAGTTAAGCACAGTGATTTAAAAGGAACTAGATGATTTTTATATTGTTAATGTGCTAATACAATTTATACTTTTATGTTACAGACATGGGCAACACCTTGTTCTGCTGCTGAATGGCAAACATAACGCATTTATGGTAAATACTGTTTACAACTTTTATTAAAGGCATTTTCCGATGTTATGGAAAGTAGTATTTTTTATTTTTTTTGGTGGAAAATTATTTATGTTAATACGTTTATTTATATTACATAATCATATTTAATATTTAATTACATTATTAAATAATTACATTATATGAATATGCTATTGTTTTCTTATAATAAATATTTAATTACATTATTAAATAATTACATTATATTAATAAGCTTCTATAGTTTCAGTAATTATTTACAAATTTTATTAAAGGCATTTTTAGATGTTATGGAATGTAGTATTTTTTATTTATTTATTTATTTTTGGTAGAAAATTACAAGTTAATAAGTTTATTTATATTACCTAATCATATTTAATATTTAATTACATTATTAAATAATTATATTATATGAATATGCTATTGTTTTCTTATAATAAATATTTAATTATATTATTACATAATTACATTATATTAATAAGCTTCTATTGTTTCAGTAATTCTTTACAACATTTATTAAATGCATTTTTAGATGTTATGGAATGTAGTATTTCTTTGTTTTTGGTGGGAAATTATTTATAAGTTAATAAGTTTATTTATATCAAATAATCATATTTGGTATTTAATTACATTATTAAATAATTAAATTATATTAATATGCTATTATTGTCTTATAATAAATATTTAATTGAATTATTATATAAATACATTATGTTATTATGCTTCTGTAGTCTAATATTATCAAATAATATTTAATATATGAATAATTTATTTAATCACAAAGTACAATTTCTAGCAAAATATATAAACATAAAAAATTGCAACAAAAACGAAATGCTTAAACTAATGAAATGGTATAGAAGGTAAAATATGTTTAGAAATATAACATTTTCAGATGTGATTCTTGACCACTGGCTTGTTTTATAAACTATTTTTATTACAGCAACAGCTCCCTCTATCCTTCCGTGCCAGTATAGAGGGCAAGACATGGAAAGGAGAAGCTCTTTTGCCATGGAGGTATTTCCCTCAGGGGATTAATAAGATGAACTCCTATGCTATCCATGGCTCTGGTGTGGGAAGGACCTATGAGGCTCTGTATCCTGTTCCCAGAGAGGACCTGCAGGAAGGACAGGGACCAGACTTGTACGTTTTGATATTTTAATATTACTTACACTTTATCTCATGGGCATGATGAATTATCTTTGAGCGACTGTGACCTATGACACTTTATGAGCTATGCTCTGATAAAGTACTTTGTAGAAGTGCTTTATTGTATGTGATGTTTTCTTTTATTGTATTTACAGGAACACATGCCATGGCAATGCTTATGTAAAAAACATGAATGTTCATTGCCATCACCAGTTTAAGTGCTCAAGTTTACACTGAGCACATTTTTATGCCTGCCAACGCTGTTTTTTAACTGTTTTTCTATGTAAACATGCACTACATAGACACCTTTGACTGTTGCACTGCCTCTAGCTTTTGTTAACGCAAGAACACATAATATCTGAAAGGCCCCTAAGTGTATTAGGATCTTTTACGTTTTTTGTTTCATCCCAACAGTCATCGTCTTGAGTACTTCCAGAACTTCACACTACACAGCATAATGGGAGAAGACTGGGTCCAGCCAGAGTCTGACCTATGGAATTCTGTGAGCAAATAAATGACCAGCTGAAAAGGACAAATTAAATCAAACATTTTGGACAAGTCTGTCTCATAACCAGCTTTTCTGGGATCTTATTTAACACTGTAATGACTTATCATTAGCTTCCATGGCCATTTTAATGCACAACGTCCACTGCAGTCTTATTAAAGTTAATGATGTGGCTTATTTTAATGTGGGTGTAATGGCAATATAATGGCTTTTATTCTCGCAATTTAATAAACTGTATTAGTAATGCAGCACTAATCTGAGCACTAAGCATTACGTCCAGCACCAAATATCTCAGCAGTTTGTAGCAATTGGGAATTATGTTAATTTTTACTGAAATAAAATCGACCATTTGAATATGGAGATGGTAAATGGATTCATAACACATTATGCGAACAAACAAATAAATGCATACATTTCATAACCAGCCTTTACTTTATTCTTTATTTCTTTACATGTTCACAAATCTTACAATTGATGATTCACTAAATCTTTTTAAAAAGTCAAATAAAAGTTGCGAAAGCATTTTAGTGCCACGTTAAAATAAAAAAGAGTAACATTCCGAAATTAAAATAAAATTTGTGAGAATAAAGTTTGTTGTAACAGTGGAAGATGTGGGTCAGAAGGACTGTTTAGGTGTGTTTTGTGGATTATTCCAGCAGCACACATCAGCAAGGTCAGCCGTTTAGGTTAAGAGTGTTAGTGTCACGTAAGATGTAAGGATCTTAATAAACATGCAATAATTGCTCACTATTTTACGATAAAAAATTTCATACAGACAAAGGATGCAAACTACTCACATTATGTCAAAATTAGCCATTTTGAATTGAAAATATGTCATGTACAGTATGTGGCACGTAATGTCATTCATAAATGTGAAAACATTAACGGAGGAGTTTTCAGTATATCGGGCATAAGACAAATAGTTAATGTGTGCATATTGTGAATGAATTCCTTTTTGGGCTCTACAAATACTGTAGTTTGTGGCAAAGAATATGTGAAGTGTGGACATTGCCTGTTATTTATATAATTATACATTATGTTAATTATACAGAACAGTGTATATTAAAAAAATATTACATTTGGGTCTTTATCACATTTAACGACCTTTTTCTAAATGCAGAAACTACAGACTTCACCTTAGTCATGAAGACCTGTGAAATATGTACACTGATTAGCCATAACATTATGACCACTCACAGGTGAAGCGAATTACATTAATCATCTCCTAACAAGGCCACATGTCAAGGTCTGGGTGGAGTAGATGGTAAGCGAATCAGTTCTCGTAGTCAACGTGTTGAATGCAGAAAAAAAGGGCAGGAGTAAAGACCTGAGTGATTTTGACAAGGGCCAAATTGTTATGGCCAGACGACTGGGTCAGAGCATCTCTGCAAGTCTTGTGGGGTGCTCCCAGTCAGCAATGGTGAGTACCTATCAACAGTGGTCCAAGAAGGGACAAACCACAAACTGGTGAAAGGGTGTTGGGCACCCAAGGCTCATCGATGCGCAAGAGCATCGAAGGCTATCCCGTCTGGTCCAAACCGACAGAAGGTCAACTGTGGCACAGAAAATGTTAATGATAGTTATGGGAGGAATGTGTCACAACACACAGTGCATCGCACTCTGCTGCGTATAGGGCTGCGTAGCCGCAGACCGGTCAGAGTGCCCATGATGACCCCTGTCCACCATCGAAAGCGCCTACAATGGGCACACGAGCGTCGGAACTGGACCTTGGAGCAGTGGAAAAAGTTCCCCTGGTCCTATGAGTCCCGTTTTCTTTTACATCCTTTTCTTTTACCTGGGGAATTTATGGCACCAGGATGCACTATGGGAAGATGACAAGCCGGTGGAGAGAGTGTGATGCTCTGGGTAATGTTCTGCTGGGAAACACAGTGTCCGGCCATTCATTTGGACATTAATTTGACACGTACCTCCTTCCTAAACATCGGTGCAGACCAGGTACACCCCTACACGGCAATGGTATTCCCTGATGGCAGTGGCCTCTTTCAGCAGAATAATGCACCCTGCCACACTGCACACATTGTTCGGGAATGGTTTGAGGAAACTGATGAAGAGTTCAAAGTGTTGCTCTGGCCTCCAAATTCCCCAGATCTCAATCCGACTGAGCATTTGTGTGATGTGCTGGACCAACAAGTCCGATCCACAGTGGCTCCACCTCGCAACTTACAGGACTTGAAGGATCTGCTGTTAATGTCTTGGTGCCAGATACCACAGGACACCTTCAGGGGTCTTGTAAAGTCCATGCCTCAGCAGGTTGGCACTGTTTTGGTGGCATGCGGAGGACCAACAGCACAGGTGGTCATAATGTTTTGGCTCATCAGTGCACATTGTGCTTTGAATGCCTAAATGAAAATTTAAGGATTAAATAGAATTATATTTTTCAGTGGAAATGTAATTGAGTATTAGTTCAAGTGTGCAGTTTCAGTAGTTCAAAAAGTACCAGTTCCAAATAATAATCAAGTTTAGTAATGAAGTACAATTATAGGCTACTCAGTGCAGGCGAGTTTACACCCTGCCTGCAATATTAAGAGTACTTGTGCGACCTTGAATATTTGACAGCAGCTCAAGTCAGCAATAAAATTTATAAACCTCTCATTGAAACAGCCTTGTCTTAACACTCTCTCAACAAACCCAAGCGTATAGGCGCTGCAAAAACCTCAAATTAGTGCCTAATAAGACGGAACATGGGTTTATAATTACAGCCGCTGTCCGTTAAATGAATATTATCAGTGACTAATTACCAAACTGCTGCTTTTACGCCGCAGAACCCCTGACTCGAGAACTGCTGGCATTGCGCCGCCGATCAAAGAAGAGATAATTGAGACAGGGAACGCGCACTGCGGGCGTGCGCAGAATGCACGCACTTTATTTCTCGGAGCAAGTGTCAGGGAAGGTCACAACTAACAAGAGGCTCCATTAAATTATCAATAACTTATTGAAAATTATTTTATTTTTATACCAAAATATTTCTGAAATGAACATCTGTTAAAAAGGTTTAGGGTTACGTGTTGCAGTTTACATAACTTAAGATCTGCGTAATGTAGGCTAAATAAATCATGCAGTCTGTTAATATGCAATTATTTTGGAGATGCTTTTAAATAAACTTTGCTAGTTTAATTATGTAAATAATCAATATACACTATGTTTTGTTTTTTAAATTAATGTATATATTCATTAATTGTGTAGGTAGTTCCTACACATAGAATTGATATGTAATGTGTGTAACATGAACACTGTTACAAAAAATATTGATCTGTTTCTGCAGGAAATGCAGAGAAGTACTTTAGGACATTACTAATACATTTAGCATAAATAAAAATAGAAACCAAAAAGAAATACCCACATCTAGGCCTGCACTCAAATTACACAAAGACTCGGAGTAATCACATTTGTTCTGTCCACATGCAATCTATTCACCAGAGGAAATAGCAGAGTACAAATTGCTTCTTGTTAGGAGAAGAGCGAAGTCATATAATCATATGGCCTTCCACTCATGTTTTATAAATAAGGGATAATTTACATACTGAAATTTAATAATTGATAGGACGCCGGTTCAAAAATGAATGGGTGGATTGGACGCCTAAATGTTTTTGGAGTTGTATACTGTAAGCCTTCTGGAAATAGAACTGATTTCATTCAGTACACATTAGCTACAAAACTGAAAGCTGAAGGGATGGGGGTGATTATTGTCACTCCCTTAAAAAAAAAAAAAATTGTTTTTAAAAGAGTCACGTTTGCTGTTAGATTCCATTAAGTCCCTAATGGACCTGTTTACCTGTCGCTTTTGCCCTTTTTATGCAATTGTCACAGACAGGTAATATCTCCACTAAAATACTGATTCACATCTATTGAAAAACACATTAACAATGAAATTGTTGGAACACTGAGACCTGCAAATGTGTCTAGTGGCAGTTTGCAAAGCATCTCTAATCAGAGACAATTTTGATATATCTGTTTTATGCTGTTCATCATAAAAAAATGATTGCCCTCAGAACTGCAAAAATGCTTTCAAAGGAGTTGCTATGGCAACACAAGCTTTTTTGGATAAAAGGGGCTGTCAGGGAGAATATTTTACTTTATAACTTTGTCATCATCATAAACATTAGTATTATACACTCTCTCTGTCTCACACACACATCAGTGAAAGCCATTAAGGCCACTATAAGAGACGGAGGTCTAACAGTAAAGGATGATAAAGAACCACACTAGCAAAGCTGAGGTTATTTTGTTACAGATTTTAAGGGGAGGGGGAGATGATAAATCTAAGTTGGGTGGCAGTAATAAGAGAGGATGGCAAGCAACACAACATTATCAGGCTGTTTGTGCTGTGTGAAAGTGCTGGAGGGAGGAGGGTTGCTGAGGAGAGCCTTTAGCCACATGACACCCGATAGATTGATAGTGGAATAAAGGTCGTTCCGTGTGATGAATGAATATTTCAGTATAACCCAATCACACCACAATGGAAAATGAATGACTGGATGAGAACAAGACGAGCGGGTCCAGCGAGGGCACGGCACGCAGGCCAGCAGAGACTCTAAATCACAAAATAACAGAATTTAACTTTACAAGCGGACAAAAGGAAGAACATGTGGTGTGAGTGAAATGGGGTAACCTGGCTACTCTCATGTTTTCAGTCAATACTAAACACATGAAGAGAGTCTAAATGTTTAGACCAAGAGTCTAAATGTCCACAAGGCATTTAGAGGTCATGCTCCAAAGTGAACTAAGGTACCAGTGGAGTTGTTTATGAAGACAAAAAGTGGAATTCACCAGTTGTGTCATATTTGTGCAAAAACCTGCATCTTATTCACTAACCAACCGCAAGCTAGTTTTACCAGATGCTCAAAGCACTGAATGTCATTTTTAACCTTCTGAGACCAGAGTTTGACTGCTGTGTGCATTTTCCATTTCACTTTTTGATTTGTAACTAGTAGCACCTAATGAACAAGTAAAAAAAAAAAAAAAAAAAAAAAATATATATATATATATATATATATATATATATATATATATATATATATATATATATACATAAACCAAATAGTTTTCCTAAAAATGGATGGACAGCGGGACCTAGTTGTGGAGTTTTAAATAATACCAAGCTATAGAAAGTCAGATTTATTTCATCAAATTGTTTATTATGTTTACAGGAGTGTTGGTTATTCATGTTTTTGAGACATTACAGACATTACAGCTAATTTTTCTGTAAAGCTGAATAAATAATTCTGATTCAAAGTAATGGTCAGCATCATCCAATCATTGCCGACCATGTACAAATAAAATTATTCATTATAAATTCTGAATCTATGTACTGATTACCATTATCCCATGTCTGCCAAACATGTTGAGTGGTCCAAACATCATCTGCAGCCTGAACTTTTGGTTGGATTTTAGGAGTGAATGGATTTAAAAAGCTATAGGATGTTTCGTTGCTCCCTATTTAGTGAATGAATTAACCTCCAGTGTGCTGTCTGACTGCACTGGTCTCAGAACAGCTCGAAATGCACCTTATTTTCAACTAAATTTATATAAAAATGAAGTGAAATAACCCACAAATTTGTTAATTCAAAATAACTAACATGTTTTTTCAACTTTTGTGGGAATAATGTCCCACTATACACATATGTGTACATCATGTTTATCATCGCACTGATGCAAAAAATAAAGATTTTTTTTTACAGCGGCATATCAAACGAAACTAGAGACGCTATTCTCTACACCCAAACAGGTTTTAATGAAAAAATGTAAAGAGGTGTCTTACCAGAGGCACTTTTGTTGGCTATGTGGCCGTAGAAGCACTTCACGGAAATCAACGGCATACTGTTGTCACGTGACTTGGTGCATCAGAAGTTTAACTCTAAAATGACAGTCTAAAGTGTTGTGAACAGTATTCAGTCGATTAAATTAATTTAAATTATGCCTTGTGAATAGCGAAGCCAAAATACAACATACACGCATATGTACGCAGGGTCGCACAAGGTTAACTTGAGGAATTGTAATTTTTTTTAGCGCTGACCTTTTCTATGTATATTAGTCTTATAATCGATTGCACCATATTAACAAAACTCAGCACTATTTGACTGCCACAATTAATGCTATTATGGCCCATGGAAAATGGTGTAAACAGAATTTTGTATAAAATGATGTTTGTGTACATTTTCTATTGAATAAGTCCGCAGCAATTCATCAAATGATGATCAAATGGTGGAGAGGAGCGTTTTAACCATGCATGTATCCAGACACGTTCCACTTTTTGCATTTTAAAGAGCATGTTCAGGTGCTTGGATCGCAGTGGTGGAGTGATGCCACACAATTCCAGTTAGGGTTGGGCGATATGACCAAAGTCTAATATAACGAGTAATTTTATAACACGATAACGATACACTGAATATCACAATATAATAAATATTTCCTGGAAAATCATTAAAAATGTGTTATATATTAAATAAACATACTGTAATGTCAAATTTGTTATAATCTAGTCAATTAATTAAATACTTTATACATTAAAGCTACTTCCTTTAAAACAATTTTCTCTTTATTCAGAACTTAGTCAAACTAAAAAAACAAAAACAGCCTTATCATATTGCTATTTATGCCACATTTTATTGTTATAACTTTCCTCAAGAAACTCAAGATCTTCTCAAAGGAACAAAGAAAATAATACAAAAGTAAATAAATATCCAACAAAAATAAACATTTATAGGCTCTTAATGATTTAAATACTATCAATAGAGAATATATGAATATCTGAAGGCAAACATGGCAGGTTTGTTTCCTAATATCAAACATAATTCAAACATAATTTTAGTAAGTGTGATAATGTGTAGTTTAAAACCCCTTTATTTTGGTACATGACACGGTGTTGTAGCTGTTTTCCTTGTCAGTGCTGGTTAGGATGTTTGGGTGTTAAGCCGTTTGAGATACTGGACTTCCTCCGCTTTAAAGTAAAAAACTAGATGGGTCACGTAAGTTTTGTGGTCTGCACCGTGATATCAAAAGAAGCCAGATTGAATAGCACAAGTAATCACGCTCTGCGCTCTCCTTTCTCTGGAGCACAAATATCAAGAAGCCTGCTGAACTTCTGGACTTCAGCGATAGCGTGCATGACACTCACGTGAAACACAGCATTGTGCAAATTGTGTTCAGTACAAATTTTGTGGCTGTGTTTGTGCCATTGCCTGATACATGTCACCTAGCACACTGTTCCTTTAGAGAGTTGGATGCTAAAACAATGCAGACCGTGCATGCAAAATCAGCAAATAAACTCCCAAAGTGTTAACTGAGTGCTAGATGTACTGTTCAGGGTCAACTTAATGGAATATCACCTGGTCCATATGTTTGAGAGGCTCAGATGATTGAACTGAAAACAGGTAGAAACAAATACTTCAAGAAGAGAGCCAATAAGAGCATTCCTGATGTACAGGGGTGTATTTATTAATTTCACTGACAAAACTAAGGTAAACAAAGGTTATGCTCTGCAGGGAAAAGCACAACCTGCAAGGATAAGATAAGGATCTGTGATTGCTCTATAAAGTCAGTCAATTATCTGAAGAGAATTTTCTAGTCTTTTTTATGCAAGGGGTTCTGGTTTGTCTAACCAGGGTGTGTCTGTTACTGTACATTCTATTACATCTTAAAAGGTGTTTGTAACAAAGTTCAATGGAAAGGAGGAGGCGAGAACTGGCTTGACAATATAAATAATCTTTTAATAAAACGCAAAGATAAACACATGCAAGGCAGCTACCTGTAAATCTCTCTCTCTCTTGAACTGCCGCCTCCGGCCGCCTTTATCCCTCTCAAGGGCTTGATTAGACTGATTAGGGGCCAGATGTGCAACATCACGACCCGGCCCCGCCCTCCTCCCTGCCAGAGTGTTCCATTTATAATAATAATGGGCAAACAAGGAGGCAGGGTATGACGTAAGAAAGAGAGACACGCGGCTATACAGAAACAAAACAAAGCCACGTGCTCTCACAAGACAACAAAACACCCGAATGGCATGAGCGCACATCGCCAAGACAATAAGGCAATATTCGGCCATGCCAACCGACAAACAAGACGAGAGAATGCGTAGCAATGCCAACAAAAGTGATGCCACGCATTCTCACACTATACGAAACCTGAGCGTACATCGTGAGGCAAATGCCATGCGAGAGTTCAGCCACACACAAACCCGAAATCTCAGACCGAAGTGACCGAACCTCAGCACAACGTGAAGACAGTTTGCGACCCGGGCGCGCAGTGCAAGGCGACTGCAACGCGCGGTCGCGAGAGACAGACTCAGAACATGGAGCATGAGTGTCTGGACCCCGACACAGACCGAAACTGAACCAGACAGAGAAGTCAGGATCCAGACACCATGCTCCAGACATGAAACACAAGACAGCTCGTGACCCGGGCGCGCAGCGCAATGCGAGGCGCACCCGTGTTAGCGAGAGACAGACATAAACTATTGACGCGAGGGCATGCTGCCAAGATGACATAAGCACGATGCACCCATGTCAATAACAGACAGAAACATGAAGCATGAATGTCCAGATCCCAACACAAATTGAAACCGAACCAGACAGGAAGTCAGGATCTAGACACTATGCTCTGGACATGAAACAAGACAGACCGAAGAGCGCACGGCAGGAAATTCAACCGAAACCTTGCGCTCACACAAAGACAGACAATGAAACACAAGACAGACATGGGACGATGATGCTATGGTCCTGTCAGACAAAAACCCAGATTGACAGAGTGACAGGACCGTGACAGTAATATTCTAATACCGAATGTCTGATAGGCTGTTAGGCCTGAAACATACTCTACGCTAGTATGCAAATGCAACCAGACGTTGACCATACTATTGTATATGCTTAACATGTATTCTTGCGTTACTGTGGCTGTAACAAATGTCAATACTCAAGGGAGTGAGTGCGTTACACAACCAGCCTCAGAGACACGTGTTATTGTCCCATGGAAACCAGGAAATAATTTTGTTCCCATAATCAGTGATGAGCGCGATTCAGAGGTTGCATGTGCCCTATTAGATTACATTTTTTACTGCACTGACAGTTAGATTTAGGGCTGGGGTTTGTGAAAGGGTGTATGGTTAATAAAATATGCATTCCTTTTGACTGTATTACATAATTTACAACTAAAAAACATCTCATTTTACAATTCCCTCTTGGCGCCCCTCTGTGGACATTGCACCCTGAAACTGGAGCTCACACATGCCCATATGTCCAACAACTCTTTCTTCAGTTCACCCCACAAATTTTCTCTGGGGTTCAGGTCAGCGGACTGGGATGGCCATGGCAGAACCTTGATTTTGTGTTCAGTGAACCATTTTTGTGTTGATTTTGATGTTTGCTTAACCCTAACCTCTAAACCCTTACCCCTACTCATAAACCTAACCCTACACCAACCCTTACCCTAAACCCTTAACCCTAATCTAAACCCTCACCCTACCCCAATCCTTCTCCTAAACCTACCCATACCTCAACCTTGGTAGCAGCAAATGTGAATCTTGTAAGAATTTTGCAGAACAAAATGTAGTTACACAATAAGTACATTGTATTGTATGTTTTTTAATGTTAGTACATAGTAGTTAAAGACAACTAATATGAAGTGGGAGCTTATATTTTATTACGGAATGTCTGGTTTTATAATACGGTGACTGAAATGATCTTTATACTGTATATGATTGCAGGAATACCTCTGGCTTCTATTGCAGCTGACTACCATTAAGAAAGATAGAAAATAGATTTTTGAGACTTAACTGATTCTGCTGCCTGCAAATTACCACACAAAACATTAAATAACCATTTTGTAAAGTAGTCAGTGGAAAAGCATCAATTAGTTAATCAAGTCTCCCTACTTAATTAACAGAAAATGTCTGAGGCATCTTGCCCTATTATCCACACAAACACACAGAGGAGATGGAATCATTTGCTTGTCAAATACTATCATATTAACATTGTATATCATAAGCCCTCATAAAGTGGGTGGCTGAACCTGAGAGAGAAAGAGAATTGTATTATTGCTTTGCCTTAGTCACTTATTTATTTATCTTTAGCTGTGGTGTTATCAGAATGGCACTAAGCTGATATAGAAGGCAGGAGATAAAACTGGCATGTCTCACTCCAGTTAACACTGTTTCTTTTTCTGCCGACAGAAATGCTCATCTGCATGTCCAACTGGATCATCTCTTGCACTCAGATTAAAGTCAGAAAAGCTCAAACATATCAGCTTGGTTTTATACGTCTTTTCTTTTATGTTACTTGGCTTTCTGATATTGCACCAACTGTCTCATTGCATGAGTTTCTGTGCATTTCTATCCAATTACCTCAGAGGTAAATCATGTACAGCTTAGGTTGTTACCTGACAAAATCAATAAGAATTCATAATGTCTGATACTGACAAATATATTCTGGCATGGTGAAAAAAGAAAACTGTGGTGGTGAAGAGTAATTAATTGTCAATTTAACACGTTAATTTAGTGTGATTCATTATAGAAAAAATAACGAGTTGAAGAATTGACACATTTGATCATGCCCTTTGACCCGTATGTAATTTTGAAGAGCTGCAGAGACTATGTTAAGAAATGTTCTCATAGGATATGTTCTTGCATTCAAAAACAGCTAGAGGCAGTGCAGACTTCATTTAGACGCGAACACTAGGCGTCTGCGTACAGGATGCGTGGCGCAAATTTCTTCATCAACAGAGTGCTCGAGCACTGAGCGCATGAAGCCCGATTTTTCAAACCGCGCAGACTTGAATGTGCAGTATGCGTATGCGCCTGGAATGTGTTGCACTTATTAGTGGGTCCACAAGGTGGCAACACTCATGAAGAAGCACTAGAAGAAGATGAATCACCGCTAAACAACAGGAGACAAATGTGAAAACAACATCAGTAGATGTGCACGTCAAGAACGCTTGTGTGAGGAGGTCAGAAGATACCTGCATTAGTGTAACTCGAGTCTGAAGGATTATAAAGACATCTTTATGTGTCTAAATACCTGAGGAGAAAAAGTCCAGTAACTCATAGCAGTAGTAGCACGCATGTGCCAACCGCCGGTGATTGCATGCACAGTCATATGAAGTATACTGTGACATACTCGCGTTCGACTTTATGCAGACAATAAGCATTCGTGTCAAACTGAAGTATACTTTGGGCATTATCAACAGAATGCTCAAATACACTGAACGCGCGCAGCCCAATTTTTCTAACCGCACATAGTCTGAACGCGCAGTATGCGCATGCGCCTGGAATTATTTGCACTAATTATTGGATCCATGAGGTGGCAACACTTAAAGTTGAGCCATTGCTGTCACAAATAAGCACTAGAAGAAGATGTAATCGCCGTTAAACAAATGGAGACAAATGTTAAATCAAGAACAGTGAATGTGCACGCCAAGAGTGCATGTGTGAGGAGGTCAGGAGATACTTGCATTTGTATGACTCCAATCTGAAGGAATATAAAGACACCTTTAAGGGTTTAAACTCTTGAATATAAATTGTTCAGTCTCTCATAGCAGTCTGAGTCAAATTAAGCATACTGTATGCGAACGCTAAGTGTTTGCATCAAAATCTAAGTATAACTTGGGCTTTACAAACACAGAGTACAGGAAGTAATGGGCGAGTAGAGAAAGCAGCAAGAAGAGTCAGAACTTTTATATGAATGAATTTCAGTGTAAATGCCAACCTTTCAGAACGACACTAATAACTGTCATCATGTGCGTGTGTGTGCATGCATACGTGTAACCTGCGTGTAAATGTATGCATGCACAAATACCATCAGCTACTAAAAAAGCGTCTGCCAAATTCCAAGACACAAACTCAGGATCAAATGGGATGAGTGGCGTCCTTTGATGACTCCACTGTAATCATATCCAGTGGAAAATCTTATTTTCATATTTATCTGTCTGAATACTGAATTTTCTCTCTTGCTCTATCTCTCTCCAGCCCGATTTTCTCTCTCTCATCCTCAGCTTCATCCGCCTTAGGGAAATATTTCCTCCTACACCGTAATTCTGACTGTTGCTCATTTATTTATTTACTTGTTTATTTATACCACTCCTCTACCTTCTCAAGTTTCTTGACTTTAAATGTGAGTTGCCCAACTAGGGAATAGCTGCATTTTAGTAAGACCTTTTGCTGGATTTGGCATGGAATGTTGCAGCAAGAGACAATTGTAATGCCCTGTTTAAAAAAAGGTTGTAAAAATCTTGGGTGGTCCGATCACAAGTGGTCAGGTAAAGTGATTCGCCTTCTACTCCTGGCAGTAATATGGATCTCAAATACATCTCCTGACTTGTGATTGGATTTTGAGTGGAGGGTCTCTTATATCGTGACTACAAACAATACTAAATTAAAACTTTATATAGGATCTCCTACAAATGGTGTAAGAGTTCAAATAGTTCAGAATATTTATTGTATTATTTTGATAACACTGGTAGCCATTACCAAGTTAATATAGTCTAATCACAGTAAAAATAACTGTAGTAAACATGGTACTTTGGCAGAAACTATGGCTACCATAGTTTAGGAAAATATATAGTTATAGAAACAAGCTGTATTTAATAGTTTATATTACTAAAACAGGAAGAAATATTGCGATTTATATTATTGACCTTGATTCATTAGAAAGACATTTCACAGCCACTTTTTGAAAATTCACACAGGCTGCCTATTGGGATGATGTAAATGATTGCTTGCGTAGGCCTATTACCTCCAGGTTAAAAATACTTGCAATTAACAAATATGACATTCTAAACTCATTACATCTACTGCTACTACAAAAATAAATATTTATCCATTTTGATTGGAATTTACAGCTCCGGCCTTGATAAAACTGACTTCATAAGCACAAATCCTTTAGTGAAACCATCATTGTCTCACTGTTTTAGGACATTTATATGATATTGATATAACCCAGCTGACATAAGACTTCTGCATGCATGTGATGCCATTCTACAGTAATTACAATTAATTTTACTCAGACAGTGCTGAGTGCAACCAGCTAATCAGGACTTCAAGTGCTCATGCATCTTCGAGAAAATGCACTAAAAATAAAGACACGCATGCCAAGAACAGAGGGTCTTCGCCATCAAGATTCATCTAATGTGTCATTTACAATAAAGGGCCCTCCATTTGGAATCACCAGGACTTCAACATTGAATTTAAAATGCTTTTGGAACTCAATCCAAGAATAGAAATTCATAGGCTGAGAAGTGCTGAAAAAGATTCCCAGAGAGGTTAATTCTAATATACATCCATATGGTGTAAATGAATGATTAGCTGAACTGGGAGCTGATATAATAAACATCTACTGTAAATATTGTAGGCAGGAAATGAAAATCTCTCTCTCTCTCTCTCTCTCTCTCTCTCTCTCTCTCTCTCAGATAGATAGATAGATAGATAGATAGATCATACAATTAAAATATATTGGCCAAAACATAAAGGTATAGTTCACCCAGAAATTACAATTCTCTCATAATTTACTCACCCTCATACCATCCCAGAAGTGCATGACTTTCTTTCTTCTGCTGAACACAAACAAAGATATTTAGAAGAAAATCTCAGCTCTGTAGGCAGTGAATGGTTACCAAAATTTTAAAGGTTCAAAAAGCATATAAAGGCAGCGTAAAAGTAATCCATAAGACTCCAGTGGTTAAATACAAATCTTTAGAACTGATATGACAGGTATTGATCTGAGAAACAGATAAATATTTATGTCATTTTTTGCGATCAATCCCCACTTTCACTTCACATTCTTTTTCTTTGGTTTTTGGCAATTCGTATTCTTTGGGCATATCGCCACCTACTGGGCAGAGAGGAGAATTTATTTTAAAAAAGGACTTTAATAT
This sequence comes from Myxocyprinus asiaticus, assembly GCF_019703515.2. Lineage (NCBI taxonomy): Eukaryota > Metazoa > Chordata > Actinopteri > Cypriniformes > Catostomidae > Myxocyprinus > Myxocyprinus asiaticus. The sequence continues at coordinate 43,580,875 of NC_059350.1, read as the reverse complement.
TGATCTGTTTCTTAGCCACACTGACCACATTGCTTCTGAAGATATAGATTTAACATCTGGAGTCTTACGGATTACTGTAACGCTGCCTTTACGTGCTTTTTGGAGCTTCAAAATTTTGATAACCATTCACTTGCCTTGTGAGGACCTACAGAGCTGAGATAGTCTTCTAAAAATCTTAGTTTGTGTTCAGCAGAAGAAAGAAAGTCAACACATTTAGGATGGCATGAGGGTGAGTAAATGATGAGAGAATTTTAATTTTTGTGTGAACTTTGCATTCTTCATGTCATGCTTAATTGTTTTGTTTTACTGTTTCTGAAAAGCTTGGCTGTTTAATGTCATGTTCCATTTTGACAGTTTGTCTCATATGGTGTGACAGCATGCTCCATTGTCACAAAAGGCTAGTGTGTGTTCAAAAAACTGTATTTGCTTTTACCCAAACAAATGTTTTTATGTTTGTTTTTGTTGTAGTGAAGGCTTTAAGGTATGTGCTTATACAGAAATAGACTTTCAAAAATAAACCTACCCTGAAAAATATTCATTGAGTAAAAAGAATGACAAGTAGCCCACGTCTCCCCTATATACTGTATATGTATATATAGAAAGAGAGAGAGACAAAGTGCAATAAAATCTTTCCCTACAGTTATTTAGAGTCAGGAAGTGAAGACAGAATAAAAATGACAAATGCACAGAGGAGGTTAGAGAAAAGAGATTGTGTGATATTGTGTGTGGTGTGTGTGGTTTCGTCAGGGTGAAGGGGTTTGTCTGAGGTGCAGGCTAGACTTCTGTCATCGGTAGATAAGAAGGCAAGAATGGAGGAAGCACTTGGGGTTTGAGGGAAAAAAATTACATGAAAAAAGCCAACAGTGGTTAGGATGACCACACACTGAACATTACTAGCCACTAAACAGACAGCACCCTCACCCCTTAGCAGCTGTTTCATCTTCACTGTGACAGCACTACTGCTGCTGTGATAGCTCGGTGGCTTTATATCAGACTGGCCATAGACATCAGTGACCTTTACTCTCCAGGTTTAGAAAGTCACACATCAACTCTGTGGCTGTTTTTCTCTCTCATGCTCTGTCTTTTACATACACAAACAAATCATGGTGGGGAGCTTCTATTTACTTCTATTGCTTTATACAGTGCTATTGATATTTTCTATTCTCAAACACTGCCGCTAAACCTAACCCTCTCAGAAACCTTTGTATTTTTACATTTTCATTAAGACTTTTTTAGTTAGTATGTTAGTAGTTAGTAGTTACCGCTGTCTGGCTATATAAGGTAAGACCTAAACAGGGCAGACAACTTTTGTAGACTGCCATGTACAAAATCAACTGGGGTTCCTTGTTTGGTGCAAAATGCAGAACTTATCTCCATCTCTATGAAACACTCACTGCACATTCACCACACACATCTGTTATCCCTCACCACCAAATCTGTTGTTTGAACAGGGCAACAGAATTACCCAGACTTGCCTCTCAGGACTAGAACTTTAATAGGGGTTCTGCATTCATACACTCACCTAATCTATACTGCACTGTGTTAGCCCCAACAGTGAAGTGTGTTATTTCTGAACCACTAGCGGCACCAATAGGAATCGTGAACATAATGGGCCCTATATTAATAGCACTAAGCGCAGCGCTATGCGATACGTCATACGTGCAAAGTCAGTGGGCATGGCCATTAAGTTTTTTTTTGCAAGCATGCACTAAGTCTAGGTGCAAGTGGGTTTAGCGAAAGAGCACATGCAAAATGCTAATGGGCTGGGTCAAGTGCAATTTAATTTGGAGGTACTGCTTCGGTTATTCCACCATATGCGTCCTATTATAGGCTATATTGCATTCCTGTCAAGCACCAGCGATATAAACAAAGACAGCACATTCATCATTTTGAATATGAATTCCAATTTGTTTGTGTAAATGGACTGTATACAACTGATTAGATGAAATAGAAATATAGACATATATTCTTTTGTGCATTAAAGGTGCACTCAGTAATTTTTTCCTCATTAAAAAAATTTAGCTCCTAAAGACATGAATTGTAATTTTGCAATATATGTAGGAAATCATGACCACTCACATTAAAATGAAGACTCCAGTCATATAAGTAACCTTATAAAAGCTGTTTTATTCTACATCTTGTCTCAGTAACCGTCCTGTTATATGACACTTTCATTCATTGATTAAAGTAATTATGGCTAACTGTGAATACTAAATTTCTACAATGTCATCTGAAAATGAAAACTATAAATTTTTATTTAATGCTTCATCCAAACCGCTAGGTGTCAGTGTAAGTCCAAGATGACACAAAGACAAAAGTTACTGAGTGCAACTTTAACTGCGTCCTTGTTGAATATCAAGCATATTTCTAGTGACATGCTCCTTTTATATGCATGGAAAATGTTGTTCTTGTAAGGACTTGAATGTAGGCTCTGTTAAATTGTAGAGAATGTAATTATTATTATTATTATTTATTTATTAATTAATTTCTTTCTCCCCTTTTCTCTCCAATTTGGAATGCCCAATTCCCATTGCGCTCTAAGATCTCATGGTGGCGTAGTGACTCGCCTCAATCCGGGTGGCGGAGGACGAATCTCAGTTGCCTCCGCGTCTGAGACCGTCAATCCGCGCATATTATCACGTGGCTTGTTGAGTGTTACCGCGGAGACATAGCGCACGTGGAGGCTTCACGCTGTTCTCTGCGGCATCCACGCACAACTCACCATGTGCCCCACTGAGAGCGAGAACCACATTATAGCAACCACAAGGAGGTTACCCCATGTGACTCTACCCTCCCTAGCAACCGGGCCAATTTTGTTTGCTTAGGAGACCTGGTTGGAGTCACTCAGCATGCCCTGGATTCAAACTCATGACTCCAGGGGTGGTAGTCAGGATCTTTACTCGCTGAGCTAGCCAGGCCCCCCAGAATGTTAGTATTATTAATCAAACTGATACTGACACCCAAATCATTGCTAATATTAACAGTGATTGTACTGTATCAGCATTCCAGGTTAGGTTATGGATTAAAGATTTTTTTTTTTTGCATGCACTTGACTTATACTAGTCGATTTTGCTTTAAAATTGTATTAATTCATTGAAACACGAAAAACTTAAACCAAAAATATTTCTAAATTCAAATTACATTTCAAATTAAATGGAAATATAATTAAAATAACGAAGTGGTCAAAAAACGTATATAACCACTTCACCAAATATAAATGTTTTTACCCTTTCCATTCCTTCATGTGTGCTGTTACCCGTGTCCATATGAAACCATTTGGATAAGTGTTTTGCTGACCACACACATTAGGAACATTTAGTCTTCATATGGGATTATTACCCACCATTAGCTGGTGAACTGCATATGAGATGATGTAAGACCCTCTGGCTGTGGTAAATGGTCATCCCTCTTTTCCTCTATCTCTGCCTATCTATCTCTCTATCCGTCCGTCTCTTGGGAGTGAGTGTAGCTATGTATAGGGCTAAATGGATCCACTCACAGTTCTGATGGTCTCTTGCTGACCAAAATGGATACAGGGTCCTAACCTTGACTCGGCCATCTATGGTCACCTTGGGAACATACTAGTGCTAAAACGTGTGTGACCGTTTATTGGGGGAAATATCCCAGCAAAGGCTCTTGTCTGTTTTGGAACAGAGTGATTTTCTGTGTTTTGGAGTCTTTATAATACTTGTCACATTGTGTTATGGAAGATGTGAATAAGAATGTTAAGTGTGCCTTTTAGCTGATCCGGCCGATCTTCTTTCTCCTATCACTCTAAACTCATGACAGAGATAATAAAGGGCATCTGTGCTCCCTTGAGCATGTGTTATTTTTATTTAAATAGTGGAGTCATTCCTCGTACTCATGTACATTATTATCATATAATGTATTGAAGAAATGGAAGCCTTTCAGTGACATTTCTAAAAGTGTAACAGAGTTTATACCAGACAGGTGCATGGCTGGCGGCCATGCTTGCCCATGCTGCCGAGAGCGTCGGGCTTGAGTGGAACCCTCCACCCTGCCCTGAGACCTCACGGCTTGATGATTGGTTCCTGCGCTCAGAGCGCCGCTCACGGCCACGCCCCGTCCCGGTTCCATTCTTCCCGGAGGTGCACGAGGAGCTCACGAAGTCATGGCAGGCATCTTTTACTGCCCGGACCCGACCTCTGAGCCTCTCCGCTCTCTCTACCCTCGACGGTGGGGCGGCCAGAGGGTACACGGCAATTCCCTGGGTGGACAAGGCGGTTGCGGTGCACCTGTGCCAACAATACGCTGCCACCTGGTGGAATCGTCCGAGACCCCCGTCCAAGGCCTGTAAGTCCACGTCGTCCTTGGCGACCAAGGCACTAAAGAGTTTTTTTTTTTTTTTGTAGTGATTTTCATTAGATCACTGTGATATTGTGTGTATTGCTGTAATATAATGTTTTTCTGTATATTATTTTTTAAAATTATAAATTAAAATCAGTACAACAAAATATTATAAATAAATATAAATAAATTATAAATTAAATATAAATAAAATAACAAATATAAATAAAATATAAATGTTAAATAATATTATATATATATATATATATATATATATATATATATATATATATATATATATATATATATATATATATACACTGTATATATTTCGCCTTTAGTCGATGAACAACACCTTGATGTGCTGCACATGTGCTACTCCAGCCACTTTTCACCATCCATCTGAAATGAAATAAAATGAAATGAAAAGGCGTGGCTATGTTTGACTAACCAATAACCAATGAGGCGTATTCAGGAAAGCTATTTGAAAACAATCATTATTTTGTAGTAATCACTATAAATTGCTTTGTGTTAACGTACTCCATTTGTAACATATTAATTTGCCACATATTAAATCACCCCACTCACTCATTTTCTTTTTCTCCCCTCATTTCCATGCGCTTTCACTGTTTTATCCCCTTCCGCACACACACAGAGCCTCACAATAACAAACAAGTTTCCTCTGCAATATAGCACCACCGTGTCTCCCTGTTATTGATAGGATAGGCACATGATGGAGGAGGCTGTCTCTGCAGCTGTACTAGAGCGAGAGAGAGAGAGAGAGAGAGAGAGAGAGTACAGGCTCTGTGATCAATAGATGGCACTGTGGCTCTTTCCTTCACGTTTAAGTGTATGTATATGCATCTGTGTGTGTGTGAGTGTGTGCATGCCAAGGTCTGAGCTGTCCTTAATTACACTGAAGCAAAATCATCGAGATATAATGAAGCACTGGTTTTAAACATGAACACCTTACTCACACAGACATACACACACACACACTGGCCAGGAAACTTGTGATTGTGATGCTCCTCCGCAAGCAGTCTCACTTATCGGTTTGCATTTCATCTTTTCCAAAATGACCGTTTTCAGTAAATCAAAACCATAACAGAAACATTGCAAATTAAAACTCAAAGCTCAGTGACAGCATTTAAATCAGTTAAACATATTAAAACCTTGCTTATGAAAGTCTAGTTCAACAAATAAGTAAATAATATTAAATAGCTTAGGTTTTAGACAAAAATTGGCCAGTTAGTTTGAGCATTTCTTCTCCGCCAGCATAAATAGTTCTGAAAGAAGCCAAAGCATCATGCATGACTCGCAATCATACTCTGGTTTGAACTAGCAATGTTTCCTTCGTAAACAAATCGGTGTTTTTGAACAAATCTTTTAAGTGAACGAATCATTCTCGTTCTCTTCCATTTTTCCAGTGGTGATTGACTCTTTGGTTTTTTTATGAATCTGTTGAGTCAGTTATGAATGACTCATTCATAACTTAAATACGCACATTTGTCGCCACCTACTGGCGTAAATCTCCAGAAACGGTCAATAAACAAATCAGTGAATGAAATCAAAATAAACAACAAAAGAAAATCCCTTACATTATTTGTAAAGCGACAAACACAGAGAAGCATAGTGATACAAAAACTGAAGCGTCCCAGTGATTTTTGACTGTATATCAGCACTCTTGGAATGTCTAATCAAATTCGAGAATTGGAACTAACTGTTGCATAAAAATACTTTTTTTGGAAGTTGCATTTATTATCCATTTGGTTAGGCAATAACATATTACGTTAAACCAACTTTTAATATGTGTGCATCATTACTTGTACAATGGAGACACTGACCTCAATCTTCAATCTGTGCATAGGGAGGAGACAGGTTCTAGCACGCCTGTCTTGAATTCCGACAGAAACAGACTTTTGTGTCTTTCTTTGTCAGGCCTAGACGAGTCCCACTGCGTCCTGACGAGAGAGTGAGACAGAGTGTTTATAGTGCCGTAACTGTCTAATAACTGGCCGATGGAGTGACAGAGGAACACAGGCCTAGGCTTTGTTCAGCCCTATGGATTGACAGGGACACACTGTGCGGATGAATTTTGTGTGTACGGCTCAAAGTGTAATGACATGGTCGACGACTGGCTCAGGGCCGACATGCCAACACCTCCCACAGATACGACATGCTTACAGTTTATCTTGTCACCACGTGAGACCACATCTAATGGGTAAACAAATGCAGCCATTACCAGGTCGGAGTCCGCACCAAAATATACGAATAACTGTGAAAAAAAGGCACAAAAATACAAACACAAGCAATTTCGCAACAGGCACGATACATAAGAGAACGAAGGTGTTTAAAAAAAAATTGGCCGTATATTTGCAAGTAATTAATTACAAAGAGAAAAGGTCAGCATATGTGTGTGTTTGTGCATGTAAAGAGCAAGACAGTTTTAGGATCGGTGAGTGACAGATGAGATGGAGGGGGAACTTTGCGCAGAATTCAATTTGGGTTGCGGTGCCGGAGAGACAGTTGGGAGAGTGTGCATGTGCACACACTCACACACACAGCAAGAGAAAGAAGGAGAGAAGTTGAAACAAGGAAACCGGGATGGACCCATGTGGAGAGACGAAGAGAGACGCTCTGATGTGTGACGGCCTCTCCCACAGGCCTGTCAGTATCACACACACACACTGCCTATCCACACCCATCCAGATTCTCAAGCACACAGGTTGAGTTAGGAGAGTCCCACATGATGACCCACTGGAGTAGAAAACCTTTAGCTCTCATCCGGACTTCTAAAGACCACACAAACATTGAAATAAAACAAAGTTTGTTGTGCCATATAAATAATGTTCCACTATTTGACACAAAACTTGCTTACATGTCCACCCAGACCCTTTATTGATAGCTGCAAAAACAGACTGATTAAACCGTGAATTTGACAAAAGCAGGTCGACAGTTGCTGATATCAATCTGTGCATTCTGAAATTTGAATCACTGCCAGAGAGTGGCGCCAAAAGCGAGTTGTATTTTTAGTTGTAAATGAAGTAATCCAGTTAACAGGAAACCATATTTCAATAACTCCACTCCTAAACCTCGCCGTCAGTGGAGTAAAAATAAAATTTTAGAGTGAAAATGCAACCTCCAAACCATGCTCACAATTGTTTATGTGAACGGGATTACATTTAAGGGATTTGAACAAACTATTGTGCTATTACTTTTTTGAAGAGATCAGATAATGATTTTCTGCCGGTGGTCAATAACATTGATTGTTTTTAATCTGTTTTTCACTAAATGAAAACAAGGAAGAATTATTCTAAGCAGTTTAAGATTTTAAGTGATTACGAAGGTCATTTTTGCTATGGACATGAATGATATCTCAAACATGAAGCTTGTTGAGGACAGGTGTGCTATTAATTTTCTAAGCAATCAGACTTAGGATTTTGGCCTGGTAGTTGATAACATTTGTGAAAATCCCAAAGGGAAAAAAATGTATATAAAATTCCTGAGCCATGGTCTTGGGACCACAATATCAAAGAGACCTCATGGTGTACTCCTTTAGCTTGGGCCAGTAAGCAATCACTCAGAACACTTTAGGAACTGCATAGCAACACCTTGGAAAAGTGGTGGCGAGTTGTGCAAGGTCATTGCAATTCCAAGTTTAATGTGCGACCCCTCGTCCACATGCGTGGATGTTGTATTTTGGCTTCACTATATGCAACGCATAATTTAAATGAATTTAAACTGACTGAATACTGTTCACAAGACTCTAGATTTTAAATTTCAGGCGCATCGAATCATGTGACACAATAGCATTGCGTTTTCCTTGTAGCACTTCTATGGGTGCAGAGCTATCAAAAGTGCCTCTTGTAAGAAACCTCTTCAAGTTTTTTCATTGTAACCTATTTGTGTGTAAAGAGCAGCGTCTTTAGTTTGGTTTGATGTGCTGCTTTAAAATATTCATTCATTTTTCGTGTGTCAGCGCGCTGATAAACATGATGTCCATATACGTGGAAACTGGGACAGAATTCCCTCAAAAAAATAAAATGTTAGTTATTTTGAATAACTTTTAACATTAAAGGGGTCATGAACTGAGAAATCAAAATTCCATTGATCTTTTGACATATAAGAGGTCATTGTACTATAAAAACATCTTGTAAGTTTCAGAACTCAAAACTTTCTCGTTAGTCTAAAAACAGCTTATATTGAAGCCAATCTACCAAAACGACAGGATGTGGAATGTACCACTTTATTACGTAATAGTGTGGCTAAACACCGCCTCCGCAGAAGAAGATCAACGCCTGCTTCTACATCACTGCCTGTTTAGCCCCGCCCACCGATTCACGCATGTAGTAGGTGAATAACGAGAGAGGCAAACGCAGGTCTACGCCGAAACCAAACGATAAAGATGGCTCCAAGACAACAAGATGTTGTGCATTGCCAAGTTGTGGAAAAACACAGTCTTTGCATTGCCTTCCTTCTGATCCCAACATTAGGAAAGAATGGATGAATTTTATTTTTAATGAAGTTCCAGACCGCATCAGTAAGAACTTGGTCCTTTGTTCACTTCATTTTACCGCAGATTCGTTTACAAACAAGGCACAATTCGACACAGGATTTTCAGAAAGATTGAAACTAAAAGACGATGCTGTGCCGACTATATTGGATCCGACAGTAATGTCACACCACACAAGTGTGTGTAACTGTTTTTATTACGTGGTCACTATTGCTTTGTCTGTTATTACAGATCGTTTGATATGTACTGAGTATTTATGTGTTTTTAACCTAAATCACAGCAGCGCCCATCTATGAAGGATGTAGGCTGTCAAACATACATCCAACACACAGCTGTCCTTTGGAACTTTGGGACCTAATCATAGAAGCAAAGGTTTTTTAAATATGCAAAACTTTTAGCCAATCATACCAGTGGGTGTTTACTTCCGTGTCTACAATCCGCCACACCTATTCAAACGGTGTGTTACGATGACGGGGGGTCAAAACAGGACAGAAAATAGCCTATTACTTCTGAATTATGTTTTTTTATGTAAAAATCTTGATAACATTATAAGTGGACCTCAGAGAACAGTACAAAATAAAAAAAAAGCAGTTCATGACCCCTTTAACACATCTGTTTGTAATTTCACTTCATTTTAATATAGATTTTGTTATATTTTACTTATATCAAATTTACTTATTACTTATCACTGTACAGTATGGTTCTATTAATTAATATTAGTAAATGCATTCCTATATTTACTGTGCATTTATACACTGAAAATCAATGGGTTCATCCAAAAACTGAAAAATGCTGCTTTCAGAGGCTTTATATGGAGTTAAGCAGTGGTGAATTCTCAGGGCCAGCAAAGCCTTCTCTGCTGGCCTAACATGCCAAATAAATAAATATTTTTCATCCTTTCATTCTCAATCACCTTTTTGCCTATGTATTTTTAATCGCTTTCCACTCTTAATTAATATACAAACAAATAGAGAAAAACGAAAAGTTTATCCAGTCAGGATTTATTCCTTGATGCTTACAAGCAAAGTGTGACAACTGTTTCACAAATCGCATGCCTGAAGCAGCACGTAAGTCTGAGCTCCACCCCATTAGGCCTTCAGAATTTCCACAGAATCCCTCAACAGTGCAAATGAATGGGCAACTAATGTCAGATTGTCAGATTCATCAGCCAATCAGATTTATTTATTTGTTCTTGGTGGGTGTGATCTTTAGGATATGTCCCGGTCGAGGCCTTCTAGCTGTCCAATCACGCTTTAAGTGACATAATTTGAAAGCGAGCGCCAGATCTTGCTGACGAGTCGACTGTCATTACTGCCGCTAACGCCATTGAGAAAGAGATCCTTATGGATTTAAAAACACGAGATGTTCTGCATGACCGTGTGATTGCTTAATTTATTAAACAGGAAAGGAGGACTGATTTTCACTTCAAGTAAACTGGTAAGTGCTTTTTGCATTGTTATTGCAACATCAGGAGTTTTCTAAGTGTAAATTTGGCTGCTTGAGGATTCAGTGTTGGATGACTGTGTTCCAGTCAACTCGGAAAGTCGGATTTTACAACTTCCTACTAGGAAAAGTGCAATGGAATGTATCTTGAAGTCAGAATTACAACTTGTAGGCTCGTGCAGAAATTCTCGACTCCGATTTTGCTGAGATGCAGGGGCATGATGTCACACAAACATGTCGACATTCAGGGAGATATACAAAGTGATAAACATTCACTTTATTAAATAATATCGATAAATGAGTTCATTTTCACATTACATGATATTAAAGTTTGTTTAACAAACGCCTGCAGAAACAGTATTACAAATACAGTATTTTAGTCTAACATCTATGCATTGTTTAAAGAGTCCCAGATGTCTGGGTCCAAACTCTCACTGCTTTTAGATAGACAGAAAAATAGACACATTTGATGAAGAGATTAGGAGGGAAATGACAACTGGACAGGATATGAACAGAAATAAAGTGTCTTTGAAGAAACACACACCAGACACACACAGATCTTCCAGGAGGTCACAGACAGTCAGACAGCCAAACTTGGCAAAGTCTCTGGGGTTCTGAAGGCTGAAAGTGTGTGTGTGTGTGTGTGTGTGTGTGTGTGTGTGTGTAGTCCAGCAGTGATCTCTCTGCTCCTTGTCCCGTCAGCCATAGACAGCTTCCCTCCTATGCTCAGTATTGTGACAGCCTGTCCAAAGAAATAGTGAGCCCACACTGTGTGTTTGTGTGTGGGTGGGTGTGTTCATCGTCTAAGATGACTAACTGGACTGACCATCATCTGACTTATTTATGTTTGACCAATTTCTACCAATGGTATCCAGAAAGAAATTCATGTAAACAGTCAACATGAAATCAAAATTTACCCTATTTACCTAATACACATTCCTGGTCTCATTGTGAACAATTTATCCATGCACATTGTTCCAAATAAGAACAATTTCTTTATAATCTTTCATCTTAATGTAATAGCAATTTTCCTTTTCAGCTCATGTCACATTGGCTGCGTGGGCTATTGGTTATTGATTTTATGATCCAATCTGATAAAATACGTTAAAAATATGATAAAATCAAGATCTATCTATCTATCATGGAAAAGGCTGCTTTTGTTACAGTTTTTCTCAATCGCTTTGGCTCATTTTTTGAAACAGTCTTAACATTCTCTAAACTGTAAGTGCAATTGCCACAACTGTTTTATAGGACATCACAACTCTATTGCATGTCTGCAAAATGTAGTAACTCACCCAAAACATTTAATTCATGCTTCAAAACCTAGTTATTTTGTCAGTAAATTGGCCAATGCAACCAAAATGAAAAGTTTTTTTGTCATCGTGTGAGCCGTACTGGTCAAAATGTTTCGATGTTTTTTCACCATGGAAATCAACCATGAAAATGTTTGTTATATACAAATTTAATTTTTTTTGTACTTTTGTTGACACTGACTGCTTACTGTACTATACAAGAATGTCCGTTTTGTCTAGCTGAATGCTAATGTGTATCACACTGAGCTTTTTAGGTACTGATTTCAACAGTAGGTAAAAGTTTACTGGGAAAAGTCAATACTGTACAATACTGTAGTACACAGAAAAAGGATATGCACATTTGTATGTATACAGTAAATGTATTTTTGAAGCAATGTGTTGCATGTAAACAGAATATTCACATTTGCATGTCCATTTTTACACATTTCTTACATGTAAAGTCATATATAGTGAACAGAAAATTGCCACAAAATGACATCCATGCAAAAAAAACAAAAAAAAAACAAAAAAACATTTATGGAATATACATATATGTTTGACAGATTTTGATAACTGAATGAATCATTTTGCATGTGATAGCTCACACAATGAAAGAATGTTTAGAAGTTGTGAAGAGTATGGCAATTTCACTGAGAATCAACTCATCAGTTTTGATCAGCAAGCCATGTGCATTTAGTTATTGTGCAAATTGTAGACAATTGTACTTACTCTTTTGCACACATGTGCCAAATTTAAATTCAATTTAAGAAATTCAAATATGGTGTGAACAAGAAACTAATTGTTCAGAGATTTGAACGTAATGTTTTGAAAAAAATAATTCTCATTCGTGAATTGAGCCAAAGCGATTGAGGAAAACTGTAAAACTCCCAACTGGATTTCTTATATTAATAAATTATGCTTATCAACATTTATTTTCTAGGCCTTGGTGCATGTACCCTGATGCCAACTATATATTTTCTCTTAGAGATAGGCAAAGCACATTCCTCTTATTGGTCAAAAGGCTAGACTCTCAGAAAGGGAACTCTAATTGACAGCATGAAGTACTTGTGAATGTAGAGCATATTTTTGAAAACACCACAATTGTCTGGCCTGTATGATTTCCCCATGGTTCAATTTTTTTTAGAGAGAAAACGAGAGGAGATAAAATGGGGGTATGAAGTGCCGGGTCAAAATACACCTCTCTCTTTCGCTCTGTCTGTCTTTCTCTTTTTCCAGATCCACAGTAAATTTGAGACTCCCACTAAACTATAACCTGTCAAGGAAAGCAGAGCTCTGTGCATGAGAAACAGAGTGAAATCACCAACCAGTTGACAGGGTACTCTTCATCAAATTATCCAAAACAATTATGTTAATGTTCTGGGAAGTAGACAACTGGTGGGTCATTCCTGTTTAGCTGTACATGTATGGATCTGATATTAAATTCACAATTTGTAAAGATGGAAATCATAATTTTCTTTAATCACAACATCACAACTAGCTGAATACAGAGGGATTTTAACAATTTCACTACTTTGGTTTGAGCAGATGTTGCCATTTTTGCCCTGTAAATTTAACATTTCACATAAAATTTTCTTACATGAAAAAACGGCAATTTACTATGAAATAAGTCAGGTATTTATAAATGTTTTCCCCTTTATTAACCAAAATATTTCAAACAAAACTTATTTCTTGGAAATATTGTTTAAATCCCTAATCAATTTATAGTTTTTCCTATCACTTTTCCAAATATCACTTTCCATCCTATTAGTGTCTTCTAATACGGAGTGACCATTTGCACACAGGTGTAAACAGCCCCTGCCACACAGCTTGGCTATTTGTACCCTAATAGTCTATTGGAAACATAGAAAAGTATGCAGGGGTGTATTCCAGAAAGCAGGTTATGCGACATACCTGGGTAAGTTTACGGATAAGTTAATGGATAACTTCAGCTTTCGGTTCCAAAAATGGAGGTAACTTTCAGGGTATGTTATTAGCCATAGCAACTTACTCTCTGAACATAACTTGCTCCGGAGTAGGTTATGTTCCAGAGTTAGTTATTTCAGGTAGATGTTAGTATGTTTCAGAAGCTGTCAGCACATGCGTGCCCTTTTAATAGAAGCACAGTAGGTGAGAAAGTTCAGATTACGCAAAATATTATACTTTTAAAGCAATATTACGGTAAACTGCAATCTTTAATTTACCTCACAAATCTTCTTTACTCCCAGCATTTCCAGTCTCACACCGCAGATTTGCATTCAAAAGTGAACAAACTGTGTACATTGTGCTTTAACTTTTAATCGGAAGGTTTTAATACTGTAATATTTTTTAATGCAGAACACATTGGAAAGTCCCCCACACTCTTCAGAAGACAGGGCTTTATGTATTTATATTTAGCCCTTCTAATAAATCATTTTTATTCTATACATTTCATAGAATGCAATTATTATAGCACCCACATTCTATTTACAGTTCCTTCAGTCAATGAATATTAATGTTATTTATAAAATGACATTCCATAGTATCAATATATAGGTAATGCCTGCCAATTAAAAGCTTAAGCAATTAATCACTCATTATTCTTCTTCACTAACTAGATAATATGTGATAATTTCACAGACCACAGATTAGAGATTTTATTTCTTATCGCTCTAATTCATGTAGGCTACGGTACATATAAATGCACACATTTCCAGACTTGTACATTACTCTATTATCTGAAAATATAAATGAGACAGGCTGTCATTTATAGGGCTTTCACACTGGGCGTGTTTGCTGCGGTCCAATTCCGAGTGCGATTGTTCCCGGTGCCCCCCGCAGCTTTGGTCTGGTTTCACACTCACTTGATTCTATCGAACCCCGGTCCATTTGCGTTCGTCTTACGTCATCACAAACACGCATGGAAAACACAACGTGACTCGTCATACTTTTTGTTTTTTTGTTATTTTGGTGCCATTATGCACAGCAGAGTGAACGACAACAGCGTATATGTGCGCTTCATGGTGTAACTCATCAGATGTCCAGGGGAAGGCGGCTTGCTGCTGCTCGCAAACGACGCTTTTTGAGGAGACAGCTGATTGCAAGGAATTCATTTGCATCTTTGTTTACACTGCACGCTTACTCACGCTCGTGTCCAAGGTGAAGTTATCGCCACTGTCATCTCCTATTATACCCTATATTTATAACCTATAATAGTATTTATATATAGTATTTATAAGGTGTATAGATAGATAGATAGCTAAAACGCATGCACAGTTTACTTTACTTCCTGAAGGAGTGCGCACCCAAGTCCGAGTTGCTTTCACATTCACGCGAATCGCGCTACAGTTCCATTGCAACCGAACTCAGACCACCTCCTACAGGTAGTCTCAGGATCGGTACCGCGGTGCGCTCCCCGGTCTGCATGACAGCTTTCTGTTGCTGACTTTTGGGTTACATGATGATGTCACAATTTTCTGCTGCCACCTGGCTTAAAGCTGATGTGTGTAATTTTTTCATGTTTAAGTACTTTTTTCTATCCCAACTTAATGTACAGAGACAAACACAAAAAATAAAATCACTCGTAGGCTGATTTCTGCCAAAAGTGTAAATACTGTTGCTCAGTTTTGCTATGAAAACATTGCTCTGTTTGTTGGAGTAGCCTGACATATCAATATCATATTAACCAATGGCATGAGACGCGGTTGGGACAACCTCAAACCTCAAACATTTTCAGAAGAGGGGAGTGTTTGGTTAACTTGTATGGAAACATTATTTTTGAGATTCCATTTGGTACTGCTAGTAGTGCCGAAATTAGACAATGCAGCTTCAAAAAATAATATTAAAAGTTTAATTTGGCCTTTTCCAATCCAATGAGTCCTGCTCACAACACTGTGAGCTGATAGTGTAATTAAATAATTTGTAATTCTCATGAATTTACGTGTAGACTGAGTCACAGAAATGTCAGTGTATATTAAAACCAAACCTGAGGGACTAAAATTAATGTCTTGGAAATGCAACATGGTGTACAAACCATTGCTCTTTCTGGTCACGTCTGCACCTGCTATCAAAATGTGTCCTTTTTGGTCTACTATTTTCTTTCCATTTTCCCCCAAAATCCATAATTTTTATTTTTTATTTTACCACTCTTATCACATTTTCCTGTTTTAAGCAAAGTTTTGTGTATCTTGGTTACATTGCACTAAAAAGTAGGTGGGGCCCAAACAGTGTCAGAAATTACTTTTCGGATTCGATTTTCTGAGGCATTTTAACCTTTATGAAGGCATATTTGATCTAACATAAACTGTGTCTTATCCGTTTATGTCAAATACTTCAATTTAATTAATTCATTAATACAAATTCTCAAAAAATGTATTCACAAAATAAATTAATATTTTATGACATAATGAGTAGGACTATAATAGAAGATTGAGAACATTTCCTTTAATCTATAACTCTGCAATAAATTGAATGGCATCTACGCTAATATTATTCTATTTGTTTCCCTGTCTCAACCTCGGGATTTTTTGTTTATTGATGGACTACACTCTTGAAATGGAATACATAGACTATCAATTAATTTCCAACAAAAGCCTTCATCAGCCAACTAACAAAGGACAATGCATCTATGTGAACTTCTGCAGTTAATCCAGGATGGACTTCAAAGACATTAGTCATTAATCTTACAGTTCATACAAAATCTTTGTTTAAACACTGGCCATTAACACTTACTTAGTTTACAAATTTTAAACCATGACTTGCACTGCACACAAATAACTAATATTGGCATTATATTCATACTGTTTAGCCAGAGGGTAACGGGCCCCCCAGTGAGCCTGGTTTCTCCCATGGTTATTTTTCTCCATTAACCAACATCTTATGGAGTTTTGTGTTCCATGCTACAGTCGCCTTCAGCTTGCTCACAGGGGTTCTAAATACAATTATTATTTACTATTTAATTATAAATTTTTATACACAATTTACAATCATATTTAATCAAACTACACAATGATGACTCTAAGACTTTATAAATGTTACAGTTTCATTTTCTGTTAAAGCATGATTTTCTGTAAAGCTGTTTTGAAACGATGTGTGTTGTGAAAAGCGCTATACAAATAAAAATTTGGCGTCCCCAAATCGCCCCCAGTGCTAACCGCGCTGGCCTCATATAGGTAGAAGGACTGAGGCGGGGAGCCGCTGGGGTGGATTGCTTTCTTATGAAAGCAAGCCGCGACCGCAACGTTGCCATGGTCATGTTCTTGCAGTGAGAACATGAACCATCCACAAATGCTGCCGAAAGACAGCGATCATGTCCATCCGAAGTTGACGACTTCGAAGAGGTGTTTTAATGACCGCAACCAGGAATAACACACAATCGGAAAGGCATCTTTAAAAAGACTTATTGTGTGCGCTCTTTTAGAGAAATATATACTCTTTTAGAGGGAAAAAGCTCTTTCAGAAAATATACTCTCTAGTTTTTCTGCCGAAGTGCCCAGGGTCATTCTCTGCAGTGCACCAGTGCAGAGGAGGGAGAAGCCGCTGAAATGCGCCGTCAGATCCAGCAGAGGTGAATGAACAGTAGTATTCAGCTCAATGAGCATGACCGTTCGGCTCCGAAGAGAAAATCTGAATGAGTAGTTGCATACCAGCTCCTTTTATATCCGTATGTCCAGGGGAGTGGCATGCAAATACTACTTGCCAATTTTCATTGGCCTTTTATCAAAGACCAGAGGTGCTCCAAAGAGTGACCCCTAGTGTCACTACATCGACACAATGTCGAGTGAGTGACAGATAGGGAACTGGTTCACCACAACGGCCCCGGCATTCTTTATGGGGGGACAACGTGTGATGCTTATGTTCACTGTGTTATGTACACTTGTGCTCGATAAACATTCTGTTACATAA
This sequence comes from Myxocyprinus asiaticus, assembly GCF_019703515.2. Classification (NCBI taxonomy): domain Eukaryota; kingdom Metazoa; phylum Chordata; class Actinopteri; order Cypriniformes; family Catostomidae; genus Myxocyprinus; species Myxocyprinus asiaticus. The sequence continues at coordinate 43,563,439 of NC_059350.1, read as the reverse complement.
AATTCTGTTATGTATGTCCCAAGACCCTTGGTCACTGAGGAAGAGGCTGAATTCGGGAAGTGTTTTTTATTTATTTTTTTTATAATGTTCACTCCCAAGCAAGCTGTGGGGGAAAACTGAATCATATTTTGGCTGTCAGATGTTCGCAGCACGTACAACAGCGAACTCATCCCGATACTTACCGAAGGGCAAACAGGAGAGAAACAGATATGTTTATACAGTCCAATTTTGTTCACTGAATAGGGGCTCATCCTTCATTACACAGCAAGCCTGTCAGGCTCATGTGTAGACCTGTTTTTAATCATACATTGAGTTATATTACACGTGCCCCATGGTCATGGAGGCAGAGGCAAAACTCAGGCTGAAAATATTCAATCCTCGTTTGCCAGTGTAAATTATGGGGGAGACTAAAATAAATTTGTGTACTGAAAAAATGGGTTAGAACTAAACCGGTCCCAAAATATAATGGGGGAACAACACATAGTACCCAGATAGCGCACATTTTTACACCCTCATGAACAAAAGCATCACCTTGACTAACTCGTTCCCCAGCGCGAGCCGTGGGGGAAAACAAGGGAAATTCCAAACGGAGCCGATATTAGCTTATAGTCATTCCTTAAGTCATTCCTTAAAGAGCACCTATTATGGTTTTTAAACATGCCTAATTTTGTTTCAAAAGTCTCATACAATAGATTTACATGCATACAAGGTCAAAAAACACTTTCATTTGCTCATAATTTAAATTGCAGCATTACCTTTATTTTCCCATTGTCAAAAACGACTCGTTCAATGATCCGTTCTAAAGGATTCATTCTAAACTCCTCCTTTCAGAGAGCCTACTCTGTTCTGATTGGTCAGGTGTCCCAGTCTGTTGTGACTGGTCTACCGAAAAATCGAGCAGAGATAGCAGTGCGCATCTTTTGTCTCGTCAGAATACCTGCGTGGTCCACGAACGGGCGAAAGACAAAAAAAAAAATTTGTTAAAATACCTCGCATCTCTTGATAACATCCCAAAAGAATAATGTGCACTGACGAAGTGCTCGCGCATTGGTTCGCCATCTCTCCGTTGGGGAATATTCTCTTCTACCAGCCTCCTCACTCTGCGGCCAGGCTCATGCATGATCCCCTCCGCTATGAGCAGTTCGTTTCGAATGGGGAGGGGAGCGCAAGAAAGGCTGAGGCCACATCTCCATTGCCTTATTCATGTGCATTCTCCTAGAATGACACAGAAAAAGACAATAGGGACAAAGGGGCCAATTTGTTTCCTTACCTCCCAATGACGAACTCTCTCATACAGTGTTTTTAATAACGATGGCTCAAGACGCACATGGTAACTCTTTTTCACGCTTGTTCGTCAGAAAATGGCCACAGAGCTAGGCCTCAAAGCATGTCCACTGAGGCTCGTGCTTTTGCTCAAGGGGAGGGCGAAAAACACGAGGAACAATGCGATATTTGTTCGCACTCCAATCATCTCAGACACAAAGCCGAATCCCAAACTGCCCCCGCACACAGAACTCCAATCTGGAGGCCGTGGAACTGGAACAAGTGGGGATAATGCCTCGTGTTGAGAAATTGCGAGCCTCAAACAGCACTGCTGGCCCTATCGGACCCTTGTAATGTTTGGAAAAAAACACATTAAAATTGCCCTGAAATTATGATGTATAAAACGATGTGAGTCGCCTCTTAAATTCCATCCTTTGTTGCCACTCAAAAGGGAGAATAATACTGATCCTCGCTTCAATGTGAGTGGTTGGTACAACACGAGCCAAATGAGCTCATGCACTGAAGAACAGAAAATCTGACTCGATGGCACGAAGCGAGCGCCTTTATGGAGCCCATGACGTAGCTCCCTGGGGCGCTGCTTAAGCGCCATCAGCCAATAAATTGGTATAAGGGCTTCAAACCTTGTGACACTCAGGGTGTGTCCCAATGCGATTATGCAGCTTGAGTTCCTATGAAAGGGAACTATCAAAATACAGTGAGGTAAAAGTAATGACTGAAATCTATTCATTTTCTTGTGCTCTCTCTGTGAAACAGAGAGGTGAGGAGTACTAGGGGAGACAGATGAGGAGATGGAATAAGAGAGAGAGAGAGAGAGAAAGAGAAGAACCAGAAAGAGGCAAACAAGAGAGAAGCACTTTTCTACAACAGTCCATCCATCACGTAGTGCATGGAGCGATGAGAAGGTACAGATTTAACTCAACGAGAGGCGTGACGGTCACACACCCACATTCACACACACTAAGATGCCCAACTCCCTCACACACAAATACAAACCCATACACACCCTTGGTATCCCCAGTGGGAGTGGAAGGAGGCCTTGCCAGAGACTTAGACAAGGACACACACCAGCGCCTGCCCTCCACATGCTGGTCACGGGTAAATTGTGTGTCTGCTAGCCCTGAAGGTGTCAGAGCGTGTTGAGCCCACAGTGTATCGGTTTCCCACTGGGGTTGTAGTGAAGAAGTGTCCCACTGGGGTTGTGGTGTTTTATAACTTGAGTGAAACATGGGCCACACAACACAAAGACAACCACAACAAAGTTACAACAGATATTTTGTGTTTGAGAAGAGTCTCTATAGTATTGGTTCTCAACCAGGGGGCCAGTGCCCTCTAGCAGGCCTTGCCAAACTTCTAAGGGGGCCTTAATGTAGTAATCTTGGTAACACTTTACAATAAGGTTCTATTTGTTAACATAAGTAAATGCATTAGATATCATGAACTAACAATGAATAATATTTTTACAGCATTAATTCATCTTGTTTAATATTAATTTATAAAAAATACATTGTGTTAGTGATAATGCATTTACTAATGTCAAAATATACAACTTTATTAAAAAAAAAAAATGATTAGTATATGCAGACATTAACATTAAACATAATTAATAAGTGCTTTAAAAGTATTGTTACCGTAATCTTTACTGTAGGCTACATTTTTACTTTAAGAGCCATAAATAAAATCTAAAACACATTGGTAGGTTAATTTCCCTGAAAAGTGTAAATACTTTGAGACTATGAAAACATTGCTCTGTTTGATTGAGCGTCAAGACCAGCCCGGCAAAGCAACTTTGGCTCAACCAACGGGGTAAGTTCGGAGTGGGACTATCTTTTTGTACAATCAATGACAAAAAATTTTACTTATGGGAGCAGGTATTATTTTTGCATTCCCATTTGCGCCAACAGCAAAAGAAAAAAATCCACTATTGCATTTCCACAACTTTACAAAAGAGAAAAAATAGAGAGAGATGGATAACAACAGTCAGATGAGAAAAAAAAAGAAAAAAAGCCAAAATTAATAATTTTTTAAATTAATGCCAGGGTATTGTAACACAAAGATACATTTTATAAATGTACATCATATAAGTAAAATAATAATAAATAAATATAAATATTCTAAATAATAAAATGTAAAAAATGTACTATATTTACACTGCTAAATTAAGGTGGAAATGTGTCTTCACAGTGTGTAAAAATAATAAACATTTTTATGGAGTGAATGAGGGCTGATGCTGCCTATATGCTGTACTCTTGATTCTACAGTTGAAACATTGTTCTGTTGATAAAGCTTCACTATCGATCACAGCCTCTTGACCTCTCCTCCCCAAGCTCAAGTTAAACTATATCTCAAACCTGACACCAGCTGCTATTGAACATAGAAGCACAGCACATCACATTCTGAGCTTTGTTGTGGTCAGTGCCTGACTATTTATCAAGAACGCAAGGAAGAGCGTACAGTTTTTGTTTTCTTTCCAAGTCAGTTACTGAGATATATCCTCGCACAAACTGTTTTTTTTAAACACACACACATGATTCCAAACTTCATTACAGATATGCAAACAAAACACCAGGAATCTGCTTCAGTCCATGTAATTGTATGGTGAAAATGTTACCACTGAGGTCTTGAGGTTCATGGATCAAATACAGACTCCTACACATAAACATGGGGACTATAAGAGATGTGGACTCAGGAATCGTGACTTGGACTTTAAATTATTTATATCTACAAATGTTTTTTTCAGCATAAAATGTATGTGATGACTGGTTATCCTATATTTAGTGTTTGTAAACTAACTACAGTTGAAGGCAGAAGTTTACATACACATTAGCCAAATATATTTAAACTCAGTTGTTCAATTCCTGACATTTAATCATAGAAAACATTCCCCGTCTTAGGTCAGTTAGGATCACTACTTTATTTTAAGAATGTGAAATGTCAGAATAATAGTGGATAGAATTATATATTTCAGCTTTTATTTCTTTCATCACATTCCCAGTGGGTCAGAAGTTTACATACACTTTGTTAGTATTTGGTAGCATTGCCTTTAAATTGTTTAACTTGGGTCAAATATTTTGAGTTGCCTTCCAGAAGCTTCTCACAATAAGTTGCTGGAATTTTGGCCCATTCCTCCAGACAGAACTGGTGTAACTGAGTCAGGTTTGTAGGCCTCCTTGCTCACACACGCCTTTTCAGTTCTGCCCACACATTTTCTATCGGATTGAGGTCAGGGCTTTGTAATGGCCACTCCAATACCTTGACTTTGTTGTCCTTAAGCCATTTTGCCACAACTTTGGAGGTATGCTTGTGGTCATTGTCTATTTGGAAGACCCATTTGCGACCGAGCTTTAAATTCCTGGCTGATGTCTTGAGATCTTACTTCAATATATCCACATAATTTTCATAATGCCATCTATTTTGTGAAGTGCACCAGTCCCTCCTGCAGCAAAGCACCCCCACAACATGATGCTGCCACCCCATGTATCATGGTTGAGATGGGGTTCTTCGGCTTACAAGCCTCACCCTTTTTCCTCCAAACATAACGATGGTCATTATGGCCAAACAGTTAAATTTTTGTTTCATTAGACCAGTTGGACATTTCTCCAAAAAGTAAGATCTTTGTCCCCATGTGCACTTGCAAACTGTAGTCTGGCTTTTTTATGGTGGTTTTGGAGCAGTGGCTTCTTCCTTGCTGAGCAGCCTTTCAGGTTATGTTGATATAGGACTCATTTTACTGTGGGTATAGGTACTTGTCTACCTGTTTCCTCCAGCATCTTCACAAGGTCCTTTGCTATTGTTCTGGGATTGATTTGCACTTTTGGCTCCAAACTACATTCATCCCTATGAGACAGAATGCGTCTCCTTCCTGAGCAGTATGATGGCTGCGTGGTACCATGTTGTTTATACTTGCGTACTATTGTATTGTTACACATCCATATAACATCATCAACGGAGATAGGCCTGTGCTCTCATGAGGTGCAGTACGAAGCGCAAAACAGATCTGGGGTATATATCTGTCCCATGAAGTGTGTTTGTCTCCAACGTATGTGCGGATGGCAGTTTTCAAGGTACAAAATTCACTCTTTCCATGGCGTTTGTTTGTGAGTGATATGCCATTGTCAACCTGTGCTCCGTACCAAGGGCAGCCACCACATGTTTTAAGAGGTTGCTCACAAATGGAATGCCTCAATCCGATATCAAGTAAGTTGGTGCGCCGTGGCAGGCAGAGATCTCATGAGGAATTTACTTGCTGTATCCTGTGCAGTCGATGTCCTTACTGCATTTACTTCGACCCATTTAGAGAAATCGTCGACAAAGACGAGTATATACTCATTTCCATTCTGTGTACGAGGTAGAGGGCCTACAAAATCCACTCCTGTATATTCCCAAGGTTTCTGTGGTTTGATTGGGACCATCAGACCTGCTGGTTTTCTTTGGTTCGGCTTTGTCAACTTTCAGTATGGTAGGGTGGGAGGTTGAAAGGCTTAGCATCGCCAGAATTGATCACATGCTCTGCTAATGAGGTGTGGCCCAGGTGACCATCAAGCTCCCAAAGTCCTCAAGAAGGTATAGTAATTGTGCTTTTTGCTCCTTTTTCAGGCATGCCTCCTCGACTTTCTCACTCAAAGCAGATGGCTGGATATGCAACCTCTGGCTCCTCTATCCACCCACTCACTAACTCACATGGAAGGGGGGTTGTTTCACCGATAGTTACAGTCCTGGATGGAATATGAATGCTAACTGATGCTCTTAACATGAAATCCATCCCCAAGATGTGTGGTGAAGAAAGATCGGGAATAATGACAAACTGGTGGTAGAAGCTTTTTCCTTTAAATCCAATATTCAGCAAGATAATGCCAGTTGGACTGCATGCTGCAATGTTGGCAAGTTGAATTGAAGGTGATGTCCAAGTTTTAACTTTTTAAGTGTTCCAGGATGTTCAAAATCATATTTGTTCAAACCGCAGAGAGGGAAGCACCTGTATCAAGTGCTGCGTCGACAGCCTTGTTGTTGAAGTTGATTTTGATGATAAATGGTGTGTTCCAAAATGATGGAGATGTTGGATCCTCCACATGACCAAGGACAGGTGGCTCAGGTGTGGGCACAAGAGGAGGCTGAGGCATATTTATCTTCTGGAGGGAGGATTGCCTCTGTAAAACGTCTTCCCACCCCCGAAGTCTCCCTTCTGACGGTCAAATGTTTTGCCACACTCACCCCTGCTGGCATTTGTTTAGGTCTTGCCATCTTGACTAGGATTTTGTGCATCATTTGATACTTGCAGGGAATGCATTGGCTTGTGGGACAAAGCTGGAGTTTGGACAGTTTCGAGACACGGGGCTTGAACATGGTCAAGGATGCCTCTAAAGACACATTCTTGATTGTCTGATGGAAGAAACATAGTTTTGAAGAGAGTGCAGAATTGTGTCCAAGCTGTGATGTGTGCACTCAGTACTGTAAACCACTTCCTGGGCTCTTTGGCTGAGAAGCGAGGTAGTTCAAGGAGAATCTGAGCATTGTTCAGGCCCAAGGAGGTTCTGTAGACATCCACAAGTTGAAGCCAATCATCAGGTTGAACCTCATCCCTCATGAACACAGTGGGCTCAAGTTTTGATTGATTTAGAAATTAAGCTAGAGCTCACATTTTCAAGTCTGACGTTCCTGTCTGTGGCCACTGTTGGAAGTTATGGCATGCAAACAGGTTGGGCCTGAATATATGTGTCGTGTATTTTGTTGGTTCATGTTTTTCATGTCTTTTATTTTGAAATTCTAGTTCCTGTATCATGTCATATGGTTCCCTTGTCATGTGATTTCATGTTTCCCTACATGTTCATGTGTCTTGTTTTCATTGGTTGATTGTCTTGTTATCTTGTTTAGAGTTCTTTGTGTTTATTGGTTATCCTTGTCATGTGTTCTCCCATGTTCATGTATTTAACATTATCCATTGTCAGGTATTGTTGTATATAACTTTGGTTGTGAATTAAATTTTATGTCAAAGTCAAGCTTATGTTTATGTTTCATTCATGTTTGTAGTTAGGGTTTTGGATATCACGAGTTGGAATAAATTTGCACTTGGGTTCTTTACTTCATTGTCATCGTCTTTGTCATTGCCAGCATCATCATTACAGATGTTACAATTCAGAGTAGAAGTGGCCACTGGATCAGCCTGTGCAGATATGGGTTTGAAGTGGGCGTGTACATGTTTTGAGTGCATTGGTCAATAATACCTCTCTGTAAATCATTTTCTCAGCACTGCCACTTCACTTTGTAGTGACTCGACTTGCATCTCAAGGCAGTCAGTCGGTTTTGGAACTCTCCGTCTGGGTAGAGACTCAAAATGTACAGTCAGATCAGTCATATCAGTCAGATCATCAACACGTCTGGCCATTGTCTCAAAACAGCGAATAACAGATCAGCTTAATATGCAACAGTAAATCAAATTATTTAAAAAAAACATTTAATTGTTCCCTTTTCACATGCAGTGAGTAATAGCAAATGCAAAAAGTCAATTAAAGTATTTGAACACTCTTTGAAAATCAACAATAAGTCAAACAATTCAGTTTATATGAAAGTTCCCTTAAAAAAAGTCAATGACAGCAGCACAGTATAGTTCAATAATTAATTTACTGAGAAACAGCTTCTTTTTTTTTCCTTTTACAAACCAATTTTATTTTCAAATCAATGGAATATGTACTCTCACAATAATTAAATGCATCAAACAGTTCAAATGATGAAGCAATGACTTAATTTCAGTTTGAATCCCAGTTAAATCCAGATGAATCGTTACTTCCATGCAATGGACAAGAATAGTAATTTTAGTTAGTTTTAAATCCGCTGGCTCATTACATGCAGTTCCCAAGGGCAAACGGACAAAAGAGCAGGAAAATCACCAGAAACAAAGTTTAAGTTCAACGACAGGAAAACTTTCCTTTACCTCAATGAACCACGAACCGAAGTGTTCAGTAAACCTTTTGTAGTCAGTTCCCATATCCAAACGAATCCTTCATTCTCCCAATGAATCTCTTCACGCGTCTTGATGAATCGCTGGTGTCCGAATGAATCTTCTCACATGTCTGGATGAATCTCACGTGTCTGGCTGAATTGCTGGTGTCATTGTACAATGCCATCATGAGGCTCGGAGTGTTGCAGACACCGGCCACCTCAAACATACTGTACATTCATGCAGAAATGTCTGTAGATCCAAGACCAGAGATAAAATGTTCAGGCGCCACTTGTAATGTGCTTTTTAATGGGGACAGCTCGCCCAATTAGTTGCAGCAGAGTTAGTCAGAGACTTACAACGTGGCTGACATTCCACAGGTGGCATTTATTTGCAGATCTCCATCAATCTCTAATGAAATTGCAGTTAGTAAACACTCCACTGTCAACAGCGTAACTGAATGAACAAAATTAACTTCAAAAGAGCAACAGAAATATGAGAAACTCCCATACCCCGCAGTAAGCACAGATTTCAGGTGAAGAGCTTTCGACCTACTGTCACCAAATTCACAGTTAAGTCTCTTGATGAAAGCTTGCCTGAAAATATATAAGGCAAAAAGGCTTGCATGACTACACTACATTACCCTTTATCATCTGTGACAGCATGAAAATGATGAAATACTGTACATAATGTAGATAAAACATCCATTCCATAATGCACATTCTTTGCTCTTTATTTTGTTATACTAGCACAAAAAAGCTTCTTGTCTATGTCAGACAGTGTAAAAGAGAAAAATAAATATGAAATTACCTAAAAAAGACCTTTTATTCCAACTGGAATCACTTGAACACAAATTACTTTGCGATTATGGGCACAAAGTTTGAAAACGCATTAATTTCGCTACGTTTACGCCTCTCAACACTAGAATGCCGTTTTCCTCTACTGAAAATAGAGCATTTCAAAAATGTTCTCTATTACCGCATACTTTGGAAAACAATGATGTTAGGTAACTAAAACTAAGTTTTCAAAAGAAAACAGATTAGTCTGGAAACAGATTTGTGAACATTGCTAAAAGGATACTATATTAGTAGGCCACCAATAGATATATATTGTTCATCATTAATTTGATTAATTTGAGATAATGATACTAACAACAACAACAAAACAAAAAAATATCAAAAAGTACCACGGTAATGCTATAGTCTTTTGGACATGTGCAACAGAAGTACCATGGTCCGTTGAAGTACCTTGAAGTATCATGTAAATACAATTGCACATCGTTTTAATAATCATTAAGTACTTGGTATATATCAAAGTATCATGGTATTACCATCTGATAGCATCACTGTACCATGGTACCACCACAGCACTTTTTTGTAAGGGAAGGATTTTTAAAAAAAAAATACATTTCTTTTAATACCTGTATTTGACAGCTGGAAGACTTGCAGGCCACAGTTCAGGACTTGACACGACTTGACTTCAACCTTCAACCAGAGACTTGGCTCACTCACACACACTCCCACACACACAAAGAGGACATAGTTATTTCAAATACAGTACATCAATTTAAAGCACCAAGCCTTAAAAAGTACAAGCACAGTACTTTCAAACAGGCACAGTGGGAACCGTAATTAGTGCTGTCTTTACTTCACTGCACCTCATCACATGTCCATGCATTCAGACACACACATACACACACTAGGATGTGCAATTAGAGGCATCCTGCTAAGCTCTGTAGCGCCTCTCCATCGCTGTTGCTGCAGTGCAACACCACCACACACAGAGCTATGTCTATTTGTTCATTTCCATTTCTTCTCCCCCTGTGCCTTTTTCTATGTCTAATTTATATAATTCTCTGTCATCCCCTCTGTTTTCTGAAACTTTAGCATTTGTTTGCATGCATTCTTATGAGAAGTTGTTGATATTTGTGTGAAATGCTAACAGTGGAAATATCGCAATAGTCCTAAACACTTCCAGAGAGTGTGTATGTGCCGTCTCGTTAAACTCCTGCAGTGTGTTTTGGCTTTGTCTGTGTGTGTCTGTCTCTCACCTTGTGAAATGATGCACACAGGTTGTCAGGTTGTGTCCTCTGCTCTGTGTGTGCTAGGATGAAGTGTTCACCCACAGATTTCAAGCTTTTTCTCAAACACTTCCTCGAAACCATCGTAACTCTGTTCCAAAACCTGGTAAGCTGGCTTGCTGTCTTCTGACTGCATAGACAGCTGCTTTCTGTCAAGGCAGCATCCTAACTGTCATGGAACATCAAAAGAGATTTGTAATGCTCAACAGCAACTTCACATGCGACACAAATAGCGCTCCGTACAGGAGACTTGATTGAAAATTGATACCAATAGAGTTTGACATCAGCAAAGCTAACAACACCCTCATACCACACACAAATATTTGTTAAATTAGTAAACTTTTCATTAGATTGAACTATTTTTATTGATATACTGTTTTTTTAGTATTGAATGAATTTCAGTATTGAAGTATAGGCCTAGGCCTTTATAAACTACATTTATTTTACCTCGTCTTGGCCATCTTGGGTTTATTTATGTTTTCACAGAGCAGGTTGCAATGCATTTTGGCATGGCTTTCACTGCAAATGACACTTGACGCTACTAAGGGCCATTTATAGAGGATGCATTCTTGTGTTAAAAACAGTTTGATGGAGTGCAACGGAATTAAACAGAGGGTATGTTTATAATCACTCTAACTCCCATACACACTGTACTGATGCATATCCTGCCCCCAGATTAATCGGGTCCATTGTTTTATGAAAAAACTGACTTAGATCCACTGCACTGCATGCCGAAAGTTGTCAAAACTATTGAGTAAGAAGTTACACCAACATGCAACATACCCCAACATTTAAAGGTATGCAATTCTGGGCTCTTTATTGCCATCTGTGTTTGAATCACAAAATTGCAAGTTAGTTGCAGAGGAACATTGTTTTTTTGTCAGATGTGTTTCGGCACTGCTCTTCTGCACGGATGACCCTGATACTTTGAGGTATACCCATAGTTGCCGGTGATCACCATATCAGAGCCAATTTGACTAGCTACACCAAGAGTCACTGAAGGGCTTTTCACACTTGAAAGCATAAACCCCGAGTCATTTTAACCCCAGGTGAACTGAATACTGGGTTATCCAGTTTTATGTTTCACAATGTTCATTCATTACCCTGGGTTAATAATTAATCCTCGGTATTCATGTTCCGATGTTTCACACTGTATGTTTGTAAACCCTGGGTTAACTTTCTTATTTGCATATTTGCGGTGTCAATAACAATGATTGGACAGACGAATACAGCTCACAACGGACATGCAACCTGTCAGTGGAGCTGCTTTTCTGTGGAAACGTCATCAAGCAAATCAACTCTGTATGACTTTTGTCTTTTGAAACATGCATTGAAAACACAGAATACTGTTTCTTCGTCATGCCAGTTAGCGTTTGCCATTACCGTTTGACACTTAAATGGTTTCCCTCAGACAGAGAACAAAAACAGAGCGTTAAAGTTTCAGCGACTGTACGAAGTGCTTAAATATTAAATGAGGTAAGTATTGAGGCTTTATATGATTTGTTTTGTGTTGCTAAACAACTTTCTATAACATTCTAACACAGCATCCTTTCACACTGTACAGCTTTGGCACCGCAATGCGGGGTTAACCCCGCAAATGTTAAGTACAGTGTAAAAAAAACCTTTATAGTATGCTTTGGTCAGATGCAAACACTTAGCGACCACGTACAGGACGCATGATGAAATTTCATCATCAGCAGAGTGCATGAGCACTAAACATGCGCAGCCCGACTTTTCTAACCGCGCGTCTTTGAACGCACAGAATGCGCATGTGCTTGGAATTATTTGCACTAATTAGTAGGTCCACAAGGTGGCAACACTCACATTTGAGCCGTTGCTGTCACGAAGAAGCTCTAAGATGTAATCGCTGCTAAACATCAGGAGATGAAGGTAAAACAATAACATTGAATGTGCACATCAAGAGTGTGTATCTGAAGAGGTCAGGAGATAGCTGCATTTGTATGACTCGAGTCTGAAGGAATACAAAGACATCTTTATGGGTCTAAACTACTGAAGAGAAAATTCGGTGTCTCAAAGCAGTAGTAGCATGCATGCGCCAACCATCTGTGAATGCATGCACAGTTATATGGAGTATACTTTGACAGGCTTGCATTTGACTGAACACAGACGCTGAGCGTTCGCGTCAAAATGGAAGTATTCCTAGGGCTTAAGAAGAAAGTCCTACAAGAATTATATCTAAAAAAAAAAGGAAGTCAGCGCAAAAACATACACATCACTGTAGCATAACCTTCTTGTCATTGTTCACGGACATGATGTAAACAAGCAAGTACAAATGATGGAAGCCTGAAATTTCCTGCCAAATCGAGCCAACCCTTACAATAATCGAGAGTTAACTGCAAATTCGCCACTGATAATTTTCGCATGCAAATGAGCTTTGCGACAAATTTGCGGAAATTGTCTGTTGTTGCCAGAGGTTTGCTGCAGGTTCACCACTACCTGTGAAGAGCTGCAAATTTCTGCATTTGCATGTGAAAATAGTGATTGGCAAGTTTGCTGCAAATTTGCCAAAACTCTAGATTTTTTGTAAGGGAAATCATTATTGTTGGCTTACTGTAGTGAGTTGGGGTAGCAATGGTATTTTGTTTGTTAATTTCTAGCAAAGATTTTAACAAGAAATCCTCCATAATATAACTTTATACAGCCTATAATTATGCTACCTGGCTTTCGGAACAGTCTTTGCATTGGGAACGTGAGATGCTTTGAAATACTGTCTAGAGGCAGCTCACAAGATTTTGGAGCAGAGCTTCTGTGTATTACTCTTAGGCATTAGGAAAACAAGGTTTGTGGGAAAAAAGGAGCAGGTAACAGGGTAAGGATTGAGGCAGTGCTGGCAGAGGTGCCTTGTTCTGTTTCTCACCAAATCTCTCCCACTTTCTCTCTCACCCCATTTTTTTTCCCTCTCTGTGTTGGGTGCAGTTGTTGTGTGTATTAGTGTATTCAACAGTCTCTGTGCTCCTAATAGGCTGTTAGCACTAAACTGCAGGCAGGTCCCTGGGAAGCCAATCTGCCTCAGAAAGGAGTAAACACAAACACATATACACAAATAAACACATAAAGAAAAGGTCTGCCAAGCACAGAGGCGCAGTGGGACTGCACTTATACTTCCAAACGTCAGATCGAGCGATCAGCATGGCAATGTGAGAGCAAGCCTATGTTCCACATGGAATGCTATAGACCATACATAATGTGAGGTATATACTGTATAATGCCTACTTAAAAAAGTGTGGAAATAGTATGCAGAATGTAATGAGAAACATTTGAATCCTAAGTATGCTGCATTTTTGTAACATGACCTCTAAACATTCAATTCAATTATTCATTTTTTATGGTTTTCTGAGTGATTTCTGATTTTGTGTAGTCCATGTCAAATACTCTCTACCTGGTCTCATAGAAAAACTACTTCCCTATCTGTCACTCATTTAAAGTTGTGTCGATATAGTGACACTAGGGGTTGCGCTTGGGAGTCCCAAACACCTCTGATCTTTGAGAAAAGGCCAATGGGATTTGGCGAGTGGAATTTGCATGCCACTCCCCCGGACATACGGGTATAAAAGGAGCTGGCTCGCAACCACTCATTCAGGTTTTGCGCTGAGGAGCCGAGACAGGGTCCCGGCCATTTCAGTGGGTAGCTCAACGTTGTGGTAAGAGGGAAACGATGTCTCATTCCCTCCATCAGGGTTACGCCACAACCAGCTAAACTTTGTTACGTGGACTGGTATCGACACTGATAGTCAGTTACGACAGTAACCAAGACATTCTATACCTATTACCTATACCGTTACTATACCTATTTTTGCAAAATTATTTTTACTTGGCTTGTATCATGGTAGTTTCCTGGTGAAATTAACACTAGAGGCGCGACAGCAACGACTATTATTTTCTTACACACAAATCACGAGTAAAAGTCAGATTATCATTCATAAACACATTTCGCCCTGTTCCTCACACAATGCTTTCTTATGACATCAACACTTTGCAAGATATTTTAATGTTTGCATTACATAACTACATTTACAAGCTTGTTTGAGCACGATCAAATTGCACGGTAGCTCAACTGATAGAATGTTGCACTTGCGATCCAAAGGACTGGGGTATGAGTCATTAAAGCACCACAAAAATTATGCGGTTGCTCCAGCACTTGTGTTTTTCATCTAACATTTGCATTTTATGACACTATCGGTTAGGTTTAGGTTGATGGTTAAGGGTAGGGAGGTAGACTTTGTTTTTTTAAATCTCGATATTGCACTACACTTAAAAATCTGTTTGGGAGAATATGTAACTGTACGGTCTATAGCATTCCATGTGGAACATAGGCTTGCTCTCACATTGCCAAGTTGATCGCTCGATCAGATACATTTAAACATCTGTCAAAGTAATGTATGGCCTTTTGCTACGTGATGTTTGGAAGTGGATATTTCACTACAATACGTGAAAGAAGCCATGTAATATAATGTAGCAAAAAATTTGCCACAGTCATGTTTTATTCATGAGATCAGGCATGATATTCTGCTCCCTAGATATGGCTTGGTTCTCTCCTTTAATGCAAGTCTATGGAATTTTCCTCCATTTAATCATTTATCAGGCAACATTTTTAAGTCTGATTTCTTAGTAAAGTACTAGCACACCTCTCCTCAACAGGCCACATTTAAGATATCATTAGCAAGGAACACTAAATATTCTTTCTTTTTACTGAAAAACATTCTGGAAAAACATGCCTTGATTACAAGATTTCCTTGAGCTTGAAACATTTAGATTTTCTTGGGTACAATTGATGTGTCTAGCTATATCAGCCACAGTAGCAATTTTAACCATCATGCAAACCACACAATTGCATTGGGCCCCAGTATGACCGCTCAGCAAAAACTGCTTGAAGGGTGACATGTTGTTCTGGATACACAAATAGTGAATACGCTGTTGTCAGCGCTCTCAGAGTGGTTCACGTTAGAGGTCCGCCGGGTTCGAGTCAGTTTTTCAAGTTGGACTTTGGGTTCGGGTTTGTAATTTCTGGAAACATATACAGGCCTTCCGAACTTGTTTCACCCACTCGCTCTCACTCACTGATATGTGCGAACGGATGAGGGGCCGTTCACACCAAATGTGGTTTTGTGTGCATTTGCTCTGTTTTTCCATTGTTTTCCAATGTAAACACATGCTTCAGTGTCTCATGCAGAACCGGCACCTTTATAGACAGTGTGTCAAGTTAAAAAGAACTTCAGGTCTCAAATGCATTTCGAGACACCTGCGTTCTGTTTCATTTGTTGCACTGCGTCTAGATTGCTTTCAGTGCAGGTGTCACAAAGATTTATCGTTCGGAAAAAGTTCAGGTTGCAAAGAGGTGACTGTTACAATGTTTAACATTATTCCAGATTATTCTGCACCAAGCAAAGTTTCAGCGCTTGATAAACGGCAGTGTTTTTTCCCCCCCTTCTGCTCTAGTGTGCTGAGGGGCCACGATGCCTTGTATGTTTACTGTTACAGTACTGTTACTAATGTTGCCTACGATGCTTAGCCTACATAAAATACAGCCTTTTGCAACATGGTGAACAGTACACTGCAGTGTCAGAAAACATTGTTAACCCGCCCCTGATCAGCCAGCCCTAGAAGTATGCCTTTTCGAACATATCCCATAAGTCTCTGTTTTGTTATTGAACAGAGTGTGCTCTGTTCTCCTTGAGAGTGCAGCTAGTGTACAGAGTCTGTGCATGCTCATGTGCCCTATGTATGGATCGTATCTCCTCTCCTCTCAGTACTCATTACACTGCTGTCACTGTCTCAAGGCTTTCAGTCGCGTCTGAGTCCTGAAACGTGCCTCAAATCCATCATTACTTTCACAAGACCTCGAACACGGATGTTTTATCTGCCATATGTCTGTTATTAATTAAGTGGAGGTATTACTTTCTTTCCCCCCAGTTTAATGTACAGATGTACACTGTTTGATACAGATGGTTAAGCATCCGAACCAGCCTGACATATCAACACTGGCTCAACGAATGGTGCGAGTTTGCATGGGGACGTTCAGTGGCAGATGGAGGAGTGTATGGGAAGCCTGTTTGAAAACAGTCATTTTTGCAATTATAGCGGCATTAATTAGAGGACATAGTCGAAGGGTTCGGGAGTACAACTGCAGCCTCTGGAGGTGAAATATAAACAATAACTTACACCTTGTTGTGATTCGCTGTGTCTACATCTGTCTTCACTGACCATATTCATCCATATTTATATCCTCACTTTAATGTATATTTTTTTGTTTTGATTACACAATCATCAATTATTCTAATTTGAAGCAAGGGCATACGTGCACAGAAAAAAGTGAATATACAGAAACATGCCCCATCAGTACATACAAAGCATCTCCGACTTAATATCTGTTGAATAACATTCAAAAAAGTAATTGTAATTTTTTTTCCTGGTTATTACAGGGATTTTGGTTGGACAATAAACTGCATCTGGGATTTAATAAAAAAAAAAAAAATAATTACATAAAAAAAAAAAAAAAAATATGTAAAAAACTATCAGTCAATTATCAGGTTATTGGCTTCTACCACCACCTTATTTATCGGTACAGGCTAAATCCAATATTGGTCGACCTCTAGCGCTAATGGCACAGAAATTATACACTTGACCTTTAAATTACCTGAAGAAGCACATCCTACTGAAAAGAAAATAACCCCCCCCCCCCCCCAAAAAGGGACATGTGAACATTCATCAACGGCTTTACACATGTGCGCCCACACACACATACGCACACCAAAATTCTGTCTGCCTACACTAGGGACTTAATTATTGGCTCCGACTTGACTGAAGACAGACATTTTATATTATTAACATCACTTAATTTCCATATTAATACTGTAGAAGTTTCTTATTAAAGAGAAAGAGCTCATCTTCAAACACCAGGAAAAAAACACCTACTGAAAAATACATCACTTTGTTCGATATGAAGGTCAAACTGGGTGCAGGGATGAAAAGCGGTAGATCTCATTTTTGTAGAAATAGGAGATTACTCTTGAAAGAACATGAAGACTTTTATATTCCAATAAATCCATTTGTACCTCTCTCTCTTTTCACACCATGTCCCATGGGCCCTCTTGTTTGATTTACATCAGTTTTTCTAGATACCTTCTCTCTGTTTTCTTGTCTTCTTACACGTTTAATATCTTCAGTATAACAGCTCCTTGTAGTGGTGTAAGTCTTTAGGATGTTGCATTAGAGCAGGAGCACATCGTTAAATCAGCATGTCTCCTCCTCAGAGTGTGAAGACTTTATATTTGCTGGTTTGTCTTTGATTGAGCTTTGTTGAGAGCCTTTCACAGTTCTCAGTAAATGATTGTTAACACTGCATGTCTGAAGCTGTTTCAGAAAATGTCAGGCCAGTAATGATTCCTGAGGTTGTTTTCTATCTGTCTGTCTGTGTTTCTGTCTACCTACATTGAGAAAAAGTTGGTTTAACTTAATTCAGTTGTGGATATTGGTTCCACACAATGAAAATTGAAATTAAAATGTAGGCTCTACTCAATAACTTTGTGTAGTGAAAATCTAAATGAATTGAGTTAACCTAACTTAGATTTGATCATTTCAAATAACTCTATTGAACCTGGCAGCTTGCTGCTATGTAGCAACAAACACATAAGCATATTACATACATATTTTAGTACTGCACAAGTATAGAGCTGCCATAAGTTCACTGATCCCCAATCAGTCATAAAACTGATGATGCCTCAGTATTTGCTTTATGAGAAAAGCAATACACACTAATTATTCAGTATGTACTCAACCTTGACCTAACTCCACTCTTCTCCACAATGATAACCTCTAAAACAATTCAACATGTCAGAAACTCCTCTAAATAACAGAACATTAAACACTAAGAAGTCTCCTAATTGTTTCATTTTGCACAGAAATAAATTAAGATAGCAACAAATATTATTTACATATTCCCAACACAATCAATCAATCAATCAATCAATCAATCTGCCTGCCTGCCTGTCTGTCTGTCTATCGAGACAGAGATATTTTCATTTCCCTTCTTTTTATTTAGTTCCAGTATAGTTTCAGTTTTCATCCCTTATAATATTTCTTCTAAGTCAGAAATCTGATTACGTGACAGTAACATCAGTGCAACCAAGTTCCCACCAATTTTTAAAATATCTAATGCAATGCAGACATAGCTAATTTTCACATGTACTGTAAATGTTTGATTTAATGGTTAATTCCAAGTTTCCAGAAAACACCTGTGTAGTTGTTGTGTATTGTTTTCTCCAGCTGCCATGCTGAATAATAGATTAAAATGAAAAATTACATTACAAGATTTTAAACATTTTAGATTGTAATCTTATTTCTGTTCTGTAGCTGTGAGTCATGAATAATCATAATAATATGGGATATTCACCTCTTTGATGTCTTCTTACACAAATTGTTCTCATTTATGACACTTTGCATTCAGTGAAACATTTGGTATTTGTTTGCTGAGGGCAATTATGTCTCATCACGAGAACATAAGACATGTCACATTCACGCAGAGACATATGTAGTGCATTAGGAAGATCTTCAGGATTCAATGATCTCCATGAGCGTGTGTGTAAATGTTCGTGTGCGCACAATCCTAAAGGGGATTCGCCCCGTTGACAACTCCACATGTTACGGTGGTACGCACCGCAGGCAGCTGTCAGAAAGTCAGAGATATTCACAAATAAACACACACTTTCCCATAATCCCTCACTGATTGGAGAATGACATGAAACACAATGTCGAGACATAATTAATGAGCCTGTTTTACTGTCTGTCTTTTCACTAATATGTTCACAGGCTTCAGCTGTTTGGCTGTGACAGCTTGTTGGTTTAGACTGCAAGAGCTGATCGTACCAGATTTTTTAACACTTCATCAGCCTACTGAATGACTTTGATATTTTTTACGTGGCTCTTTATATTTATCACACCAGTTTCCTCATGAGTAAGAGGGCAGTTTATCAGTTTATAAAACTTTTCACCCCCTGTTTCTCCCACAATGCTATCTTAAGAAACTTTACTGTAGCAAATTACTTGTAAGGTCATGCATTTTAAAGTTTGCATCAGAAAACAAACTACATTTATATATTTATTTGAATGCTATTAACTTGTGCAGTAGCTCAATTGATATAATAATATTAATAATTCCTTACATTTATATGTAGCATTTTTCTAGGCATTCAAAGCACTTTGCATAGAAGTGGGGAATCTACTCCATCACCACCAGTGTGCAGCATCCACCTGGATGATGCCACGGCAGCCATAGTGCACCAGAACGCCCACCACACACCAGCTATTGTGTGAGATGATATAGTGTTTAAGACCAGGACTCGAGTCCTGAAGAGCACTTGAGTCATAAGGTGAACTGAAATTGTCATAGAAGCACCACAAAATCTCACATTTGCTTTTTCTGACACTATTGGTTAGGTTTAGGTTTAAGATTCAAGGTATTCTATAGAGCAGTAACCTTAAAAAGCTAATTTGTTTAGCAGAAATTTTACTAGTTTTTAGGGCCAATCAGTAGACCTCATAACTGCTGTGATACATGTAAGGAGTCAAATAATTTACCTAACTACTAAAGAAAGAATGAGCCATGTTCTTGTTCTAATAGTCCATCTAGAACAAACCAAAGATAATTGTATTCAGTTTTAGTATGGGGTTTAGTATGGTTTAACTGTCCAGTTTTAATGTAGTTTGAAGCTGTTCCCTAGAGTCAACAATTCAAAGCTTTTGTCCTAATTTAACAAGGAGACCCTCTCCATAGACCAATTACAATCAACCAGATTTTCCTCTTTCATTTCATTCCATTGTTGTCCCTCATGACATTTCACCAAGAGCAGGACAAGGCACCATTATCATCACAGTTACCATCCTTCTTTGACAGTTTTGGACTATTTAGGAGGATGACTGTCTGCATGTCAATAAATGAATGCTTTAAAAACTTTAAATGAATGCTTTAAAAACTTCTAAATGAGTTCTATTAGCAACTTGCAAATGGCTTTTAGAAAAAAATAGATTTTTACATTTTCTGGAGTTGTGCTTGCCCTTGAAAAATTTGCTACTACAATATTTCAGTTGGACCAAAACTTTCCTAATATTTGCTAATCCATTGCTAGTGTTTCAAGTATAGGATCTAGGAAAAATACGTTTTTAGTGCCTAGCAATGCTGTAAATGTTTTTAATGTAATAATGAATCATACATTCTGATCAGTCATTTCGGTCAGCTTTATGTAAGATATGCCAACATGATCTCATGAGTATTCCTATGTATTCATAGGTAAAATCTGTTGTATAACACGTACAATTTCATGCATTTGCATAGCCATCGAAATATACAATATCGACATATTGGCAACATCTGAAACATAAAATCTGTTACAACTTCAGAGATGTACAAATGTTTACAAATCCTCTGAGGTTCATATAATCCGAAGTTTAAGGAAAATTACGAAAGCACACAAAACTCCCAATGAGTGAAAAACACTTTAATGTTACACCATAACATCAACAATGTTTTCATACTTTTGATAATTACAAATACAAATATTATATTGTTATTAGTCCCATCTGGATGCAATTTATACATAAATATGCAATTAAAAAGGACATTTCTGACAAATGTTCTCTTTTACTCACTGATACTCACTGAACAAAAGTCCGGCTATGGGATTTTATCTGAGTTTTGAGCTCATTCCTCTGCAGTGATATACTCATAAAGGTTCTGGGAATATTTGTTCTGACCAGCCGCCAGAGGACTTATTAAAATTTACTGTATATGTCTCTAAAGCTGTGCATACGTAAAAATGCTTACATTTTAAATGCTGTGAATACAGTGATTGTTTATTTCAGTGTCTTACCAGATGTCCAAAAATATACTGTATGTGTAAACATTATGTACAAATATCTACAAATACTTATGAGATTACCCTAAATATGCACACTTGTTCAATATATTGACTGAATCATCCTCTACTGTCATCTGAGCATTATGTTACTGATGCTGAAAGTCAATGATCTGAGATGCATTAAACTCTTCTATGTGAAATTTTCTGCAGGATTACAATGTAAATTCAGAAAATTCTGTTGATTCTGCTTGTAGCCAGCACACAATTCTGATACCTGGTGATTACAAACAATACCAGCGAACCGTGATATTCTTTATCAGCTGTGCTCCGGAATCAATAAATGATTTCTATGGGGGAAACACAAAGGTGACACAATTCCAACTTCCTACACAAACTCACTGCAGCATTTTTTGACGCTCTTGATTCTGTTGGAAAAAGAATGTCAGAACTAGATGTCTTTCTTTTTACACACACGTTTACATGGGTATAGATTGTCCTCACATCTCTTATTGCTGTCTGTTGTCTTCAGTAGTGAAGTGTTGCACAGCATGCGATGGTTTAACATTAACTACCACACCCACACTGTGTCTGCTACTCAAACAATCTGCACTAATCTGTTTCACCCAGCAAGCCATGGGGTAATTCACTTAGAACATACAGTAGATGCCATCATGTGATGTCTTCCAAGCTCTGCTGTTGGCTGCAGGGTAGCAGTTCACTGTGCCAGAATGGCTGTCAGTCTAAGAGCACTGGAGACTTAGTGCACTCTCATTTGAAAGGTTAACCTGTAATACAGTGAATTGGGGTGCTGCTGTCTAATATCGACCATCTCTGTAGGCATGTGTGCTTCTGTGGAGGAGAATCTGAATTCTCACATTATGACCTTGTCTTCTCATTTCTTTTCAAATACAACAGGCCCTCAGATCCTTACCTGTATTTATTTTTACAGCAATTAATAGAATGCTCTTTGCTAAAAGCAACAGAGTTTAAAAAAGCCTTGAAGTTACACGGAAAAGTCCCAGAGGAAAATTTTAATGCTCAGAGGTTGCTCTTTCATAGCTCAGGTCAACAAACCCTTCAAGTTTAGAAAACCTTTAGCAATACATGTACTGTAGGGGTGTGAAAAATAATGAATCGTACTGTATTGTACGAAACGATGCTCTTGATTTGATATCATATGTATTGTACGATATATAAATAAAAACATAAGTGTGATTAAAACCAAGCAATACAACATTGAGAGCTGAAAAACAGTCTCCTCACCAGAAAATTAGAGCAACTAGTATACACAGGTAAGTTGAGAGCTCAAAGATCGATGGCAAATGGCAAGTAGATTGTAGGGTTATAGCTTGTCAAATTTGCCAAACAATGGTGTCATGTTCCGGTGCTACAGAACATCAAACATGTCGTTTTGATTACGCAAACATCACCGCACAAATCTGCGGATTTGCGAGGCAGAAACAGCAGCAGCAAGTTGCAATTAACACACACAGCAAGACGCTCAAAACTATCAAAATCCAGCTTATTCAAAAAAATTACAATGTAAGAAACCAGCAATTACATGAGACATATTATTCTCTGCTTTTGCCGTTGAAATGTAAATTGCTATGAGCACAACACTTGTGCACATTGGATAAACCGGTAAGACTGCTAAAGTTTACATGCAAAGTGAAACCGGGGTAAGAGGGCAAATAATTATGTGTGCCGAACGGTTTTTGCTCAAACTGCTAAATAATACACATATATGCATGATACACATAATGTAAATCCAGAGGTCAGGTTCCTCTCAAGATTTTTTTTCTCCACTATTGAAAGGAGTTTTTTCTTTGCCACGGTCACCTTTAGCTTGCTCACTGAAGACTTTAAGACTTTAAGGCATGATTTTCTACAAAGCTACTTTGAAACAATGTGTATTGTGAAAAGTGCTATTCAAATTAAAATGACTTGAATGTAGACAAACTCATTTTTTTTTCTCAAGAAAAACATGCAAATTGTGAGTGTTTCTCATAAAAATCTGCTGATAAATGCAGTGCTGTTGTTTAAGATACTTTATTATAGAGCTCTGCTTTATGTTGCCAATGTTAGACACTGTTGTGTCACTTAAGATGTAAAATACATT
The DNA here is from genome assembly GCF_019703515.2 of Myxocyprinus asiaticus. Lineage (NCBI taxonomy): Eukaryota > Metazoa > Chordata > Actinopteri > Cypriniformes > Catostomidae > Myxocyprinus > Myxocyprinus asiaticus. The sequence continues at coordinate 43,540,154 of NC_059350.1, read as the reverse complement.
TATGTTGAATCCTTAAAAAATAAAATAAAAAATAATTTGCAGCAAGAGACTTAGTGGAGTTTTTAATTCATGTTAATAGTATAAAAACTGCTACGAGCATTTCACCACAGAACAAGAGGCGCCCTGTATGGGATGTCCTTACTAATATGGACAGTTGGCAATCAAGAGCGATTCTAGGATTTAAATTTTAAGGGAGCTCAGTTCCCAATGGCACTAGAAGATGTGAATATTTAATGTATTCCACTCTGTTGCATAGTGTTTTGTTTTACTCTGTTTACATCATTCAAGATAGCCAACTAAAATTAATTTAGAATATTGTCATCCATATTAAACACTTATAAAGTTAGAAAAATAACTGAAACCAGTTAAAGAATATTAAAACAATACTTTTACACTCCATTTATTTAAAGAAATGGTGGAACATGAATTAAAATGTTTACAACTCCTATAGATTAAAGTGATATCAGACACCACATAAACCTATTATCACATTAAATTTCATATTAGCTTGGTTGTTATTTAGTGGAGTGAATTAACTCCAGATGATGTTTCTCTGTATGTCATTAACTTGTGACCCTGAGTTGATGTAATGATGTTGTTAAGACAAGTTGTGGATTAGAACCCAGATGCAGAGTACAATGATGAACAAGGTGTAACATGAACCAGAACAATAAACTAGAGACAAGAAACTAGTAAACATATTACACTAACAAAGCTTGGCATGTAACATAACAAACATGGTGCCCTTAAAGTCTGAATCAACCTTGTGTAAGAATGCACATCTGCCTATTCTCAACCTTCACCTGAACAAAGGAAACTTTTTAGGATAGCACATAACCTTCCTTCAGACCCCTCCTCACTCATGTTATAAATCAGGGAATACCCCCACACTTAATGGTCATCACATGACGTGGCCATCTTGACCGTCTGCAAGAGACTCTCCCAAGAAACCCTCAGGATTGCAATGGAAAGCATAGAATCCTAGACTAAGGTTTCTTTGTTCTTGGACCAGTTTGCTACACATAGAAAATGGACTAATAAGGGAGCATGAGACATTTTCTGTGGAAGCATGACTGTCACATGTTAAGAAACTCTGTACAAGACAACAGAGATTTTGAAAACTGTCTTTGGAAGGATCCCTTTGTAAACTCTCTTTAGCTGGACCAAAACTAGTGTTTTTCTGTCATCTCCAAAGGCACAAAACTAACTTTTCTTGGGTTTTTACAATGCATATACATGTATTATGAACTATAATACTATCAAAAGACTCCATTGTATCATCATTCTACACTGCACAATGCACAGTCTATTTTTGATAGTAAAAATGTATCTTACACAAATGATTATAGCCTGATGTAACCTTTAAAATATGTGTAGTGACTTGTAGTCACTTTTATAAATGATAAATTGGTGATTATGAATTATACATGTTGAAATAGTTAGTTAACTATTTTTCAGGGCAAATGTATCGTATCTGGTATGTAAGATTTTGCCTTTACATGAGGAGAGCAATGGGTGAATTCATTTTGTTGTTATAATTTGTTTTATTTAAGATATTAAATGTATGATTAAAACATACTTTTTCGAGCGGGAATTTTAAGAGGCCTTTATACAAAGGATTATAAATCAACTTTGAAAAAGGAGGGAAAGAGGTGATCATGTGACATCGTAAAGACACTTCTGATTGGCTCAAGACACCTTTGGGGTGCGGCCAACCTCAACTCAATAAAATCTCCCAGACTAAGACGAACTCTTCTCTCTTCTCTCTTGGCTCCTGCTCTTCTCTTAGCCCTTCTTCACTGGCTTCGATTTGGCACCCCTCTGCCCAGGTTCTGGACAATGTAGTGTTCAGGAAAGCTCGGAATGCAAATTTCCAAGGGGAGTTCTCTTCTCTGCTCTACAACTCACACACATGATGGGGAGTTGCGAGTCTCCCTTGCGGGAGGCCTCACTTCAAAGCCCCGCCTGATCATTCCAGCACCGTAATTTAAGTTTTGATGGTTCAGGGCATGCTCTAAAGACTCCATACATTTCAATGATCTCTGTTACAGATCATTTCCATTCACCTTCTGTTAAAGTTCACTCACCAACCTGCTTTTTTTTGTTTGTTTATGTGTGTTAGTTTGATGTTGTAGACTAGAAATAAAGTCTTGTTTGCATTCAAAGAGGATTTGACTGTGGTATATTTTGATAAATATTCTCGTAAATAGATTCTTAAAGTTCTACTCTTCATGCTCGAACAATATTTCATTTGTAATATTATTTTCGAGGGGCATGAGAATCGTATTACTGGAAAGACTTAACAGGTTCATCATATCAACTCAGCGTGGCCGAGTGATCAGACGTACACCTTAATTATTTCAATATTCCCCGAATTAACCATAATTCCATTGTTTTAGCTGTTGAGCTAAAATTCCTCATATATAAATTGTGAGCAGATACAACAAGCCTGTTGTATTACATTTAATGGTGGATAAATGTTATTCACATTTCTAATCTCATCATTTGTCATTTATCCTTCAAATAATGGTGGTTGAACACGGCCAAGATTCCTAAGCTAATATATCATTTCCAACAAATTATTGGTGATGAATGCTGGTAGTTGCAAATATACCCTGCCACAAAGTTGCTCATTTCCTACAACAGGAAAAAAGTACATACTTCAAAATAAAACACAAGACTAGTGGTCCCTATTGTCCACTGGGGAGCTTCCTATTCATGACAGAGTGCCACCTTTAAATGGGCAGCTTCTGACAGCCAAAACAAGCAATGACAAATGCTTTATTTTCACTGGCAGGAGACAGTGGGGGAGCAGTCAGTGATGCGGGAGACAGCAGGGGTGCAGCCGGCAGTGCAGCAGACCATGGGGGAGCAGGCTGCAGCACACCTGGAGACCACGTGGGATCCGGCAGGTGACAAGGAGACCACGGGTGGTCCGCTGGCAGTGCTTGAGACCACAAGGGATTAGGTGAGGACAGAGACTAGGGTTGAACCAGCAGGCAAGCTGAAGACCAAAGTGGCGCTTACAGACCAAAAGACTTGTGTGGTGGCCACGGACCAGGGGACTCTGATGACTCTGGGACTCAAGGCAGCTGGGGATACAGGCAAGGTCAAGGCATCTGGGGACATAGGCGAGATCAAGGCAGCTGGGCATGCAGGTGAGGTTAAGGCAGGTGGGAGCGCTCCACCTCCTCTTCCTCAAGCTTACTGCCTGTGGTGAGAGTGCTGGGTGCCACCTCTGGCGATAGAGCACTGTGACTTAAAGTCTTAGTATCACGAACTAGCAATCAACAATATATTTAACAGCATTTATTAAGCTTTGTTAATGTTATGTTCTTAAAAATACAATTGTTCATTGCTTGTTCACGTTAGTTCCTAGTGCATTAACTAATGTTAACATATAGTAATACAAAAGTTGTATATGTTGAAATTAACATTAACCAAGATTAATAAATGCTGTATAACTATTATTCATTGTTAGTAGGTTGTTACTAATGTTAACAAATGGAACCTTATTGTAAAGTGATACCATATAACTTAGCTTCTGATCCACTTGGAGAATGCTGAAGATGAAATCCATAAGTGGTAAAGAATCACAGTTTTACTCCTAATTCATCCAGCCCCTTTCTCTACTTGTAAAACAAGATTACTGAAATAAATGAATGACATGCCTCCTCTCCTTCAGTAGGTCAACAGACGCTGATCCTCTCTCACAAATTGAATGAGGAAATGGGTTTGTTCAGTTGTTCAGTGGTCAAACCAATGTTCAGTCATGAATACTCTCGGAAAGAATTAGCATGTTAATGTGGGTATGATATATTGATAGGACATTGGTCTTGGCGGACTAGATCTGCTACGCTGCTGCTGCTGCTGTAGAGCAATTACGGAGACTTGCAACTGCTAGAACATACACAGACATACTGAGTTAAGCAGATGGACATGCTGCTGCTGCCACATGACTAAAAAAAAACAAGACATGCTGCCTCAAGCATGTATGACATGCTGGTGCACAATTAGACAAAAATACAATCCCCATGTAGCAAATCTAGACAGGAGCATGGGGAGGTGGAGGGTTTCAGAGAAAACTCTCACAGCATGCTGCAGTGAAAATGGCTTACTGAGCAAATTTAAATGTTAGGCAAAAAGAGAGTATGTAAGTTGATTGGCTACCCGATTACATGTCAAAGGACCTGTCAGCATACACAATGTGAGCCAATTGGCTTGACATATCACATGTGAGCGAGCTGATTGGCTAACAGATAACAATTTCAAATAACCCATCAGCTGGCGCCATTCAGAGTTGCATGCCTACATTTAGTCATTTATGCTCCTTCACAGCCACATTCCAATGCAGTTGGCTTGCACAGTAGTCCGTCTTTACAGGTGGGAAGAGCCACCAAATAAATCTTGGTCTTCAAACTTGTGCTGTGTTGCGTATACTGCTGTTTAAAAGATTTGCGTGCTGATTGCAGAGTCACAGATTTTTAGGGGGCTGAGATTAATTTTAGGGGGCCTGAAGCCCTGTAGATACAATTATGTGCAATAAGAGTTCTGGTAGTTCTTAATTTTGTTATGCTGTGGTTTAATTCCGTAATAATGTGGCTTAATTCCATAATGTTGTGGCTGAATTCCATCATGTTGTGGCTCAATTTCATTATGTTATGGGTAAATATTGCTACGACGTGGCTTATTTCCGTTGTGTTGTGGCATGATTTCATTGTTCTGTGGGTATTTTCCATTGTGTTTACATCTTTTATTTGCTTTGCTAATTTTGTTGTGTTGTGCAGCCTTGGGCCAATGTAGTATAGAGCTATAAAATGAATGTGGAAAGTATTGCCCATGTCTTTTTCTCAGTAGAAAAATGGGAGAAGCATAACATTTAATGTTAAAGACTTAATTTACACTTCATTTATTGCCTCTGCTGTCTAGGAGAAACAATTAAGCTGTTAAAGAGATCTTATTTGTGATTTGTCTTGCTTATGGGTTGAGTGTAGTGAAACAGTTGAAACCAGTGAACCACGCTTTGACTGAACTATATTCAGATACAGAAGCCTTATATGGATAAGGCTGTATCTACATACTATATACAGAAACCTTATACTGCATAGCCTGTAATTTGAAATGGCATAGTCTCATATTAAGATCATGGCAGCTGTTCATTAATTTAAGATACTGTTTCTGCTTTATTTGTTTTGACCTGCTCCCATAATGTGATGTTAAGCCATGCATGTAGTTCACAGTATGTTCATATCTCTCTAGCACCATGTGGCTTATTGAAACAGTCCATGACCCTATAACATTTGGAAAATGAATTCACATATGATACATTTGCTTACCGGCATCCTGTGTTTGTGCTTCATGGAGTAGGTGGTACTGATAATAATACTGCATGACTGCTGCTGAAAATTTCATATGCCAATAATCTTTCCTCAGGACATCACTAAGCCACCAGAGAGAATGCTGGATAATTAATCAGCCATCCTTGACTCTGTCACAGCATACTAATCACTATTCACAAGGCTGGGACTCAGCCCTGACATTGAAATTTTATCTGAGATGGCAAAAGATAAAATGGTACAGGGAAAACTCACACAGAATTAATACAAACTAATGTTCCTCTCGTGTTCTTAAAGCTGAAGTGTGTAACTTTTTTGGTGTTAAAATACTTTCTCTTATCTCACTTTAATATGCAGAGACATCGTTAAGTTAGCCATTTGTTGGTAAATTTTCTCTGTTAGCACTATGTAAAACTTTTATGGTGCCTTTATTTGTTTGAGCGGCCTGTCCAGTGACCAATTGCCTGATTTGGGGGTGAGACTATCTGTTTGTTCGATTTGTTTGAACAGCAGACAGGAGGCGTTTTCAGAAAGCTGATCGTAAACCATGTTAATTTTAGCAATTTTGTTCGTTCGGTGGTGCTAATGGTGCAGAAATTATATACTTCAGCTACTACACCCTGTAGCTTACACTTACTACACCCTGACTTTGGTAATACCATGGTATATGTAAATGGATCATCATATTCATGGTATCATTCAGTAGCAATGCACATTAAGGTACTTTTATCTGATACCATCATTGTACAATGGTACCGTCACTTTAAGAGTTAACTTATAAGAGTTTTTTTTTTTTATATATATTTGGGTAGTTGACATGTCTATGGACATGTACTTATTTATTGACACACATTGATTATGTTTTAAAATTTACATACAGTATATGTATAAGAGAACGCGTGTATATTAGGTCCTGTAACTGGTCACCATTTCAAGTTTTTCACCATTTTTATTAAGTTAATTTCCACTATTTTCACCAATTCATTTGAATAGTAAAAATACAAGTAAAAATATTTTATGTTGTCTCTTAATTAATATGAGTTAATGAGAACTGCATGAAGTAGGGGTCACACTAGACTTTAAGCATGCAAAATGACTTTGGAAACTGCTACAGACAGGATATGCAGGGTTGGGAGGGTTACTTTTGAAATGTATTCCATTACAGAATACATGTTATAAAATGTAATTTGTAATGTATTCCGTTAGATTACTCAAGGTCAGTAACATATTCTAAATACTTTGGATTACTTCTTTAGCACTGGTAGATTTTTTCACTTGTTTTGACTATAAAAACTCTAATGTTAAAATACACATGTTAAAAATACATTTTCTGAATTTTCTGATCTTGTTTTAAGGATTTTTAGACATTTTTACAGGAAAACAATACAAAAATTATTATAAAGAACATGATTTTTGCCCTAATATTAAAGGTCTTACTAGAAAAAAAAATATTATGATCCAACGTGAATTTTCTTGATAAAAAATATGATCATGACTGGTAACGTGCATGTACAGTACTGTGCAAAAGTTTTAGGTACTTGTGAAAAATGTTGTATAGTGAGGATGTCTTCAAAAATAATGACATAAATAGTTTTCATTTATCACTTAATGTCATACAAAGTCCAGTAAACATAAAAAAGCTAAATCAATATTCGCTGTGACCACCTTTGCCTTTAAAACAGCACCAATTCTCCTAGGTACTAGGATCTTTTCTTGGTTGTTGGCAGATAGGATGTCCCAAGCTTCTTGGAGAATTCGCCACAGTTCTTCTGTCTATTTAGGCAATCCCAGACTGACTCGATGTTCAGTGGGAGGCTTTGTGGGGGCCATGACATCTGTTGCAGGGCTCCCTGTTCTTATATTCTAATCTTTTCTGTTTGCAAACGTAATGTTTGGGAGTCTAACATTTATATTTCCTATTGACTCACTAAAGCTGAAGAAATAAATAACCATCTTAAGACAAATGCTTTTGTGAAACATCTTATGTGCCTAAGACTTTTGCACAGTACTGTAAAATAGCTAGAAATAGCATTTTAGCTTAGCGTAAAGCTGACATTTCTTCTGCTCCAAACTTACTTCAAACGTACTTCTCTGTCTGCTCGTATGAATGTAACACATCATAAGAAAGTGTTTCACCACTGTTCAAATGCACTTTGGATCACATCATTTATATGTATAAATGTTTTCCATCTGAAAGGACTAAATATTAAATGAAACAAATGACAATAAAATGCAAAGTAATCTCTCCAGTAATCAAAATACTTTTAAATGTAACTGTATTCTAAATACCAATGATTTAAACTGTAACTGTAGTGGAATACAGTTACTTATATTTTGTATTTTAAATATGTAATCCCGTTACATATATTCTGTTACTCCCCAATCCTGAGGATATGCAATCATGCTTCAGGCCTTCTGGTTTTGATAAATAAAAAATCACAAATAACAAATAATATTATATTCAAAATGTTGAAAATATACCATTTACTATCTTTCCTGACACAATAAAAACATGCAGATTTGAAATATGTATTCTTTGTACTGACCCAAGAGGTCAGTGTGTGGCATTTTGATCTCCTATCGGTCACAAATCTTCTCGTCATACAAATTCACAAACTTGAACTTTTGTGTGCAGCAGAATATGAAATTTCTTTGCATGAACTTGTGTTTTTTTTGGTTTCCTGCATTTGGATGCACATGAAAAGTGAAGTCCAGTGTAACTGTGGCTTGATAATTACTGTATACTTTATAAGGACTGGAAAAGTTTTAGTTAGAAATAGTTTTAAATGATTTATACAATGTCATACTGCAGGACACTGTTTTAAAACTGATTAAAACTTTTTAACTACCCATTTGTGAGGACGTTTTTAGAAATATTGTACAATAAATAGTAGAACAGGTGTGCTGTTCAGAACGATGAACAAACTTTTGCATTTTCTAGCAATGTTTATGTAATTCCACAAATAGCTCTGGGTCTCCAGTTGGGAAAGTGACACGTTCATTTGTTAATACATAAATACAAGATGACAGAGCCAATGCTGTTAAGCTGGAGTTGCTGCCCTGATTGGGACCTTGCCAGATCTTGCCAAAGCATTTCATCTTTTCCTTTGTTCAGAGAGCAAATTATGAGGACTCTCCATAGATATAAAGATTTTTAAACTGTACAAACTATAGATTATATCCCCTAACCCTAACCCTAGCCCTACCCCTAAACCTGACACTCACAAAAAACGTTCTGCATTTTTACATTTTCAAAAAAACATAGTTTAGTATGTTTTTAAGTGATTTAAATTAAAAACACAATCCAAAGAGATGGGCACATGTAGCAAGCCTTTTGATCAGGATACAATCGTTGTTATACTTAATAAATAAATTCTCCATGCTGTAATATTTAAATGTCTTTTTTTTTTCACAACAAACAACGACCCAGCAAATGAGAGCAAGAGAGACAGACTGCAAGAGAGCGAGACAGAGAGCGAGGATGCTTTCCTTGAGGTTGAATTGCATTAGTTGAAAGGGAAGTTCACAGCATAGGTTGTTGAAATATCTACACCAAGGAGCTCCTCCAGAGCAACAATGTGTCAGGTTTATGACAGCATATTGATTTGCAGACTTGAGGCCTCTTTGAAGGATGTAAGATCTAAAATGTTTTAGATTCTGATTGCGTAGGGGCTTCCAATTGCAATTCCGTAGAAATTCTCCACTGAGACTTTTATGCATCACAAGACAATCCTATACTAAATGCATAAAGTTAGGATTAGGTAAATGTTACTGCAGTTTTGTCAACCATTCAGATGCAACACAACCCCAAATGACCCTACATTCCGAGATCTAACTGTAAAGGCCTATTCCAAAATTATGCCTACACTTCATGGTTCACTACAAGTACCGCGGCAGTTCTGAGGTAAAATGTCCACTGTGTGGCACTAAAAGCCTTAAACCTAAATCTAACCGATCTCATTTTGTGGTGCTTTTATGACACTTGACTTGTACTGCAGTCCTTTGCATCGCAATTAGTGATGTTTCATTCGTGAATGAATCTGTGTTTTTGAATGAATCTTCTAAGGGAACAAATTGTTCACTTCCATACACTCGTTCACTTCCATACACTTACTCATACCTCTTAGTCACATATTTCTGCTTTTGGTTCACTTGCTCAAAACACAAAAAAGATGTTCTTTTGGACAAATATGCACAAATGGTCACTGAACAAATCAGTGAACAAATACAGAAGACTCGAGTCACTAAGATGAATCAAAACCCCCAGAACTAATCACAAGTGCAATGCTCTATCGGTTTTGATTGTGCTTGTAAATGTAGTTGGTTATGTACTGCAAATGTGCTACGATATGTACAACAAGCCATTAAAAAATTGCCATTGCAAAAATGCACAGTATGTATAGTAACGTGATTCTATGAGACCAGGTTGCCTATTAAACCAATAGTGACATGAATTGCATAAGACTTAAATCAGATGAAAATTTATATAAAACTATCATGGTTTAATGATAACACCGTTAGCAATAATCATAATAATAAAGCTATCATAATAATACTGTATATATGGCACTAGGTAGGAATAGTATATACTGGGGGGGGGGGGGATATGCATTCCTCTTCACTGGACAGTTGAATACAACTCGTTTCACAACCCACGAGGACATTACAGGTCATTTCAGTCTGCAATCAAAACAGCTCCAAGTCTATTTGGAATGCCTGAAACATGACGCAATAGCATTATAGTGATAGTAAGCAAAAATCAGCAAAACAAATAAATAAATGTGTGTATATATATATATATATATATATATATATATATATATATATGCTTCGTTTAAAGGCATAGTTCCGCCAAATATGAAAATATTGTCATATTTTACTCACCCTCATGTCGTTCTTAACTCATAAAACCATCCATTCGTACAAGAACTGTTGTTTTAGTTTTTTTGAGCTAGACAATGCTAGTTCTTGTGTGAACAAGCCACTGTGAAAGACTTTTCTCATAGCATGCATGAACATACAACAGATGTCAAGATTTTAGCTGAAACATGACATAAATTCTGGGTTGTTTCACACCAAAACCTATCATATGCATATAGACGATTTGGAACATGGTGCACGGACCACATGGACTAAGCTGCAGCAAGTGATTTATACAAAACTAGTGGCACCAAACATACTTTCAAACAGGTAGTCCTACATCAAACTCACACCATTGCCAGAAAAGGACAACCTCATACAGCGACTGTACTTTAACATCACTACAACCAGTGAAAACGTCATTTAGAGATTACCTCAGACATACATAACCTTACTGGAGAGTCAAACACACTCAGTCATTCACTCAGTGACAACCCCTTTCAGGGACCTCTTTTAAAAGGCCATGACAAGAGCTGACATCACTCAGAACAGACTAAAGGCATAGATCACCTGAACAATGTGACAACAGAGATGGTTCACAAACAAACAACCTAAGCACACAAAAATAAAATGGGTAAAAAAAATCAATAAAAACCATGTGAAGATACCAAGTTGCTTGAGTGACACCTTTTGTAATACACACTTTTTTATTCACATGCATCCACCAACCCCTTACACAGACACACTTAAGCACACACAAACACACTCCCTTTGATAAAACAGCTTTGGTTATACCGCAGCTCCCAGGGCAGCAAATAACTGTGAATAATGTCGGTGGGGCTTTGATTACGCCTCAGGAGTTGAGACAAGAAAGGGGTTCTAAGGGAATTGTACAGCTTTAAGTGACATTTAAACAAATTATAAATAAATGAGCAAGAAATAAACACCAACACACCTTTTTCACAGGTGAAAGGAACAACATGTTGAACAATTATTTCTCTGTTATTTTTCTCTCTTTTTGAGTTCTGTTAGCACAAAGCTGGGAAGGATTAAAAGGTGAGTGAATGTGTTAGTGTTTACTTGTGTGTATATGTGTGTAAGTGTGATTTTCCAAGGTCCCAGTGCCAGGGGCGGAGCCAGGACTTTTTCACAGGGGAGGCCTGGCAGGGGCCAGCGATCAGTCTGTAGTGGCACAGAAATTTTCAGGCAGCATTTCCATAAGGGGGGAGGGGGAGGGGGAGGGGAATATAGTGACACCTGGGACAGAGAGGTGCGGCGACCTTGGTGTGCGCACATGTTAAGACTCCTGTGTGTTGCGGTTGTACAGAGAGAGTTCCACCTCTAAAAAAAATTGTGCCCAAGACAAAAAATGACCAAAGCGGCAGATGCGAGTGGGGTGGACAATGGGGTGGCCAGGCTTCGGTCCATGGTGGCCACGGCCACCCCTGGCCACCCCCTAGCTCCGTCACTGCCCAGTGCAGGATTAATGTGTTAGTGTGTGCCGCCCATGGTCGAGGCCCCTGCTGCATTAAAGTGTATATGTGTGAAACATTTGGTCCCTTAGCTCAAATTTATTCCTCTGTTGAGCTAAATGAAAGCTTATGTTGCTGCTCCAAGGCTGTATTTTCTATCATATTTAAACACCGGCAAGATTAGTATGGCTTTGTTTTTACACTGGTGGCCAAAAGTTTGGAATAATGTACAGATTTTGCTGTTTCGGAAGGAAAATGGTACTTTACTTCACCAAAGTGGCATTCAACTGATCACAAAGTATAGTCAGGACATTACTGATGTAAAAAACCATCACTATTTGAAAAAAGTAATTTTTGATCAAATCTAAACAGGCCCCATTTCCAGTAGCCATCACTCCAACACCTTATCCTTGAGTAATCATGCTAAATTGCAATTTTGATACTAGAAAATCACTTACCATTATATCAAACACAGCTGAATGCTATTTGGTTCAATAAATGAAGCTTAATATTGTCTTTGTGTTTGGAATTGAGTTAACAGTATACAATAGACTGGCATGTCTTGAGGTCAATATTAGGTCAAAAATGGCAAAAAAGAAATAGCTTTCTCTAGAAACTCGTCAGTCAATCATTGTGTTGAGGAATGAAGGCTATACAATGCTTGAAACTGCCAAAAAACTGAAGATCTCATACAAAGGTGTACACTACAGTCTTCAAAGACAAATGACAACTGGCTCTAACAAGGACAGAAAGAGATGTGGAAGGCCAGATGTACAACTAAACAAGAGGTTAAGTACATCAGAGTTTCTAGTTTGAGAAATAGACACCTCACATGTCCTCAGCTGACCGCTTCATTGAATTCTACCCACTCAACACCAGTTTCGTGTACAACAATAAGAGAAGACTCAGGGGTGCAGGCCTTATGGGAAGAATTGCAAAGAAAAAGCCACCTTTGAAACAGAAAAACAAAAAGAAAAGGTTAGAGTGGGCAAAGAAACACAGACATTGGACAACAGATAATTGGAAAAGAGTTTTATGGATCTTAATCCCATTGATATTTTGTGGGATCAGCTAGACTGTAAGGTGCGTGAGAAGTAACCGACAAGACAGCCACATCTATGGCAAGTGCTACAGGAAGTGTAGGGTGAAATGCCACCTGAGTATCTGGACAAACTGACAGCTAGAATACCAAGGATCTGCAAAGCTGTCATTAATGCACGTGGAGGATTTTACAACACTTTGAAGTAGTTTTTTTCATTTGGTAATAGTAATTGTTCATGTTATTAATGTCCTTACTATACATTGTGATCAGTTGAATGCCACTTTGGTGAATAAAAGTAACAATTTCTTTCCATAAGAGCAAAATCTGTACATCATCTCTCATTCTCGGCTTTCTCTCTATCTTTCTCCTTCTGTCTCTGTTTAATTCCTGTGCTCTTGCAGGTCTCATAGTACCTGTGAATTCTGCAGGAAGTTGTAAAAGAATTCTGCCTGCTTCCCAACACAGCTGATCAGAGACACACACCAGAACCTGCAATGGAACCGTAGCAACTCATAACTGCATGACCTTGAAAATATTGTTTTCCATTTCAGTACAACAATAAGACTGCAAGAAATGGCTGTTAGACGATAAGAAATCAAATGATAAATTTAGTGAGATTTATGATTACAACATGTGAAACAAGCTTAAATGTTTTGACTTCACTGACATCAAATTGCATTTATTTATTTATTTTTTGTGTCTTGTGTGCCAAGTTTAAATATATGCAAACTATAATGAGAATCAAAAGTTGCTGCGGAAGGTAAAATGTTCAGTAAATAATTACCTTAATTTTTGCCTTTTTTTCTTACACAAAGCTATCGTATTTCTGCTTTAGAAGACTTGGAATAGTGCACACAAGTCATATTTAACTACTTTTATGGTGCTTTTTTTGTCCTTTTTGGAGCTTGACATCCCCTGGTAAATGTCTGTTTTTTTTTCTTCTCTCCCCTGTATGGAAAAGAGCAGCTTGGACATTCTTCTAAATGTCTTCTTTTGTGTTCCATTGAAGAAAGAAAATCATGCATGGTTGAATTTGAGTAAATTATGACAATAATTCACTGATTGTTCAGACTGAATGATGAATATATAAAGTTTTGCATGCAAGTACATTATTCTCTAGTTTTTGCATGAACTATTTTCTAGTTCACTCTATCAGGCATGGACTGGGACTAAAAACAGCCCAGATCCTATGCTGGCCTAATACAAACTATTGGATGCTGTATCATTTGTATTATACTGCGTATGAGCTGTTTTTACATTGCAATGGTGGCACAATGGAATTGAACAATAAACAGAAATCTATAAAGTTAAATGTTGAGGTGTTTAAGAGGACCATTTAATGCAATGCAAGCATCAAGACCTGTGTTCAAATCGTCCATAATAAAAAAATAAATACAAAAAAAATCTTCCAAACTACTATTTTCTCCTTATTTTCTAACTTAAGAAAAAAAGTAAAAAATATTAAATATGATCACACTGGAAATTGATATGCAACCTCCGAATGTGCATGTACCCTGAAATTAGGGTGACCAGATTCCTGTTTGAGGAAAACTGGACAGCCCCTCCCAGCAAAAATGAAACTGACATATCCTTACCTACGTGTAGGCGCAGATAAATGCGAAGTAAAGGGTGCATCCGCATATGTATCTGTTGTCACTTTTCACTGGCAGCAATTTTTCTCAGTTTGCGCTTGTCTTTCAAGAGTTTATCATAAAATGCAGAGCAGTCCAGTCCAAAATGAAGACATACGAAAAGCATTGCCTTCATACTGAGCCCCTAAAATGTCAAGGTAGTGGGGAAGAATTATTTGGGTGGGGGAAAAAAATAAGCGTTCTCTCACAAAATATTGCGTTCGCAAAATGACAGTCTTCTGCTAGCTCTCCTATGTGTATTCCAGGATAATTCCAGCTTTTGAGTTCAACAAGAAGAGAAAGCCAGTGCAATGAAAGAGTGAACCCCAAAAGACGATACTTAGGCAATGCACAAATCATAATCTTCAATTTATGAATGTGTGAAAATAAAGACATCACGGTTCAAATTACAATAAACAGGAGTGGTCTTATTGAAATGGAATGCTGTGGCGCACAACTGAATCGCATATTATTATTGTTTTTTGTTGTTGTTGTGATGGTGTTTCCCTCTCCATTAATAAAGCAATAAATGCTTCCTTATGTGTGGTGAGGGAAGGTATTGAGCTTTAAAATAACTGCAATTTGGAATTCACTTTTAAATAATTCGTATTTGAGTTTGGAACAACCATTTAGTTTAGCCTCCATGATTGCGCATGATAAATGGCCACAGAAACATACATATAAAATAACAGTTGATATTTGAGCATATAACATTCAAATTCCACTGGGCCTGTAGTTTGGGAAAACATGCTACATATATAAAAACTGTCGTTTTTGTAGCATTTTTAAAAAAATATATTGCATTTTTATTTGCATTAAAATCATATATTTTTTTTTTTTTGCATAGGCTATAATATATATCAGATTTATGTATGATCATGTAATGATGCAATACAGAAAGGAGTCACTTCTCACACTTTACATGTTTACAATATACAGTTTTCCACAAAAAGTAGGCACCAGCTCCTGTCATCTCGACTTATCTCTCATAAATGCAATAGCCTGCAGAGCATTCAGGAGCTGGAATGCATATATGAGAGCACAAGTTTTGCGAGAGAATGCAAAATAATTTGCTTGGGGGAATGCAAAAGTTTCCTCTAGCCTGGCCTGCAAGAGTTTTCTCAGGTCATGAATGTGCAAAGCTATGGCCATGCACAACAGAAGGATAAGCAAAAAGTCCTTCACTTGCATGCACCTTGTCAGATTCGGTTGTCTTCACAAAAAAAATTGCTAACACTTGGTGTCTCACACTTACTTTTAGCAGCATCCACATGCTTTTTTGTATGAACATGCTGTGCGAAGTTGGTGCGGCCTTCATGGGAAAAGCAAGCTCCACATATCTCACAACTCACTTTACTAGGCTCTGTCTGTGACTCCTTTTTTAGAAATGTAAACTCCTCATTAACTGTACATGCACGCTTCCTTGACATTTTTCCAGCCACAGTTTCATCTATGTGCTCTTTCAGACTGACTCTTCAGTCAGTTCACTAACTGGATGTCAATTGATAGGGGATTGTGATTGGATAGTTTGATCCAGTCATGTACTTGCAATAACACGGTGTGATTTTATTGGTTTTACAAACCGTATCCTTGGCTACCTTTGATTAGAATACTCTAGAGAAATTTTAGGAGAGGGGAAATACGGGACAAAACAAGTCGGGACACTAGAAAAAGTGCTTAAATACGGGACTGTCCTGGGAAAAATGGGACGTCTGGCCACCTTACCTGAAATTGACCCCATTATGCTGATAATTAAAAAATTGTGTTCATGAATCTGAGGTTGGAATTTTGCTCTAAAATTAAATTTTTACTCCACTGATGGTTAGGGTTAGGGTTTGGGCTAGGGTGTAGGTTTAATAAAATAAGCATTCCTGTTGACTGTATTACATGATTTACAACTAAAAATACAACTTGCTTTTGGCGCCACCCTGCGGACATTTCAGCTCAACATTAATTCCGGCTTTGGCCACTAGAGGCAGTGGTTTGAATTTCGGTAAGCACAGACCGATTTGAGAACTTTCTTAATTTTTTTTAAAGAAGATTTAGGTGAATCTGGCCCCAGGGTTGGCTTAAGTTGTATGGAAAAGAGCTTGGACATTTATTAAAATATCTTCTTTCATTTTTCCTTGGAAAAAATTATTTGACATAAATAATGACAGAATTTAAATGTTTGCATATTTCTTGGCAATTTGGCTTCTCAGTTAAATTTATCTTGTTTTAACAATACTTATATATTTTAGGACAAATATTTTGATTAACCCTTGAAGGATCTTCAAGGTCAGTTTGACCCATTTTAGATTTTAACACCGATTTACATTAACTGAACTTTACCTTTTGGCCTGAAACTTCATGACATACTCTACAGAGGTGATCTGAACCTGATGATGAACCTGATGAACCTGAACCTAAATTTTATGTTTTTTAAAAGGAAGTTATAAAAAAAAAGTCCCTTCATAGACCCTGTTAATATAAAGACTTGCAAGAAAGCTGCAAAATGGTAGTACAGTTCCAGAAAATACACACACACACACACACACACACACAAACACACACACAAACACACACACATGCTTATGAGGACTCTCCACAGACATAATGATTTTTATACTGTACGAACTATAGATTCTATCCCCTAACCCTACCCCTAAACCTAACCCTCACAAAACACCCTTGCAGTCACCTGTTTGTAACCTAAAAAAATTTCCTCCTAAACCGCCCACACACACACACAAAAAAGTGTGCTGGGAGACAAATAAAATGATATAGATCAGACTATAAAAAAATGCTAATTAAAGTTTCTAATGAGAGAAAAAAATAGGACTTATTGTTTTTTATTTGCTTATAATTAATTGACTTAATATACATAAAATGATTCAAATATACACTAGGGAATTTGTAATAAGTGAGTCATGAGTTATGATCAATTGTTGGTGGAAAATTGGTAAATTCGGATGTTGAGTTGTAATTAATAATGGCAGGTCAGTTGGTGGTCCATGGTGGAACCTGATTGTCGGCACCAAGGAAGGGTTAAGAATAAGATTTTCTGCAGTGCACGCACATAAACACAAAGGCACACAACAAAATCTGGCAAAACAACAACAAAAAATATGGATGTTTGATTGACTGTAACAGACAGAAAGACAGACACAAATTCGATTCCATCAGATCAGTGTTAGCCAAGGGCCTAATTAAACATCAAACCCATATCACTCCAATGGGCATAAGTTGCACTCCATCAAACTGATGCAAAATGTGCGCAACCCCAACTAGCACACATGCACACAATACTCATCCTCTCACTTGAGCCTGACACCCAGTCACACATGCATTCCTTCAAAACCCGTCTTCAAAGCATATCACCGATACCTCCTTTCACTTCTCACAGATAAATATGCAGGGAGGCCTCCTGCAAGCCATCACATCAATATCAGAGGTAGGTTAGAGTGAAAGGAGAAGAGCGTGTGATGAGGGAGTATAAAACCGAGATCATTGTGCACAAGGGCTGACAGTGATGCGATAGCAGTGACGCCCTGTGCATCTTAAGGACGGGCTTTGTGTGCACAAGTTTGAAATTCAGTCAGCAAGGTCAAAATAAAGCATCATTTTTAATTAAAGGGATAGTTCACCCAAGAATAAATATTTTGTCATTATTTACTCACCTTTATTTGGTTCCAAACCAGTATGCCTGTTAATTATTCTGTGGAACACAAAAGGTGCATTTTTGAAGAATATCCTGGTCACTCGGGCTCGAAAAAAGCCAAAATGACAAAAACAAAAACACCACCATACATTTTGCTTTGTACTATTGCTATTGTAGCTATTGTACGACTTTAAAAGACTTGTAATATAGAGCAATAGTCACATAAACCACTTTTACAATACTTTTATGGTGCTTTTTTTGGAGCTTGACAGTCAGTCCTCATTCACTTTCATTGTATGGAAAAGATTAAATGAAACACAAACATCAACACCTGTGCTCAAATCCTCCAAATTTGAGCATGCATTTTCCATAAACAGTGTACTGGGGATTTGGGGGTGTATTTGGTCTGTCTCAATCTGCTAAGTACACCATTCAGGGAGTCAGTCATTTACTGTAGACAACCTGGGCTATCCCATTGTCAAAATAATTCCAGTGCACTGAAATGCTGCTCCTCCGTGGGAGGCACCTTTTACTGCCCGGTCCCAATCTTTCAGCTCCCCCGCACTCACTACCCTCTATGGTGGGGCGGCCAAGGGCTATTCGGCGATCCCCCCGGTGGATAAGGTGCTCGTGGTGCACCTATGCCCGCAGAGCGCCGCCACCTGGGGCAGGCACCCAAAGCTCCCATCCAAGGCCTGTAGGTTTACGTCATCCCTGACAGCCAAGGCCTACGGTGCCACTGGACAAGCCGCCTCCACCCTGCATGCCATGGCTTTCCTGCAAGTCCACCAAGCCAAGGTGCTAAAGGAACTGCACGAGGGTAGTTCCACCGCAGGATTGATGCAGGAGCTGCGCTCGGTGACCAACATCGCCCTCCAGGCGATGAAGGTCACGGTGCAGTCTCTCGGGCGGGCGATGTCCACCTTGGTGGTCCAGGAGCACCACCTTTGGCTCAACCTGGTCGAGATGGGAGAGGCCGACAAGGCACGGTTCCTTGGCGCCCCCATTTCCCAGGTTGGCCTGTTCAGCGACACTGTCGAGGACTTTGCCCAGCAGTTCTCAGTGGTGAAGCAGCAGACGGAAGCTATCCGGCACATCCTTCCCCGGCGCGGCTCATGATCCCACACCCTGTCTGCTCGTCACAAAGGGTGTCCTCCTGCGGTCACTGCACTGGCTCCCCTGCAGCCCGTCCCCATGGCCCGGCCCTGGCATGGAGCCAACCGCAGGAAGCAGACGCCACCCGTTTCAAGGCCGGCCACCAAGAACCCGAGAAAGGCTTCGAAGCGCCCCTGAGACGGGTGACCCAGGGACGAGGAAACTCGCTGCTCTGGAGCTGGTAAGCAGACCACTCCATCCCCCGGTGGAGGGCCAGGAGGAGAATCTTTTGTTACCTTTTCATTTAATTTCGCCGCATGCCCAAGTGGCTGCGGTACCCAAGAGTTCAGCAAAAGAGCAGTTTCCTTGTTCCCTGGATCACATACCCAGTGCGCACAGCCGTCATCACAACCACCGTCCACCATTCCATTTTTGCAGGTTTGGCACTCCAGCGGCGGTCTCCCCGCCCCTACGCGCCCAGCTGTGGCACAAATCCGCCCCCGATGTGACGGTCTCCACGGGTTACGAGGACAGGCCTCTTCCTCCCCAGTCCCAGGCTGTTCTGGGGGTGGTCACAAGGAGCCAGGTAAGTGCTTCAATGTCCCTGAACTCAGCACGGCCACGACACGAGGCACCTCAGGCTCCGCCCTGCCATGAGGCCCCACCCGCTGGTATGTCCAATGAGATTGTCCCCTTGGCCCCCCTCGCCCGGATCTTGGATGCGTGGCTTGCGCTTTCCAACCCATCGCGATGGCTGGTCCGGACCGTCCGACTCGGCTACGCGATTCAGTTCACCAGGTGTCCGCCCAGGTTCACCTCGGTGAAGGGCGAGAACGCTGCTACCTTGCACGCGGAAATCTCTACCCTCCTACGGAAGGGTGCGATAGAGCCTGTCCCTCTGGCCGAGATGAAGAAGGGTTTCATTGTACCAAAGAAAGGCAGTGGGTTGCGGCCAATCTTGGACCTGTGAGTACTGAACCGGGCTTTACACAGACTCCCGTTCAAGATGCTGATGCAAAAACGCATTCTAGTGAGTGTCCAGCATCAAGATTGGTTCACGGTGGTAGACCTGAAGGATGCGTACTCCCACGTCTCGATTGTACATCGACACAGACCCTTCCTGCGGTTTGCATTCGAGGGTTAGGCGTATCAGTACAAGGTCCTCCCTTTCAGCCTGTCCTTGTCCCCTCGCGTCTTCATGAAGGTCGCAGAGGCAGCCCTTGCCCCGTTAAGGGAAGTGGACATTTGCATCAACTATCTCGACGATTGGCTAATCCAAGCTCACTCTCGGGATGTGTTGTGTGCACACAGGGACCTGGTGCTCTCGCACCTCAGCCGACTAGGGCTTCGGGTCAACTGGGGAAAGAGCAAGCTCCTCCCAGTTCAGAGCATCTCTTTTCTCGGCTTAGAGTTGGACTCAGTCTCGATGACAGCACGCCTCACGAACGAGCATGCACAGTCTGTGCTGACCTGTTTGAAGGCATTCAGACAGAAGACAGTTGTTCCACTGAAACTGTTTCAGAGGCTCCTGGGGCATATGGCATCCTCAGTGGTGGCCACTCCGCTTGGGTTGATGCATATGAGACCACTTCAGCACTGGCTCCAGACTCGAGTCCCGAGTTGGGCATGGCACCGCGGGACACATCGAGTGGCCATCAAGCCGGTCTGTCACCGCCTCTTCAGCCCTTGGACCGATCTCACATTTCTACGGGCAGGCGTTCCCCTAGAGCAGGTCTCCAGGTGCGTTGTGGTTATGACAGACGCCTCCAAAACGGGCTGGGGCGCTGTATGCAACGGGCACAAAGCCGCCGGCTCCTGGATGGGCCCACGGCTGTGTTGGCACATCAACTGCCTCGAGTTGTTGGCAATTCTGCTCACCCTTTGGAGGTTTTGGCTGTTGATCCAGGGCAAGCATGTGTTAGTTCGGACAGACAACACGGCAATGGTGGCATACATCAACCGTCAAGGCGGTTTACACTCCCATTGTATGTCACAACTCGCTTGCCGTCTCCTCCTCTGGAGTCAGCAGCAGCTCTAGTCACTGCGAGCCACTCACATCCCAGGCAACCTCAACGCTGCAGCGGACGCGCTGTCACGACAGGTTACCCTCAGGGGAGAGTGGAGACTCCACCCTCAGGTGGTCCAGCTGATTTGGAGTCGATTCGTGCAGGCACAGGTAGACCTGTTCGCTTCCCAAGAATCCTCCCACTGCCCGCTCTGGTATGCCCTGACCGAGGCACCTCTCAGTATAGATGCGCTGGCACACAGCTGGCCCCCTGGACTATGCAAATATGCATTTCCCCCACTGAGCCTACTTGCACAGACCCCGTGCAAGGTCAGGGAGGACGAGGAGCAGGTCATCCTGGTAGCACCCTACTGGCCCACCCAGACGTGGTTCTCGAACCTCACGCTCCTCGCGACAGCCCCCCCTGGCGAATTCCCCTGAGGAAGGACCATCTTTCTCAGGTGCAGGGCACCATCTGGCACCCACGACCAGACCTCTGGAATCTCCATGTCTGGCCCCTGGACAGGACACGGAAGACTTAAGTGGCCTACCACCCGCGGTGGTAGACATGATCACTCAGGCTAGGGCCCCCTCTACGAGGCACCTGTATGCCTTGAAGTGGCGTATGTTCGCTAAGCAGTGTTCTTCCCGACGTGAAGACCCCCAGAGATGCGAAGTCGGATCGGTGCTTTCCTACCTGCAGGAGAGGTTGGAAGGGCGGCTGTCCCCCTCCACCTTGAAGGTGTATGTGCCCAAGGTTCCCACGACTCCTTTTAGGGATCAGGTGGTGAACCTGCAAGCGCTGCCCCAGAAGGAGGCAGACCCAGCCCTGACGTTGCTGTGTCCGGTGCGTGCTTTATGCATCTATTTGGATCGCATAGGTAACCCCATATGACGTATATCTTCGTTTCCCTGTTGGTAAACTGCATCTACTTTGGGCAGAGGCCCCTCTGCCCCAGTCACCATGTTTGTAGAAACTCCTAAGAGGCCACGACTGGGCTAGCCTGTCTCTATCTTTTGGGCAGTCGACTTGTCCCCGAAGGGCCGTTCGACACTCACAACAGCGTTGGGGGAGGTTACGTGTCGGCCTGGTGCGCTGGCTATGAGGCACACAGTGGTCTGCCCATCACACACCGCCAGTTCATGTAACATAGTTCAGCTAGTTGTGGCGTTTTGTATAGGGACCCCTAGTGTCACTACATCGACACAACGTCGAGTGAGTGACAGATAGGGAACGTCCTGGTTACTTGCGTAACCTCCATTCCCTGATGTAGGGAATGAGATGTTGTGTCCCTCCTGACACAACGCTGGACTACCCGCTGAAATGACCAGGACCTTGTCTTGGCTTCTCAGGTCAAAACCTGAATGAGTGGTTGCATACCAGCTCCTTTTATACCCGTATGTTCAGGGGAGTGGTATTTGCATACCACTCGCCAATTTTCATTGGCCTTTTTTCAAAGACTCACTCATATGTGTGTTATAATTTTTCAGAAAGCTATATGGTGCTAGAGCGTTATATTCTGTGAGCATTTAGCTGTCAATCAGAATGTATTTAATTCATAGTTCATTTGTCTTACAGTACTGCCATTTTAATATATTTTTTTATCAGTTTTTTGTCTGCATTCATTTACACTGGTTCATTGTTTTATTATGTTTGATCAGTTTTATGTTTTAGTTTTTACGTTTCTTTTTCCAGTGTGGTGTGGTGAAATCAGGAGAATGCATGGAACAAAATCCATCTGTTGGCGACGGCGTGATAGGTAACTTTGGAGCGAGTAATGGAGCATTACTGACGGTGTGATTATCAGTTTGTTTATATAATTGTATTATAAATATATATACACTGATGAACCAAAACATTATGACCACCTGCCTTACAGCATATGACCATATGCTGTAAGTCCCCTGTGTGCCGTCAAAACAATACCGACCCGCTGAGGCATGGACTCTACCTGAAAGTGTCCTGTGGTATCTGGCACCAAGACATTAGCAGCAGATCCTTCAAGTCCTGTAAATTGCGAGGTGGGGTCACCGTGGATCAGACTTGTTGGTTCAGCACATCCCACAGATGTTCAATCGGATTGAGATATGGTGAATTTGGAGGCCAGGGCAACACCTTGAACTCTTCATCATGTTCCTCAAACCATTTCTGAACAATGTGTGCAGTGTGGCAGGGCACATTATCCTGCTGAAAGAGGCCACTGCCATCAGGAAATACCATTGCCATGAAAGGATGTACCTGATCTGCAACGATGTTTAGTTAGGTGGCACATGTCAAATTGACATCCACCTGAATGGCCAGACCCAGAGGTTCCCAGCAGAACATTGCCCAGAGCATCACACTCCCTCCACCGGCTTGTCATCTTCACACAGTGCATCTTGGTGCCATCACTTCCCAGGAATACACCGCACACGTACACGGCCATCCATGTAAAAGAAAACGGGACTCATTGGACCAGGCGAACTTCTTCCACTGCTCCAAGGTCCAATTTCTACGCTCGCGTGCACATTGTTGGTGCTTTTGACGGTGGACAGGGGTCATCATACACAGCAGGGTGCGATGCACTGTGTGTTGTGACACATTCCTCCCATAACCATCATTAAAAAATTTCACAGTAGACCTTCTGTTGGACCTTCTGACCACCCTGTCGCCGGTTTGTGGTTTTTCCCTCTTTGGACCACTGTCGGTAGGTACTCACCACTGCTGGCTGGGAGCACACCACAAGCCTTGCCGTTTCAAAGATGCTCTAACCCAGTTGTTTGGCCATAACAATTTGGCCCTTGTCAAAGTCACTCAGGTCTATACTCCTGCCCATTTCTTCTGCATTCAAAATGTTGACTACGAGAACTGATTGTTCACTTACCATCTATCTACCAAACCTTGACATTTGGCCTTGTTAGGAGATGATCAACGTTATTCGCTACTCATGTGAGTGGTAATAATGTTTTGGCTCATCTCTGTGTGTGTGTGTGTGTGTGTGTGTGTATGTGTGTGTGTGTGTATGTATATATATATATATATATATATATATATATATATATATATATATATATATTATTATTATTATTATTATTATTATTATTTTTATTTTTTTTGATGATGAAATCATAATGCTGGCTGCAAAAGATGGCTCGAGGGCCACATGCAGCCCACTGGTTGAGTAGTGCTGTTCTAGTGTGTCCGTAGATACCCTGATCTCTCAATTCAGTCATCTTCATGTACATATGAAGGCCGTTTCATTGTGTTTCTGGGCCAATATAATTCATGCATGTTTGTGTTTTATATCAGCCAGCAGCCATTACTTCTGTCAGCTGATTCTAAAGAACCATGTAGCAGAGATAAAAGTGTAATATTTATAGAACAAAAGTAAATCATTATAATCTTAGATTGCCAGAAACTGCAAAACCCATTTCATAATGCAATCCCTTATTTCTCTTTTATTTGTTCTGTCACCATGCTATCTCGCTTTCTTCACCTCCGCACTGCCACACTGATTATAGCCCCCCCCCCCCCCTCAGTCCTCAGAGAACACATTCGTTCACTCAGCTTTGAACATGAAAGGCAAAAGATAGGAAAAAAAAAAACACAACAGAAATTAGAGAAGGTGTGTGTGTGTGTGTGTGTGTGTGTGTGTGTGCATGCTTGTGTGAGTCTGAGCTTGCTTGAGGTTGTTGTTTGGTTGCCTGAAAAAAGAAAAGAAAAGAAAACAATTTTACATTTCTTGGGTATCCAATCCTGTTTTTTGTTTTGTTTTTTTGTTTTTTTAGCTAAAATCAGCCTGTGCTTACTGATATTCAAACCACTTCCCCCAGTGGTCTTTGAATGTATGGGCACATGTGAGCTCTGGTTTCCAGCTAAAATATACACAGAGGGGCGCCAAAAGCGAGTTGTAAAGCAAGTTGTTTTTAGCTTTAAATGTAATACAATGAAGAGGAATGCATTTTTTATTAACTTTACCTCCAATCACAAGCCTCAACCCTAAATCTAACTGTTAGTTGAGTAAAAATGTAATATTAGAGGGAAAATACAACCACTGAATGACGCTCGTCACTAATTACGTGAACACAAATACTTCCTGGTTTCAATGCAGTAATGCAAGTCAGGTCTCCTACACTGCTGTATCGTTCATGCAACAGTAGAAGGTAAACACACTTGAACTTATGCAAAAATGTCTGATGGGATATTTTTATATTTTCATGAAGACATTATTTATCTTGTTTATCAAGCTGTTTTTCTCATGCAAGTCTGCAAATTTGGACACAGCCTTAGTGTTCTTTAGCACACTCCGATCTGATTTCAAACCAGAGAGTGAAGGCCAAAGTACATTATACTTTGGTTGTCCACATTGCTGATCGGAACACACACAGTATGCGTGACGCAAATTTTGTCATCAGCACAGTCTGTGCGTACTGTCCACGAGCAGACCAGATTGTTTCGACACGCAGACAGTCCTTTTATGTGCTTATCATCATCGCTTGCCCCTGCCATTGACTTTACTAAAAGAGTATCAAATGCATATTGTGGTGTGCATGCGGCGAATGCGTTCGTGTTCGCTCGTGGTCAAAACCTTGTGCGATGCATTCCAGAACACCGACAATTGAAGTATACCCGAGCCTTTACACTGTTGTATGTTTGCTATAGTGGCTTCAGAGAGCCTCTGCTTTCACTGGCCATCAATCTTTGCTCTGTCAGAAAGCTTTCAAAGAGAACTAAACCTGAATGAGTGCAGAAACATCCATAAATCAAGAGTACAACCCCTATAAATCTCAGTATTCAAATTCAGACAGGTTATCAGACAGAACCACAACAGCAACATAAACTCATCAGATGTGATTAGTTCCAGACATTATTCCTAGCAATTTACTTTTCGCTGATTGTTCAGACTGAATGATGACTATATTAACTCTTACATGGGAAATCTGATTTGTATATATCATGGTATATCTAATCCAGTGGCCAAAATTGATTTAGCTTAAATGATTTAGCAATAAGATGGTGGTGATATAGGCCCAAATGTGACCTTGCTAAAACTGAATAAGAACTGTGCTATAAGTATACCTGTGAGTTACTGATATCTAACAGGATACCAAACTTAGTCACATTATTTGATAGATTTAATTCTGTTTAGTGTGTAATGTAAAATACATTTTTTAGTTTGTTTTATATTAGAATATCATCCAGTTTGTCACAATTAGATTCTAATGGGTTATATAGAATAAAAAGAACAAAGGAATTTATTAAATGTCACTTTTATTCAAATTAAAACATCATGTTTCACGGTGTCATTTTTTCCCATAAAATTCTTTATGTATTTTCTTAGAAAATGTAGAATTTGTCTTTTCCCTGACTTTGTTTAATATATGTTGAGGCATTTACCTCATTAAAAATGTTTTTTAAAAATGATGACCTTTCTGACATGACATTACATCATAATGTTTTGACCACACGGTTCACAAGCTTCTCTTTAATCTTAATCAGTATTTCATTATGGTTGTTCCCCAATGTTTTTACCATTTATTGCCCTGGTACATTGGGCATAGAGTTGAAAAAGCATTATTTCTTGAAAGTTCAGCTGTAACCATTTCAAATGAAAGAGAATAACCCATCTACATTGTACAATTATCACTTTAAAATTATCACTGTTACTCTATAATTTACCTAGTGGTTGACTGACATAACATTTCACCCCCAATATTTCATCTCATCTCCAGGTCACCTCTGAAAGAGACACATACAGCCAGCAGTCAATGAAATTACATGGAATAACATTTATTATGCCGTGACTGAGGCCAGAGGAGACCATCAGAGAACTTTTGTCTTTGCGTTTGTCCCTCATTCTCCCAATAATTACAACTATCGCTCATTTAGTGGCAGTGGCCTTCCGGTGTGTGCACATCGCTAACGAGGCTGCTATCCTTATGAATAGCAATTAGCACAAATTACCTTATCTCTGCTTTTAGAGTGGAACATGTATTAAACACACACAGACAAGCGTGTCAGAAAATCAGAGTGATACATCAAGATCATCATCTGTTTTTAACTTATCACCTGTCGTGTGTTTGTGAAAAAAACAAAGGGTGTAGCCTGTGTGAATAATAACCAGTGTTGAAGAGGCCACTTTGAAACTATAGCCTGCCAAACTACATGCTATTCATAATTTAAAGTATTTAAACTAGAATCAAGCTACCCTTTAAAAAAGATGCAAGAACTTAGTTGAAAGACTAACTACATTTAAACCAATGAGCCAAAACATTATGACCAATCACAGGTGAAGCGAATAACGTTGATCATCTGGGAAACCTTTGGTCCGGCCATTCATGTGGACATTAATTTGAAACATGCCACCTACCTAAACATAATTGCAGACCAAGTACACCCCTTCATGGCAATGGTATTCCCTGATGGCAGTGACCTCTTTCAGCAGGATAATGCGCCCTGCCACACTGCACACATTGTTCAGGAATGGTTTGAGCAACATGATGAAGAGTTCAAGGTGTTGCCCTGGCCTCCAAATTCCCCAGATCTCAATCCAATTGAATGTGCTGGACCAACAAGTCCGAACCATGGCGGTTCCACCTTGCAACTTACAGGACATGAAGGATCTGCTGCTAATGTCTTGGTGCCAGATACCACAGGACACCTTCAGGGGTCTTGAAGAGTCCATGCCTCAGCGGGTCGGTGCTGTTTTGGTGGCACACAGAGGGCCAACAGCATATTAGGCAGGTGGTCATAATGTTTTGTCTCATCAGTATAGAACTATCAAATTATATAATTTATTTTAATAGATCAGTAGAATATTTTCACACTACACTGATATTTGTTCAGAAAAGTAGCTTGCTACTGGAAAAGTAACACTATTTTGAAAACTGCTGAGCTACTCTCATGCTTCTGAAAAATGTAGTTAAGTTAGTAGCTGAACTACTTTTTGTTAGTTATTCTGCAACAATAATGGTGGCGTTACAAATGCACATGGTGTGAACTTTTGCCTGGCTGTCCATGTTGAAGAAGACAGACAGAAAAAAGACTTTTGCTCCCTATTCTCTCTGGCTCTTTTTCTCTCTCATCCACTCAAAGGCAGGGAAAGCAAGTACTGTACTTCTCTTGACATCCCCTCTTTCTTGAATAAAAGACATCATTGTTAGCTGATAACTGCAGCAGTGGATTTAAATTAATTCATTTTCTGTGTTATTCTCCTCCGTCCATTCACATTTTACACCCTCATACAATTCCTTCACTAGCTCCTTCATTAGAACGAGATGGGATAAGAGAGGAAGAGTTGTCATTTTTGAGCACACTGTGAGGTGTGTTTCGAGTGCTTGTCTGTTTATGTGAAGTGTGACATGGTGAAGTTAATGCTTAGAGACAGAGCCAACAACTTTCATGTGTCAAGACAATCCTATCAGCACAAGCCTCCATCTCTCTGTCGCTCTCCCTCACTTTGTCTATCCCTCTCTTTCTGCTTTTAAACTGAGTGAACAAGGTTAAACACATACCTGATATTGTTACGCTACACACATCCATTCTTGAACATCTACACAACACAAGAACTGTTTTATTTTGATTTCTTTCTAGTTAAATTTCACAGTTCACACCTGGAATATTTAAACACACACACACACACACACACACACACACACACACACACACACGTTGGTGCAGCTATCATTATGAGGACTCTCCATAGACTTAATGATTTTTGTACTGTACGATCTATAGATTCTATCCCATAACCCTAACCCTACCCCTAAACCTAACCCTCACAAAAACTGTCTGCATTTTTACATTTTCAATAAAACATTGTTTAGTAAGTTTTTAAGCGATTTAAATTATGGGGACACTAGAAATGTCCTCATAAACCACATTTATAGCATAATACCCTTGTAATTACCAGTTTGTAACCTAAAAAAAATGTCCTCATATACCACTTTTTTTGGGAGAAGGTACAATGCTAATACCTCCTTTTTTAAGTTACAATAGTAATACATATATCATGGTGTTTTGGACCTACTACTGTATGTATATGTTTTTTTTTTGGAGAAGGTGTAATGGTAATGCCATGTTGTTGTTGTTTTTTGGAGATATTAATACATTTTTAGACATGGTTACATGATAATATTATGGTGTTTTGAGCACACACACACACGTATATATATATATATATATATATATATATATATATATATATATATATATATATATATATAATATATTTATTTATTTATTTTTCTGGTAATTTATTTATTTACTTTTAAGATACAATGGTAATGCAATGCTTTTTATTAATAATTTTTTAATTACCATGGTAATACATTTTTGAACATGGTCCCATGTTAATATCATGGTGTTTTGGACAAAAAAAAATATTTTTTTTTAAAGGTAATAAGGTAATACCATATATTTAGATGTTTACCATGGTATTCTTGGCTTATCATGTAAGTACCATGGCATAGTATATAAATATAGTAATCATTTAATACCAAGGTACAACGATCTGATACAATGACAGAACCATGATAAAGTCACTGAACATTTTTCTGTTACAAATAAGAATGTTGGATTGAGAATGTAGAGAGTAGGACACACACACACACACACACACACACACACACACACACACACACACACACACATACACACAAACCTCTCTCTCTCTGGATTTATCTTACACTGCTCTCCTCTGCTGCACATGGTTACCTGTTCTGCTCCGAAACTCTCACAGCTCACAAAGTCATTCAGACTTGCCCCCACCACCCACCACCCCCCACCCCCACCCCACCCCACAACATTCTTTCCTGCTTCATCTCTCACACACATCATTTCATTACATTGTAAACCATATATAGAACACATGTATGCTATTAATTATGCAATTACATGATTATAAACTGTATTATTACATACTCTAAGTAAGACATGGGGTATATACTAAACCTAACTCTCTCAGAGACTCCACCACAGCACTCACATTTCAAGGAGAGAACGAGAGAGAGTGAGTGAGAGAGAGAGAGCTTTGGAAATATATGAATTTTTTGTCTCTCTATATCAAGTGTGGTCAGCTAGGTTGTGCTGCTTTAATGTAGGCAAATGCCAGTACAGCACAATCTACTCTCCCAGAGAAATCACTCATCCACACTTAACCTCTGCATCGGCCTCGGCAGCAGGGCATATAGACAAGCAGGCATGCACAAACACAGCACTCCTGCTTGTCTCTTGACCGAGTTAAAGCAGGGACAAATGTCAGTTCCTCCAGAACATAGACTTGTTTAAAATCTGTGTCTATTCATGCTGGTACACACTCACTGAGAACTTTATTTGAAAAACCTGTACACCTACTTATTAATGCTAATCAATCAGTCATGTGGCAGCAGTGAAATGCATAAAATCATGCAGATATGGGACAGGAGCTTCAGTTAATGTTCACATCAACCATCAGAATGGGGAACAAATGCTATCTCAGTGATTTCGACTGTGGCATGATTGTTGGTGCTAGACGGGCGGGTTTGAGTATTTCTGTAAATTCTGATCTCCTGGGATTTTCACGCACAACAGTCTCTAGAGTTTACTCAGAAAAGTGGCAAAAAACAAAATTCGTCCAGTGAGTGGCAGTTTTGCAGACGGAAACGCCTTGTTGATGATAGAAGTCAACGGAGAATGGCCAGACTTGTTCGAGCTAAAAAAAGGCTATGGTAACTCATACCACTCTGTATTATTGTAGTGAGCAGAATAGCATCTAAGAAAGCACAACAAGTCGAACTTTGAGGCGGATGGGCTACAACACCAGAAGACCACGTAGGGCACTTTATTAGGACCATAGTGTTCCTAATAAAGTGCTAGGTGAGTGGATATGTGCCCTGTCTCTCTGTCAGTCTGGGTTTTGGTCTGACAGGGCCGTGGCATTATCCGCCCATGTCTGTCTTTGTGTGAGCGGTTGGTCCCTGTTTTATTCCCGGCCGTGCGCTCTTGTGTCTGTCTTTGTGTGAGCATGTGGCTTCTGTTATCTTCCCTGCTGCGTGCTCTTCTGTCTGTTGTGTTTCATGTCTGGAGTATGGTGCCTGGGTCGTGACTTCCTGTCTAGTTTGGTTCTGGTCTGGACCCAGACATTCATACTCCTTGTCTGTCTCTCGTGTCCACGCGTTGCGCTCATTGCACCCGGGGTGCGAGCTGTCTTCTTGTTTGTGCTGAGGTTAGGTCACTTCGGTAAGGTGTTGGGTGTGTGTGTGGCCGAACGCTCATACAAGTATCTGTTCTCGTCTTGTTTGTCGATTGGCATGAGTATATGTCGCCTCATTGTCTCGGCGATGTGCGCTCATGCCATTCGGTTGTTTTGCCTGCTTGTGAGAGCACGCAGCTTTGTTATTGTTTCTGTAGCGCCGCGTGCTTCTCGGTCTGATGTCACACCCCACCTCCTTGTTTGCTCGTTATTGTTTCATTGTTAACACCTGCCCTGGATTAACCCTCTTGATTTCTTTCCCTATTTTAGTCTCCTTGTGTTTGCTCTCCAGTGCCAGTTTGTCTTGTTCTCTAGTCAGTTCTGTATGTGTGCTAGTATCCTGTTTACCCTGATCACCTTCCTGTTCCTGTGTAGTCTGGTTGGTCCTGTTTCCCTCTGCCATTCCCTGGATTACTTTTTCCCCTTTGGGGTAGTTTATGTTTTCCCCCTCGTGGGATTTTGTTTTATTAATAAAGTGTTTTTGGTTTTTGAACTCTGCATTTGGGTCCTTCCTTTCCCCAAAACCTGTGACAATATGTGAATATATATGTGAAAATTAATGCAAAAAGTGACACTAGCTCTGTTCCAAAACCAAGTGAACTGCATAGGCAGCATTTTAAGCACCCTGGTCTCACAGAAATACGTTACTTTACCCACATTTTTGCAAAATGCGTGGCATGTTGTATACATATCCTAACAGTTTCTTGGGATATGTATATGATGTGCCATGCATTTTGCAAAAATGTTAAAACAACAAAGACTTTTATTTCCTTTTACACAATTCACAGGTAAAAGTCAGATATATTTTCAAAACATTTGTGATGCAAAGGACTAGGTAGCAGTCCTGAAGCGCACGTGAGCCTACACATGAGACAAAATACCATTGTAGCACCACAAAAAGCTGTGGTTGCTTTGGCACTTGCATATTTCATCTCACATTTGCTTTTAATCACACTATCGGTTATGTATAGGTTTAAGGTTTAGGGTAGGGAGGTGGGTTTTGATTTTGAACTTGAAAATTTTATTCTGATTTAGCACTCATTGCCACAATACGTGTAAGGAGCCACGTAATATTATTTTGCATAAATGTTGCCACAGTCACACAATTTTCACAAGATCAGGTTCATTTTATTGCACCTTAATTTATCATGCCTCCTGAGAAACCTCGTTTTGGCCAAATTCTAAAGGAGCACTGAATGAATATTTCATGGCAACATTTGTGTGTGCTATGAATGTTTATGCATAATTAGGGCATTGTGCCATTTCCAGAAAGGTGCCCTGATTTGTGCCTTGATCAATAGTTTAACATGATAAAGTCAAACTCTACTGGAACCAATTGTGAGCCCAGTCTTTCATGCGGAGCGTTGCTGCCTATGAAGAGTTTTACAAATGAGTCACTTAAGAGGTTCCATCTCTCCTTCTCTGTTTAAAAGGGACAGACCCATTGTATGTCTGATTCTTTGGATATATTAAAAACAGAAGAAGTCCATGTGTCGCAAAGGGTTTCATACAGCAATGTAAAGCATGCTAACATGTCTAATTATATGTAATTTTCCCAGAATCTTAGCAAATACTGTAGCTTTTTTGTTCAAAAAGGCCTTAAAGTGTTCTTAAGCGGCACAAGTGTGAGACGATTATATAGTTTTTCATGTTAATTAAGCTAGTGATTCAAATCTCAGTAAGACCCATGTTATCATTTATGAGATTTGAAATACATTTAAACTTTTTTTTTAGGCTCTCTGAATATCATTTGCTGCTTGTGACCTTGTGTATTTCCTGCTTTGTGAGCGGTCGATTATTAAAGTGGATGTACCACTGTAATTTATAATTTTCTTTATTTATCACACATTATACATTTTGCACATGTACGGTGAAATTCTTCTTTTTCACATATCCCAGCTAGGCTGGGGTCAGAGTGCAGGGTCAGCCATGATACGGCACCCCTGGAGCAGATAGGGTTAAGGGCCTTGCTCAAGGGCCCAACAGTGGCATCTCAGCAGTGCTGGGGCTTGAACCCCCGACCTTCTGATCAGTAACCCAGAGCCTTAACCGCTGAGCTACCACTGCCCTATAAATAATTTGTGTGTGTGTGTGTGTTCTTTTAAAATATCAAACAATTAGTGCCAAATTATCATTATGAAAAAAAAAAACCTTGTGGGTATCTGGGCTGATGGAAGGCATTAAAAAGCTCTTTACACACATACACAGAGATCCTGTGAACAGTTAACGCTGTGAACAGTGTAATTATGGCCCAGAAAATTGGTGTTCAGAGAGAGGCTTTGATCTCAAAATAGTCCCTGATGGACAATTGTGAGGCAAGTGATGCCGTTATAGTGTTACATTTCACCTGACCCAGCACCCAGAAGAATGTTATTGATGTTTAAAAAAAGAAAAAGAATAAGCTTTCTCACCGTTTTGATGCACTGGTGTTCTTGCCTCAAGAAGCAATGTTAAATAATACACTAAGAAAAGCACATTTTGTTTATATTTTGGGAAATATTGAGCATGTCTCGGTTTTGGTAGTTTAAATATTTTATGTCTTTCCTGAACATTTTGCTGCACTTTAAAGTTTCTAATTTACACTAGAGTGGTGTAAATTAGGACGCTAAAATCACATGAAGCACATCACATGCCCCACCAGAGACAGGAACATACTGGATAATTGTTACACAACAATAAAGGATGCATATCGCTCTGTCCCTAGAGCAGCTTTGGGATTCTCTTATCACTGTCTGGTTCATCTTCTTCCAACCTACAGGCAGAAATTAAAATCAACCAAGCCAGTAGTAAGGACTGTAAAGAGATGGACCAACGAAGCAGAGCTGGCACTACAAGCCTGCTTTGACTGCACTGATTGGAGTGTTTTTGAGGCTGCAGCCACAGACCTGGACGAGCTCACATATATATCAGTTTCTGTGAGGATATGTGCATGCCTACTAGGACTTATTTAAAGTTCAACAATGACAAACCGTGGTTTACAGCAGAGCTCAGGCAGCTTCGTCAGGCCAAAGAGGATGCTTATAGGGGTGGGGATAAAGTCTTGTACAATCAGGCCAGGAACACACTGAACAGGGAAATCAGAGTGGCTAAAAGAAGATACTCTGAGAAGCTGAAAAACAAGTTTTCAGCAAATGACCCTGTATCAGTGTGGAGTGGCATGAAACAACTCACAAATTACAGGACTCCTACCCCCAACCCTGTAGGGAACCAACAACTGGCTGACGAACTGAATGTGTTCTACTGCAGATTTGAAAGGCCCAATCTCACATCCCACACCCACTCTGACCTTCACTTCACACAAACACCAACACCTCCTGCAATCCCCCTCCTCCCCCCTCCTGCTCTTAAGACCTGTGAAGATGATGTGAGCCGCGTCTTTCGGAAACAAAAGACGAGAAAGGCTTCAGGCCCATATTTCGTCTCACCAGCGTGTCATCGCTCCTGTGCTAACCAGCTGGCCCCCATCTTCACACAGATCTTCAATAGATCACTGGAGCAGTGTGAAGTCCCATGCTGCTTCAAACGCTCAATCATTATTCCTGTCCCAAAGAAACCATAAATCACAGGACTTAATGACTACAGACCTGTTGCCCTGACGTCTGTGGTCATGAAATCATTTGAGAGACTGGTGTTGGCCCACCCGAAGAACATCACTGGACCCTTTCTAGATCCCTTTCAATTTGCTTATCGACCAAACAGGTCTGTGGATGATGCAGGCAACATAGGATTGCATCATATCCTACAACATCTGGACAGACCAGGGACATATGCAAGGATCCTTTTTGTGGACTTCAGTTCAGCTTTCAACACCATCATCCCAGCTATACTCCAGAATAAATTACACCAACTCTCTGTTCCCATGTCTATCTGTCAGTGGATTACCAGCTTTCTGACGGACAGGCAGCAGTTTGTGAGACAGGGGAAACTCACTTCTAGCACCTGTACAATCAGCACTGGTGCCCCCCAGGGATGTATGCTCTCCCCACTACTCTTCTCCCTCTACACCAATGACTGCATTGCCAAGGACCCCTCTGTCAAGCTCCTGAAGTTTGCAGATGACACCACTGTCATCAGCCTCATCCGAGATGATGATGAGTCTGCATACAGAAGGGAGGTTGAACAGCTGGCTGTCTGGTGCAGTCAAAACAACCTTGAGCTGAACATGCTCAAAATGGTGGAGATCATTGTGGACTTTAGGAGAAACACCCCAACACTGACCCCCCTCACCATTCTAAACAGCACTGTGGCAGCAGTGGAGGCATTCAGGTTCCTGGGCACTACCATCTCACAGGACCTGAAGTGGGAGACCCACATTGACTCCATTGTGAAAAAGGCCCAGCAGAGGTTGTACTTCCTTCACCAGCTGAGGAAATTCAACCTGCCACAGGCGCTGCTGATACAGTTCTACTCAGCAGTCATTGAGTCTGTCCTCTGCACTTCAATAACTGTCTGGTTTGGTTCAGCTACGAAATCAGACATCAGAAGACTACAAAGGACAGTTCAGACTGCTGAGAGGATTATTGGTTGCCCCCTGCCCCCCTTCAAGAACTATACACTTCCAGAGTGAGGAAAAAGGCTGGAAAAATCACTCTGGACCTCACTCACCCTGCCCACTACCTTTTTGAACTGTTGCCTTCTGGCCGATGCTTCAGAGCTCTGAGAACCAGAACCGTCAGGCACAGGAACAGTTTTTTCCTTCAGGCTATCCATCTCATGAACAGTTAAATTTGCCCCATTGAGCAATAACTATGTGCAATACACAGTTTAGTCTTTTTTATATTTATCCAACACATCCAACCTCTTCTGCCATTTCATTCCTCTGGAAAAAAAAATATTTGCACTGTACATAACAGATTTTCATTTGCACTGTACATAACAGATTGTATTAGATTTGCACTGCCCATGTGTATGTGTGTATGTATGTATGTGTGTGTCTGTACGTAAGTGTATAATTATTTTTATTTTTTATTATTATCTATGTCTTGCTGCTGCTGTTGCTGTTTTGTATTGTTGTACACTGGAAGCTCCTTTCACCAAGACAAATTCCTTGTATGTGTAAGCATACTTGGCAATAAAGCTGATTCTGATTCTGATTCTGAAAAAATTGCAAGGCCTATACTAAGGGCTTTTATCAAACAGAAGCATTTCTGTAAAATGTTAAAATAAAGCAACATTCTATATACACTCACTGAGCACTTTATTAGGTACACCTGTGCACCTGCTTATTAATGCAATTATCTAATCAGCCAATTGTGTGGCAGCAGTGCAATGCATAAAATTATGCAGATATGGGTCAGGAGCTTCAATTAATGTTCACATCAACCATCAGAATGGGGAAAAATGTGATCTCAGTGATTTCGACTGTGGCATGATTGTTGGTGCCAGGTGGGCAGGTTTAAGTATTTCTGCAACTGCTTACCTCCTGGGATTTTAATGCATAACTCGAGTGAGTGACAGATAGGGAACACCCTGGTTACTTTCGTAAACCTCCGTTCCCTGATAGAGGGAACGAGACATTGTGTCCCTCCTGCCACAACACTGAACTACCCGCTGAAATGGCTGGGACCTTGTCTCAGCTCCTCAGCACAAAACCTGAATGAGTGGTTGCAAGTCAGCTCCTTTTATACCCGTTTGTCCGGGGGAGTGGCATGAAAATTCCACTCGCCAATTCCCATTGGCCTTTTCTCAAAGATCAGAGGTGTTTGGGGCTCCCAAGAGTGACCCCTAGTGTCACTACATCGACACAAAGTCTTGTTCCCTCCATCAGGGAATGGAGGTTACGAAAGTAACCAGGACGTTACGTGCTATCAGTTAACATAGATGATAATTTCGACTTATCCCTCCATTTGTAAAAACAAATAAAAATCTTGTATTACTGCAATTACAAGGTAAGTCTTTGAGTCAAAGCATTCCAGAACAGCTTATTTTTTTTTTTTTACTAAAATGCATATTAATCCTTTATACAAAATCAGTGTTTCCCATGAATTACCTAGACTGTGGCGGCCCATCTAATTTGTCTAATTTGTTACAGTTAAATATATAAATATAAAACTATATATATAAAAATAAGAATCTGACAAAAAAAAAATATGATCTGTGTAATATATAATCACGCAGTTTCTCTGCCAATCCCCAGTAGGCCATTAATATTTGGTGACCTATTGTAACATGTTCTTTTGGGCTTGCACCTTTGATGAAAGTTTGTGTCCATCCAGGTTGAGAAACACTTTCTGGATTACCTTAAATGTAGATTTGACTTCTTTTGCACAGCTAAGGTCTAAGGAATAAATGAGTCCAAACAACATTGCCACTGCAACGGCTGCACTCCTCAAACAGCTGAGAAATACAACCCCTTCGATCATGACACCAATATCCACAGGCTCATCCATTGGTTACTCATTTTCATGTTGAACAACATAGATCACCATTACCGTCTGCTTCACGTCTTTTATGGCACTCAGGCCATTGCAGTCCTGTGCCCACACAAAACAAATGAAACATGCTTCATTGTTTGTAAAACTAAGATAATAAGTAAACAGAAAAAAAATAAAATGAATAAATAAAAATTTATAAGTGAATTACATGATTTATAAGAGAGCTGCAGTTGATTACATTGTATTCCTTAGTGAGCTTCT
The DNA here is from genome assembly GCF_019703515.2 of Myxocyprinus asiaticus. Taxonomy (NCBI): domain Eukaryota; kingdom Metazoa; phylum Chordata; class Actinopteri; order Cypriniformes; family Catostomidae; genus Myxocyprinus; species Myxocyprinus asiaticus. The sequence continues at coordinate 43,502,227 of NC_059350.1, read as the reverse complement.
CATGGTCCTCATTCAAGTATCCACACAATGCTTTGAGGATGCACTTTCTTCATGTGTCTATGCTGTTATTCCATTTAAAAAAAACAATCACCGAAAAGCAGATTGATAATATGCATGTTGATTTAAAATTAACAGACATTTCTGGTAAAAAAAAAAATAATAATAATAATAATAAAAAAAATAATAATAATCCACACATTTGACATCAAAGAAGCATAAAGAAAATTATTACCCATGTACCTAAATAATAAATCCTTATTATGTACCAACATGGGAAATGGGTTGCACAATGTGTCATATGGTTTTACTGAGGACTACACGCTTATTGCAAAACAACTTCATCAGCTTGTCAGCAGATTGGTCAAGCATTACACTAAACTTCAACCCTAGGGGGATTTTTGTCATTCACAGGAACTCAGCATTGATCTGTTGAAAAGAAAAAAGGCAACAAAAGTCAATAATACATTGGGTATTTAAGTTTTAAATTTTTAAAGTAGACTAGACCATAATGACCATGGCATAACTTAAAATGTTTAACAATCTAGGTTCTGATGTTCCACCCTCTTTATAAGTCCACATTTGAATCACTAGAAAAAAAAAAGAAGTATAAATAGCACTTACACCGTCAATTCACTGTTGATCAGTACAGATCTCTATATTATAAGACTGTTTTAATTATTCAGATTATTAAGCATTATTAAGAGTTTTAATTAAAATAAATGATGTGTACCTACCCATAGTACATCACATGAAAGTTTCTAATGAGTAGTTTTAGACATTGTAGTAATTAACTAATTACTATTTTTCTAATGCTTTTTAAGAACATTATTCTTAAGCTTTTTAAGAACATAATACAACTTACCATATGAGAAGTGTACTAAGCAAAGCATGGAACAGCTGTCCTTTATGATCTTTCGTAACCTGCCAAAATAATCAAAGTAATCATCATGGGATTGTCTGGACATGAAACAGACAAAATATTGACTAAAATATAATGCATTTTTCAACATTTAAAAAGAAACATACTTTGGTGGTTCTTTTATGTTATTGCTATGCAATGTTTAATACCTTGACCTTTACAAGAACCGAATACCAATAGAGTAGAATTGAATAAGAATCACAATAATACATATTTTTAGAAAGGCGCCATATCTGCTCTCATACAACACCTTAAACTTGCCAGATACAAACCCATCGTCAGACGTGTTAAGTGTTCACCCTAACAACAATATCTAATGACCTGCTGAAAACAAACTATCCCGAAATAACCCTTACAAAGAGCGCTAGACCCAAATTATTATCACGTAAATGTTGAATTTTATAAATAAAAGCACACATTTTCCTCCATTTAATTCCTCTTCTCAGATATGCTGCTGACCATGTGACTACTCCAAAAATGGCAATATTAAATATCAAATTTAAAATGTAAAATAACTGCTTAAAGTTGATCTGTAATGATTTTAAAAAGACTTACACTTTATAGTCACTATAAAGACAAGGATGGTAAAAGATTTTTGACTTACCAATTCCAGAGTATTACACCTGCTCTCTTGCTGTCTTGGGCGCAAATTGGAAAGGGAGTTCTTCAGAGCATGCACAAAAGACGTGATTGATTGAAACCATAACGTTTTCGTTGTTTCAACACACCTCAATTGAGTTCTTTTAAGTTCTTGTTAATTTAGTTCAAAGATTGATTTAAAATAACTGTGTTCATCTCATAAATTAATTTGTTTTAATTGTTTATAAATACTTAATTTCTTTTTAGCAAGCAAAGGCCATGTTTCAGTTTTTTGAGTGTATGTAAAGTTTTGCTAATTTTCATACTCTAAAATATCTACAGAAGTGCTGGGAGAAATTGGGAGACATGCCTCAGTTAGCACCTCAGGAAAAATAATGCTTCTCTAAAATGATTCATAGTTATACCAGAGGGATATTAAAAAAATATATATAATAATAATTGGATGTCACAGAGTGCTGTTAAAAATGGCTTGCTATTACTGTTCTAACATTAAACTTTAAGAACTTTAAAACACAGAAATGTATGGTTTAAACCAATAAGCAGGACAAAACTTTAATTCCCCTAAGTGTATTTATGTGGGCTATTTTCTACTGTGTACATCTGTCTGTTAAATATAGTTATAACGAGAAGCCGTGAAGTACAGTATAGCTGTTAATGCCCAAGTGACAAAACAATTCATAAAGCTCTCATCAACTCATCTCGCTACCATCTGTACAGAAAAAAAAAAAAACCCATCATATTATTATGCTTACACAAGGCTACGTGCACACACATACATAAATAGTCTCTCTATCTCTTTTTCTCTCTCCCTATCTCTTTAAATTCCCCTCAGGCTTGATTAAGACCCATTCTTCCAAAGCCTGTAAACTTGACTGAAATCCCTGTGCTTTGCATACGTTAAGCCCAGCTCTGCTAGCGTCAGTATGACTTAGTGCATTAGCTTTGAAGCTGCTCTTATTGCTGCAGTAATACCCCATCCAAGACTTGTTAATACTCTTCTCTAGCCCCAGTAGACTGACTGACAGATGCACTGATTAGTGTAGCCTGATAGAAAGGAGTTTGGAAGGATATGTGCGCTCGGTGTGAGTAGAGGGCCCTATGTGATGTGATCCCTGGAATGTTCTTATAAGATTTACACGGTTAATCACTTCCCTGATTATTCAAAGTTACAAGGAATCGCTTGACGGCAAAAGGTGAAATGACTCAGGTTGAGAAAAGCTGTAACCTGCTAGAGTGGAAATGTAGGCCCTCACAGACTATATGGGTGAAGAGAATAACCTTGATCTTGAAAAAGTACATTTGTGATAAAGCAGTTATAACTTTATGCCCATGTACACACAGCAGTTAAATACAATTGTCTTCTCTTTTGAGATAGGATGTCATTATTTACTCACCCTAATTTCAGTCCAAACCTGTATGCTGTTATTTTTTATTTTTGTTATTTTGTGAACAAATCATTCAATTTGATTTGTAAACAGGATCAACATCTCAAAAGAACTATTCATTCACGATCCTGTGTCATGCGTTAGTAACTTAACCTAATTGTGCCGTAAATGGGCACTAGGTTACAACTTAAACACAATCCGGATACATTTGAAAACAGCATTTTTGTTTTCAAAACGCTCTCCATCCAAACTGCCATTTTCAAATGTTTTCCAAAAGTTGCTCGTCCACACTGATGATAAAGAATTTTTTTAAATCCCATTACTTCGCATGTGAAACATCCCAGTTCCATGTATGGTCTGAACCACAATTGCTCTTGTGTTCCGTCGCCGGACAGCAATTGCTCAAACGTCCCATCGCCTTTGAAGAAATGCATTGTGAAGGTTTTACAAAGTAACATTTACCTTTAAAAATGCTATCAAGTGAATAGCAGGCACAACAACACAACAACGTGGGTCGCCATCTTCATTGTTTTGGGTTGAATGGATCACATGACTTCATCACATGACAACAAATCGTTTTCAGATATCTCTGTTTCCCCTGACCACACTACACCGCAGTGACAGCGTTTTCAAATAATGAATTTCAGATACAGTTCCTGAATATGTAAAATGTACATTTTTAAATTAGAGCTTTTGGAATTAACGTGTTAATCGCATGCGATTCATAAAAAAAGTTTAACATGTTAATTTGTCTCAACACGATTAATGCATTTACGGTTAATACAGCATAAACCAGCATAAACACTTGATGGGTGGGTGGAACCTTTGTAATGTGTCCCCCCGGAGTCATTACACTGACGCACACACCACAACAGTGCTTCCCTGTCAGTGATAAAATGATGGAGAAAGGAGCTCTTAGTGCTATTTGATGTACAAAACAAGCCCAGATGGGACTTGTGATAGAAATCAATTATTTTCAGCCTCTGTAAGGTGCATTTTAATTACCACTGAAGCATGCCAAGACTTAACTATCACTCTGCTTTTCCCGTGAAGTTCAAAGCGGCGCTGGACGCTGGCGTTGACAGTCAGACACAAATCATGAATGCAGCTTCACAATTGCTGTAGGAAAGCGGATAATCACAGTCTACCGACAGATTAATATTGTGGAGGGTGAGAGTTTAAGAGATTTAATGCTCATTGCAATGAATAATATACCTATGGGGACTAAAGCCATCTTTACACAGTAAAGGTGGCACAGAAGCTGCATCTGAAGTAGCAATTAGGGGTATTTTCATAGAGCAGGAATATATACATTTACATAGCAGTTGCAAATACATAAAGAATATTATGAGATGAATATTTTTAATGTAAAATTATGAATATAGAAATATTAAATGAATTAAATTATGAATGAATACTCAACCTATGGGGACTAATTCTTTCAATAAGTCAACCTCCTAATTAGACTTTAGAAAACGTCTAATGTTACTTGAATAGGTGATATTTTAGTGCATTTCTATTTTTATACTGTGGAAGGTTTTGTTTGTAAAATTTAAATTATTTAAATTATCATTATATTGTTACATATTGTTTTGTTTTCTATCCTAAGATGAAAATAAATGCATTTTGACAGGAAAATAAGTATTTATGGTGACAAATTTCAGCATTTTCAAAATCTGTGATTAATCGCGATAAAAAAAAAAAATGCAATTAATCACAATTAAAAATATTAATAGACTGACAGCCATAATTTAAATACACTATTTTGTACATTTAAATAATATTTATGTATCATATTTCAATGGAAATAGAATGTATTACGGTTGACAGTTATACGCGAGGCAAAAAAGTCTGAAAAAAACTAAACAACCATAACAAGATTACAATGAAATGCACTGCAATTCAACACTTAGGTCTATATTTACAAATTTAAAGGCTACTGGATCAGTTAAATTAAACAATACATTATGCGACTACACATTACATAACGGAGACTTACAACCTACCTGCTAAGTCTTGCCTTAAGACCAAATTCAACCACAATACAAACAGAGTTAGTTACAAACTGACAGGTAGTTTCTAAGCCCCTAGTGTGAACTTCACATCCCAGTTTAAGTAAGACCTTACGAATGACTGGTGCAACCCTACCCAGTTCTACAATTCTGTAGCCCTCCACCATAGCTTAGCACACTAGCTATACAGTTTATTTGTCCATGTATTACAGTCCAGAGAGAGCATAAACAAAATATAACGCCTCTGTCGATTGTGGTTTACTAATAATTACATCTCTGTTTGCAATGAAAAATAACTAACAGCAAACAGGTCAAACTGTAGGTGTCCATTTTGCTTGTTTACAGTTGTGAAACGTAAAAGCAGTTATCACTATGTCCACCGTCAACTCTTGTATTCCATACAAACAACAATGGTAATTTAATAGATTCATTCACGCATTTAAACATGATTGTCACTGCCAAAACGTTGCAGTGTGTATATGGCCTATGAGGTTTTGCTGCTTTTAAATGTACTGTATGTGAACAGGCAAGTTTGTTGAAGAAATTTTTGAAGGGGAAAAATGAGAAGAACATCCCTGAATTGCTAACTTTGTGAGACCCTAATTAGTCTAAAAAAGTTATTTGAGACACAGGGGAATTAATGTGGGCTTGGGAAAGACATATTTTGAGCTTAATCACAGGGTCCTGTCAGAAAAGTAGATGGCTCCTCATCTAAAAGGAGTTAATGGAGGTGTAGGAGGTGAGCAGGACTGACTGGCAGCAAACAGTGTGAGATGTGTAAACATAGACTGGGTCTGCTAACATCTACGTAACCTCAAATAACCTCAGATGTTAATCTAACTGTGCCCCCTTTATGGCTGAATCAGAGAAAACTTTGAGGGTTTGTTAGGAATTAGTACTTAGTTTGAATTACCATGATGAGTCAAACATGTAATCTTTGGTAAAAAATATATGTATATGGTCCAAGACAGAAGCTACCCACAAGTTAGCACAAAATAGCATGACACTATCTTTCCATTATTTCCTCTTCATACACTAACAGCTCACAGACACATTCGGCAATCAAAAGCAACATTCCATTTTGACATGCTGCCTAATTGCCTCCAAACTTGGCACACATGCCACACTCCACAGTTAGCTGCTCAGTTAGCGTCTGGCTAACAGTGTCTGGCCGTCAGAACTTTTTGTGCAGGGCTACTGTAACTGCTCCCATCTTTCAGAGACCGCTAGTTTCTCACAGATGCTACATTAATAGTGAATTGACAGGCAGTCTTTGGGTGTGTGTAGACCACTAATGAAGCAGCCCGCAGCCATTGTATTTCCTCTCACTAATGTGCCACATGCACAGACCAGAATTAGCGTGATCCATCATGGCTGCTTCAACAGGGAGGGAGAGGTGTATATTTGGCCCGCTGTGCACGTGTGTATGTTTGTTACGCTCGCGTCTGTGATCTCTCTGTACCTTCCGGGACTTGGCACGTAACAGAAAGCCCCTCTTCTACTCTTTAGCTCACACTCAAGGCCCAGGGCACCTAGCATCTCCATATCACTAGGAAATAACCCCTTCTGCTGTTTGGCATTTCAGCGTGAGTTCCCACTGGGCGAAGTCGGCAGAAGAGTCTGGAGGCTAAAGAAACAGAAAGAGTGTGAGAAACAAGAAAAGGGCTGGCGGAGAGGGATAAGGGAGGTTCCTGGCAATGAAAGTGTAGAGCGGAGGAATGGGGAGAAGATCAAAGCAGACTCCTCCACTGTGCTTCTCTGCATAAAGTAATCTCTTTATGAGCAGCCAAGAGAGGGGACACAATGGCCAATAAACACACACACACACACACACACACACACACACACACACACACACACACACACAGTGTCACATCCACAATACGGTGAAACATAGAAGGGGCTTAAAAAATTAAAGAATAAAAAAAAAATGCAAAAAAGATACCATCTTGTTTGGGAGAAAATATAACTTGTTTTTTGCACCACTCAGTGGACATTTCACATGATACATAAGGGGCCATGTAATGTCATTTTGCAAAAATGTTGCAACAGCCATGTCATTTCACAAGATCAGGCTCGTTGGATTCCTTTTCAATGCAAATCTGTAAGATTTTTTCTCCAGGAGAAAAATGTTAGCCTGATTGCTTAGAAAAGTAATAGCACACCTCACCTCAATTAGCCTTAGCAGCAGCACAAATTTTTCAATATTAAAACATTTGCTTTTACTTTTAGAAGCTGAACTTTGAGTTTAAATATAATATTCTTCAGGCAAATATCCATTGCATACTCAAAACAGTGCATGAACTGCAAACCATCTTCAATCATCTTCCTGACCACTCAGAGGATTTGGAATGAAGTAACTAACAAAGACAAACATTTCAGTGCCCTCTGAACGTTCACAATCAATCAAGCATGAGCTCTTCAGGTCTTCTAAAGCTCTCATATAAGATGTTCTTTTAAGTGGGGACACCTGCTTCAAAACAATACAAGGTATTCCTTCATTCAAGATATTCACTGTTGGTTACACTTAAGCTGTATGACAGGTTAATCAGTACAAAATGCCATAGAATATGTGTGTTGATTTGAAAATGTATGATTGTCTCAGAGTGCTACATGAAAATCTCTGTGCATTTCCCTGCACAAATTATACATTTCTGACATCAGCCTTGTTTACATATTTAGAATTAAACAACGAGAACGTCACATTTTCTGTCAACATTTTTTCACCTTTGTTAACTGATGAACACACGCAGGTTTTGTCTTTGGTGCATAATCACAGAAGTTAAGCAAATAGTGTGTGTGTCTTCTTTAATTCCCAGACACCTCCCGCTAAGTTAAACAAAAGAAAACCAATAAGCCTTTTTACGCTGTTGAGAAAACTAAGATATCTACCACCACAATGGGGAGAAGCATGCAACATTTGGTAACAAATTAACTGTTCATAACATCAGCAAAACCACAGTAAAGAGAGAGTTTAGAGAGGAATGCTGGTCTCACTGCAAGCTTTTTTGCAAATCACTTCTAAATGTACCAATATAATTTGAGTTAAGGATGTAATTACCGCTGGAGCACTGCTGATCTTTGCTGTGAGGAACTAGTGATGTGGGCAATTAGTGTAAGATTTAAGTTACCATCTTCTCAGTGCCAAATTTAGCATCTCCACTCACACACACACACACACACACACACACACACACACACACACACACACACTTGTTGGTGCGGCAATCCTTATGAGGACTCTCCATAGACATAATTATTTTTATACTGTACGAACTATAGATTATATCCCCTAACCCTAACCCTACCCCTAAACCTAACCCTCAAAAAACACTTTCTGCATTTTTTAATGTAAAAAAAAAAAAAAAAAAAAAAAAAAAACATGGTTTAGTATGTTTTTTTAAGTGATTTGAATTATGGGGACACTAGAAATATCCTCATAAACCACATTTATAGCATAATACCCATAATAATTACCAGTTTGTAATCATACTGTATATGTGCAAAAACATGGTAGTGGAGGATATATCCACAGAGTGCACTGTGTTAACGTGTGTTTACAATGCTGTGTTTGTTGGCATCCACAAAAATACAAAACAAAACATGATTACATGGGAAATCAACATGTTGCTTCCGAAAGTTCATGTACCCTGAAATAAACCCCATTCTGTCGAATTACTGACAAGCGTCATCCCTCATCAGACATTTTTGGAATTCAAGTACAAACACATTTCCCTCTTGCACTACTGAAGTTCTGGAGTTCTGGTCCAGTGGAAACCAGGAAGTAATCGTGTTCACATAAAAAATGGTGAGTGTTTAAAGGTTGCAGTTTTGCTCTAAAATAAATGTTTAATCCACTGACATTTAGGCTTGGGGTTTGGGTTAGGGGGCAGAGTTAATAAAATATGCATTCCTGTTGACTGTATTACATAATTTACAACTAAAAATACAACTCGCTTTTAAGAGATTCTGTGGACGTTTCACCAAGAAAGTGGAGCTCACACATGCCCATACGTTCGACAACATTTCCAGCTTCAGCCACTGGGGGCAGTGATTCAAATTTCAGGAAGCACAGACTGATTTCAGCAGGAAAACTTTCAACCTACTGTTGCTGAATTCACAGTGTGATCAGTCTGCAAAAAATACAGAGTCATTTCAATGGTGCAATGGTGCTTCAGATAGTAGTTCCACTGTACTTGATATGTAGTATACCATGGTACTGACTGATTGCTATGTTCATTTAACATAATGCTTCAAGTATATTTAAAAGAAAACCCTTGTATTTTGTACATATCAAGAAAACATGGTGATACCATGGTACTTTTTTGTCAGTGTTCTCTCTGTTCATTTTGTGAAAGCCGCTTTCTCTCTGTATACAAATTTATATCAGTCCTTCTATCACTCACCAAGGGACAAATATCCCAATTCCACCATGTTATGTTGATGCTCTCTCTCTCTCTCTCTCTCTCTCTCTCTCTCTCTTTCTCACCCTCCCTGTGTGTGCAGATGGTTGGCATGGTGCCTGTGGCATGCCAATGTTGTCAGTGTGATGCCCTCTTGGAGGTGTGTAAGTGGCAGCACACACTCTCACCCTAGGCTGATGGCATTTCAGTGTGGCCCACTCTCTCTCTCTCTCTCTCTCTCTCTCTCTCTCTCTCTCACACACACACACACACACACACACACACACACACACACACTGGCATGGCCCTTAAATGCTGATCTGTACACTTGTGATAACTGTAACTGCTGCTGCTCCTCTTCCCACTGTGCCAACTGTTTTCCATCTCACATGCTGACTAAAGCCAACACACATAGCTCAGACTTATACAAACACTAGTCTTACATAGTCAGACTTTTGACTATTGGCATGAAGTCTAGTGTACTTCGCAGCTTATTCTGACCAAGAACCGCCCACTTAGACAGAAAGAATTGGTTTGATCAAAACACACACGCACGCACGCACGAACACACTCATGCCTCTTTTCTGCAATATATTCCCCTGATGCTGAAGTGTCTAAATTAATATAGCGTTCAGATCCCTGGTGGTTTGAAGCCATTTCTCCAGGAAATAGGAAAACAGCAGAGATGCTCAAGCTGAACTTTATTAAAATTCATAAACTGTGAATAACAGCCACCTCCCCCATCAGGGAGCATTGCCTGAGCTTTTTGGGCCCTTTGGGATGCCATACCTGCTCTGTCTTACCACACGCAGTTAAAGAGTGGAATGAGAAACATAAGAAAAGAACAAACACGTAAAAAATAGAGCAACTGAAACAGAAACCCTGCACAGAGACAAAGACCTCTTTCATGTCAATCACTCTGATTGTATTCTGAAAGTGATGAGGTGTGGCATTCAGTCAACTCCAGCAGAGTAAAGGGCAAAATAATCTGATTGGTGGAGAGCTGTGTGTGGTATACAGCCTGCACTGCCTTTCCAGTTGAAGGTAACTTTGAGCGAAGCCTGTGGGGAAATTTAAACTCACTGTAGGATATAAAACAGTGGAATCAGAAAAAGAAACCAGAACAGTGTTTAGATATAAATGTACATACTCTGACCAACTTGTTCTTACTCTTACACACACATCCACAGCTCTTTCGGTAGGAAAGAAAAAAATCACAAAATCTCACTCTTTAATATCTGTTGTTTTGCCTAGACAGCAATGAGATTAAATGGAGAGAAAATGGTCTCATATATTGAACGGAATATTCATAAAAAAAAATAAATAAAAATAATATATATATATATATATATATATATATATATATATATATATATATATATATATATATACAATTATTTACTCATTTTATTCTCACAATAAAAATGTTGTAAGTAATGTGAGTAAATTATGCCAATAATTTAAATTTTTTGGTTGAACTATTCTGTCTCATCTCATTGCAGTCAGTTATATAAAATAGAGTGTTTTCTTATTTTATTAGATAATATTTAGTATAATAGTACATGTTCAATTTAATGTTGTCACCTTAAATAAATTATATTTAATTCTGCAGTCAGAACGTAATCTGATTGTTACAGATTTAAAATATTTTCTTCCTTAAATAGCTTCAATGTTATTAGCCTCTTTTCTTTAGTAATTGTAGTGTAGTTAACTACCTTTTTTTAAAGAGTAGGTTGACTGTAGTGTAAATTATACTGTATGAAGCTTGTAATTTAAAGGAACAGTTCACCCAAAAATGAAAATATTCTCATCATTTCCTTACCCTCATGCTATCCCAGATGTGTATGACTTTCTTTCTTCTGCAGAACACAAATGAAGATTTTTAGAAGAATGTCTTAGCTCTGTAGGTCCATACAATGCAAGTGAATGGTGACCAGAACTTTGAATCTCCAAAAATCACATAAGTCAGCATAAAAGTCATCCATAAGGCTCCAGCGGTTAAATCCATATCCCCATAAGCAATATGATAGGTGTGGGTAAGAAACAGATCAATACGTAAGTCCTTTTTTTTTTTTTTTTTTTTTTTTACCATAAATCTCCACTTTCACTTTCACACTATTCTGATTTTTTTTTGGGGGGGGGCAGTTTGGCATATCGCCACCTACTGGTCAGGGTGTTTTTTTTATAGAATAAAAAAGAGTTAAATATTGATCTGCTTCTCACCCACAACTATCATATCGCTTCAGAAGATATGGATTTAACCACTGGAGTCTTATTGGTTACTTTTATTCTACCTTTATGTTATTTTTGATGATTCAAAGTTCTGGTCACATTTCACTTCCATTGTTTGGACCTACAGAGCTGAGATATTCTTCTAAAAATCTTTGTGTTCTGCTAAAGAAAGAAAGTCATACACATCTGGGATGCCATGAGGGTGAGTAAATGATGAGAGAATTTTCATTTTTGGGTGAACTATCCTTTAAGAAGATACAGTTTCAAAGTAGATTCCCCAATACTGCTGCTTTTAAAACAAAATGAGGGTAAGTAAATGATGATAGAATTTTGGGGGAACTATTCCTTTACATCTCCATCTTTTCAGTTTCTTCCCAAGTAATGTCACTTGTGTCTTGAAAAAGATCTCAACATTGTTCCAACTATCCAGAAAAAGAACAGATATTGGCAGGTTGACATTGCTTCCTTACACACATGCCTCATGAAATGCCCTCTTAGCATCTGCTTATTTTTTGTCTCAACATGTATCAAAGTGCTTGATGTACCACACTGGGTTCCTGCTTCAAATATACATCATTTTGGTCACTCTGGCCAGTTTTAATTTCACAGAGACACTTTCATCTGCCAAGGTTAAATGATCATGTCAGTTATTTTTTCACTTGAACAGATCATCACTGGAGCCACTCAGACACAACATTTCACAATATGATTTTGCTCTCCGTCCATGAGCCTTTAGCATTAGATTTCATCTCTGCCCCATGTTTAAATAAATCAATAACCCTGTCTGGCCCATGTGATGCCCCTTGCGTAAAATTGCAGCAAATCGTCAGTAAAATTGTCTCCCAGCGGTGCCGTTAAATGGATAATGATTCTGCAGTGTTGGGCAAGCTACTCAAAAAATGTAGCTAGCTAACCTACCAACTACTCAACTGAAAAAATTAGTTAAGCTAAGCTAAAAGCTACACTTCAGAAAAAGAAGCAAGTTACACTACAAGCTACATGCCAAAAGTAGCTTGCTACATTTAAGCTACCTCTTTTTTTTAACCACAGATGCATAGAGCATACTGTCATAGACAAAGCACCTAAAAGACGCATTCATATGATGTTTATCAAAGCCATGGTACAGTATATTACAGTTTAATGCAATACAGTATACATGCATACAGTAGGTGCAATACGTATGTGCATGTAAAAAAAAAAAACTTGTAAATTAATATTTAGACATGCTACCTTTACAAACCCATGTGTTCAACATGTAAAATCACTATTTTTACATTTTATTTTTCATATTTATACTACTACCTCTACAAACATGTGTTCAATATGAAAAATCACTATTTTTACATTTTATTTTTTTAATATTTATACTATTACATCTACAAACTCATACCCATTTAAACAATTTAATTTGCACATTTCTGAATAAAAACTGTGTGTACATACAGTATACTATTCATCTTATCCTGTAATTCTGTGTCTAGCTGCAGATACTGTATATCTGCATGTACTGGAAGCTTTTGATAAGAGGCCAAATTCATTGTGTGTGTGTGTGAGCGGGTTTGGGTGGTGTACGAGGACATTTTTTTAGGTTACAAACTTGTAATTACAAGGGTATTATGGTATAAATGTGGTTTATGAGGACAGTTTTAGTGTCCCCATAATTCAAATCGCTTAAAAAACATACTAAACTATGTTTTTTGAAAATGTAAAAATGCAGAAAGTTTTTTGTGAGGGTTAGGTTTAGGGGTAGGGTTTGGGGATAGAATCTATAGTTTGTACAGTATAAAAATAATTATTTCTATGAAGAGTCCTCATAAGGATAGCCACACCGACATGTTTGTGTGTGTGTGTGTGTGTGTGAGAGAGAGAGAGAGAGAGAGAGAGAGAGAGAGAGCACATCTGGGCAATAACAATGTGATTTCTGATGGTATCAGATGGTAATACCATGGTACTTTGATATACAACTATTTATGCACCATTCTGTAGTTGCTTGGTGCTTCAAAGTACTTCAAAGATTACCATGTTACTTTCATGGTAATTTGATATATGATTACCATAGTCATATACCATGTATTTACATGGTGCTTCAAGGTAGTTAAAAAATACCATGGTACTTCGCTATTTTACTACATTCATATACCATTGTTTTATTAATGTTTTATGAATTTTATGTTTTATCACCTGTCCAAAAAATACTTTTTTAAGTGTTTTCGTGTAGGCTAATAAATGTTTTGCTCTTTTGGTAAGAAAATATCTTTACCTGCAGAAGTCGTTCACAAGCTGCACACGTATTGAATATTATAAAGACTTTCTTCATCACTGGCAAATGATAGGATGCATTTGCAGGTTTGGTTTCCATTGATTGATTGTAGATCCACTGCAACCAGCTTTATCTTTATTTGCCATGTTATAAAATATTCCATGAGCTTGTGACAAATGAGAGCGTGCACCAAATGATTCAGCAGTGCAAGCTTTTGGAGTCATTCAGATTGAATCGCAAACCGATTCAGACCGCTTTCCTATCAAGTGTGACCAATTAATTGTAAAGAACCGTCTCAAATGAGCAATTCATTTGTGATCGGACATCTTTAGTTCTTATTCAAAACTGGCATTAGTAAACATCGGGTACAAGGCATGATGTAGCGATGTAGCTTTTGTCAACGCTATGCCGCTACCTTGTCAAAAATATAGCTTCGCTACTGAAAAGCTACTTGATTTATAAACTAGCGATGCTACCATCTCACTACTCAGAAATGTAGTTAAGCTAATAGCTTCGCTATTTGTAGAAACAAACAGGAGGACGAGAGTCACAATGGAAAAACACAGAATTTGTTTAGGGTAATTAGCAGCTAATAAAGAGGAAAATGGATTCGGCTCTCGTTCAATTAAGTATTTTTTTTTAAAGATAAGAGGCACATTCTTCATACTGCCGATGTGACTAAATGGATTTTCTTACTTTCATTGTTCAACACAACGCATGGGTTTAATAGAGATAGAGAAAATTACTAAAGATTTGTTCAAGGCAAAGGCTTCGGCCACTCTCTTTCTCTCGGCTTTACTGCTTTACCTTGTTAAGATTTCATGGTGGTTGGAGCCGTTACTGGTTCTTAAATCACTTTGCAATCTATTATAGATTTCGAGTAAAGTAAGAGGCCATGAAGTTCAACTATCGCCGGATCTAAAAAAAATACTGTAGAACATAAACCAAAACAGACCATATTTACTTTCTTAATAGGTAAGACAGGGACTTGTTCTCACATGGGGCAAGTTGTCACAAGGACTACACTACACTTTATTCATGCGAGTATCTAATCAGCCAATCATGTGGCAGCATTGCAATGCATGAAACCAGGCAAATTCAGGTCAGGAGCTTCAGTTAATGTTCACATCAACAATCAGAATGAGGAAAAAATGTGATCTCAGTGATTTCGACCATGGCATGATTGTTGGTGCCAGACAGGCTGGTTTGAGTATTTCTGTAACTACTAATTTCCAGAGATTTTCATGCACAACAGTCTCTGGAGTTTTATCAGAATGTTGCCAAAAACAAAAAACATCCAGTGAGCAGCAGTTCTCTGGACGGAAACGCCTTGTTGATGAGAGAGGTCAACAACTGGTTTAAGCTGACAAAAAGGCTATGGCAACTCAGATAACCACTCTGTACAATTGTAGTGAGCAGAATAGCATCTCAGAATGCACGACATGTCTAACCTTGAGGTGAATGGGCTACAGCAGCAGAAGACCACATTGAGCACTTTATTAGGAGGACCTTAGTGTTCCTAATAAAGTGCTCAGTGAGTGTATATCTCAGTAACAAAAAGGTTTTAAGTCAAAAATCCAATTAAACAAATGTGTGCTTTCTCTAGTAGTGGTTTTGAAACACTTAGTTCAAAGCTACTCTATAAAATTAGAAGCATTTTTGTGAACTCTATACTCCAAGCTAAAAAATGTCTATACCTTACATTTTATTCTTTAATAATTATAATAATAATTTTCTTTATTTATCACACATTATACATTTGCACATATACAGTGAAATTCTTCTTTTTCACATATCCCAGCTAAGCTGGGGTCAGAGTGCAGGGTCAGCCATGATACGGCGCCCCTGGAGCAGATAGGGTCAAGGGCCTTGCTCAAGGGCCCAACAGTGGCATCTTGGCAGTGCTAGGGCTTGAACCCCCGACCTTCTGATCAGTAACCCAGAGCCTTAACCGCTGAGCTACCACTGCCCCTTTAGATTTTAACTGAAAGTTTGATCTATGTTCTGAGGACAAGAATATTTTTCAAAAATGTGAGTTTGGGGAAAGTTGTCACATTTTTATTGGGGGCTTTATTGTGGATTGTCATGTGTTTTAAATGTCATACATTTATACAATTTATCAATTAAAAATGTTATTGTCCAAAACAATAGTTCGATATTTTGGTACATTGCCTTTAAAAAAAAAAAAGAAAAATCTTTTTTTGTTGTTTGTGTGTGTGTGTGTGTGTGTGTGTGTGTGTGTGTAATGAATTGTTGAATTGTTTGCAGGTTCATAATTTCTTATTTTTTAAATTTAGTTGAAAAGGAGAGGCTTAGATTTTGTTTTGATGGTGGTGGTGTATGTTATTCCACACTGAAACCCTAATATGTTGAATTTACTCAATTGATTCAATAAACTCATTACCGCAATTGAACTGAGTAATGGCGTCCCCAAAACTTAACTTAAGTTAAGGTATCTAGATCCAAGTAGACTTAACTCAGATTTGCTATTAAAATTTTGTTGTTTCTACTTAATAATTTTAATTGAATGTACTCAAATTTAGGTCATACAATAACAGCTTAAATAAAGAAGATTTTAACTGAATCTAGATCAATCATTAAATAAACTTATTTCTACACAGAAATGCACAGACACCTGTACTTCAGTTGCACATGTACAAAGAGAACCAAGGTAGTGTTTACAGAGTCCAGCTTGACCAAAGGGGACACAGATCACCCTAATGGCGACATCACACGCTACTTGCAACAGCTATTTGCAACAAAACAACATAAATAATACTACAAAAAGCCTCTATGAATTGCTCATAACAACTATTTAAATGCCCCCATATGTTCCCTTTGACCAAGGAAACATAAGCGCAAGGCATTATGGGTATTCCCCATAGCCTGAATTTTGCACTTGGTAGTTTGAGTTATTAACACTTAAAATATGTCTATAGATTTAAAGATATTCTTTAAAAAACCTGATTTTCCAGTTATGAAAACATTAGGGTTTACAGTGTAAAAAAATTATTGTACATAATTTTTCCGCCTGATCGAATGAAAATTATGACTCTGAAAATAAATCAATAAATGGTAAGAAGGGAGAGGTTCTGGTCATTTTCGCAAAACAAGATAGGAGAAAGTATTTTAACTTAGAATAAAGTACACACTTCACCTTTAATGGAATTTGAGCCCAAAATCACATCTACTAATCAAAAGGATCTCTCTCTTGATTTTCTAATAGAAAAAGTATGTGAATGTAACATTGAGACTCTAACTAGTTTTAAGAGCTTGCAAAGACCAGAAATTTTAAGTCCAAAATCATAGTGTGGAACATTCTAGCATGAAATTAGCTATTCAGCAGAGACAATAACTGCCAAAATTTCGATGGAATTTCTATTCGCAGTGATTAGTAAGAGGTCATGGTGTGCCTCAGAACTTCAAAAGGTATGTTAGGACCATTCTTGTCCATGTGAACCTCCTGTGAGATATGAAAAGCAGCACTTCAGACTGCTTAGCTCAGAAATAGACCAATAGCCTCAGACCTTGAGCCGCAATAAAAAAAAAAAACCTTGGGCAGTGGTGGCTCAGTGGTTAAGGCTCTGGGTTACTGATCAGAAGGTCGGGGGTTCAAGCCCCAGCACCGCCAAGATGCTACTGTTGGGCCCTTGAGCAAGGCCCTTGACCCTATCTGCTCCAGGGGTGCTGAATCATGGCTGACCCTGCACTCTGACCCCAGCTTAGCTGGGATATGTGAAAAAAAGAATTTCACTGTATATGTGCAAATGTATAATGTGTGATAAATAAATATAATTATAATTAATTACAATACTCAATCTGTGTTTCCACCATCAGGCCAATGACTCTGCAGTGTTGCCCAAAAACCCGCCCTTAATATGCCGTTGTGGTGCCAACATCACACACCCCGCCCATTTCACAAGCAAGAGGGAAGCTCAAGCTAAGGTATCATGTTATCTAGTTATCTAGAATATCGAGTTTATATTGAATGTAAACAGCAAGATAAGTTAGTGTTGACAACTCACCAACTGTAACTGCCATGGTGTCCCGAGTGATCTCTCCACTAACAGCGGGATGATGTCCCAGCACACCGTCTATGAAAGTTCACCGAACCAAGGAAAGTAATTTCTTTGGGAACCACTATGTCCATTGGGCATTTGAATGGATTTGTACTGTGCCCACATTTTTATTTATATATTTTTGTCTCGAACCTGCACTTTTGTGCGCTGGATACTGTGAACCTGTGAAGTCTGGAGAAACTCCGCCTTTGACATTGAACTCGCCTCAATCCCCGGTTTGCCTTGTTTGGCCCAAGGGTAATCGTCATTTGGCCCGACAGTGGAAATGCGGCTTTGTTTCTTTGAGTATCCTGACCAGCCCTAATTAGCAACATTGGCTTACCCAGTGTGGTAAATATGGGGCGGGACTATCTGTTTAAACGACCATTGGCAGATAGGGGAGTGTTCAGGAAACCTTTTAGAAAACAAACCTTATTTTTGCAATTCTGCTTGGTTCTGCTAATGGTACAGAAATCACATACTTCAGCTTTAAGTGGACCTAGGACTTCCAATGTTAAAATAATGTTTTGTTTTTTTTTCTTTTTTTTTCTTCTTTTTTTTCTTTTTTTTTTTTGTGGCTCTTAGTCCATGTGTGGACTAAATGTACTTTTAGCAGATACATATTACATGTAATAATGAAACTTTCTCTTCTGGGAAAATTTATCAAAATATTGATGACTCATGTTGCACCACACAGATTTTTGTCAAATCAAATTGTTTCTAGAACAAGAATGTCCCTAATGTCCCTGGCATCGTGTTCTACTTAACGTGCCATATTTGTGTATAAACATCTGATAAACATCATAAAAAGGGTCTCATAAACATATGTAAAAAGTGCAAATATTACAGTCTCACAAATAAATACTCTAAAGTCCACATCTTCCACATTAGAACACAATCATGAAACAGATCTTAGATAACGCATGTATGCTACTGTATTAGGGAGATGATAATGGTGTATGCAAAAATGGTAACACATAAAAGGGTGATTTAAAAAAAAAATGAACTCTTCAATGGCTGTGTCTTGTTTTGAAGACTGCATGCTAAGTAGGACGCGTCCTTTGAAGGCTGCAGTATACCAAGTGTCCTCCTTTAAACAAGCCTCATTTAAATGAGACGGTATTCGCAGGACAAACGGAAACGGAACGTAACATGGTTGCTATGACAGCACGCCACTCTTTAACAAGCGCGAGCGCTTTGAGTGAGAAGGGAACAAAGTCCCTCTGGAAGGGAATGCATGAGGTACATTTTAGGAGAGCTATAATGATGTAAAGAGAAAAGAAATTAGATTTTACAAGTGTACTTTTAGTCTAATACTTTATTTTATTATAAAGTATTATAATTATATATATTATATACTCTGCACCCATCTACTGAGGTACTTCAACTTGGGAATTAACATTCCTTGCATTTGAACATCATATTTACGGTCACATTTTTTTATACATTTCCGTTGAAGCAAAGAATTGTGGGTTGTGAGTGCCCACGAAGGATACACCTCATGCATCCTCCGAATTCCTGTGAAAGAAGGTCGCATTCAAAGGCTGCATTCGAAGTGTCCTACTTGCTTTTCTGAAACGAGGCAGCCTCTGACGTATGCGGCCTACAAATGAGACCTCCAGAGGACGCAGCCTTCCAAACGAGACACAGCCAATGTAAAACGTTTCTCATTTAAAATGTAATTATCAAATGTAATTATAACCTGTGCAAAATCAGTTATCCTGAAACCTCAACTGCCTACACAGAGAAAATAATATATAATCATATATTCACAGATGTCAAATGGATGTCAAAATTACTAGTACTTCGGTACCCAGTCGACAGAAAATAAAAATGTCAGGTGGCTTCTTTTGAATGCACAAATGCATATTTGGTTGCATACTTCGTGAAGAGCACTCGCTGCATGCAAAACTGCCATGAACAGTTTTGGTCAAAATTGTATGTATTAATGTAAACATAGTCAGTTATGTCTTAAGTGAATATAAACAAAGCAGGACAAATAAAATCTGACTTATGTCATAATATAATTTCTGTGCCTTTTACTGTGTAAATGCAGCCTAATAGACCTGCCACTGTCTATTACAGTATGTTGTTAATATTAATCAAACAATACTGACTAGAAAAAGATAAACCTTTTACTTCTCTGAATTCATTTATTTGCTCTTTACTGTATTACTTGAATAATTACTTGACTTGATAATAATTACTGAAATTATATTATAAAAACCTTAAAGTGATATTTCCTTTATTGAGAAGTACTTCATAGTGTGTTCAATAGCATTTAAATTTTGATGTGATTAATGATATGAAAAATTCCATTACTATTGGTATTGAAATTTAGGTATTATGGCAACCCTATCACAGTGGGTAAATAAACATGTTGTTGTTTTAGGAATCTTGTGGCCTTTTCAAATTCTGTTTACTGATCTTGTACTAAACACTTCTATCCCCAAACCCTCAGAAATGCTCATTCGTTGTCCTTCACTAATACATATTCTGCAAAGACAGACACTCTCTCCCTCATACACACACACACATATATTGCATTAATATTCAGCCTTGTCTCCCACAGAGCATCCAGACAAATGTTTGTGTCACACGTATAGAGTTGGAGATATATGAAATATTAAATATGCACTTATAAACAGTGTGACTCAGAAAGATTTTTCACTGACTATCCATCATAAGCACTATTTGACAGCCTACTCTCTCGCTCAGTTATGGGCAGAAGTTTGCAGAGCCTATAATTTTTGACCTTGCTTTTCTAAACCTGTTGTTGTTCAGGAACCACAGAGATCAGCCTTTCTGCTATTTTAAGCACAGAATTATGTGTACCAATCATAAATAACTGTGTCAGAAATAGTTTTCTATCTAAAAAAAAGAAAAAAGAAAAAAAAAAAGAAAAAAGAAGAGATATACGGTATGACATTGATAAGGACACAGTTACTGTATGGTGGATGTAAAATATTTAGCTAAGTAATAACTTTATAAATAATTTTGTTACAGAGTAAGCTATTTTTACATTTATGTATTTTTGAAAGGGCAAGACATTTTATTCATACTAATTAACATGCAAATTGGTCATGCTCAATGAGATGTCAAGAACTTCAGGTTATTAAGTATAAATAAATAACCACTGTAATGTGGTCACGTACACACTGCTAAATTTTGGGAGTGACAACCGAATGAACTCACAGTGAAATTGGAAAAAGTAAGTTGACTTTTCTTTAGCTTAAATCGGTCTGTGCTTAGTGAAATTCTAAACACTGTCCCCAGTGGCCAAAGCGGGAAGTGTTGTTGGGCGTATGGGCACGTGTGATCTCCATTTTCCGGGTAAAATGTCCACAGTGGGGTCGTCATAAATTTTAGTCAGACTAAAAGAAGCATGTTTGCCCATTGAGTATAAATTAGCTATACGAAAGCCAGTCAAACAGGTATAGAACACCATGAGGGTGAGTAAAGTATGGGTGAACCATCCCTTTAACAATTATTTGTTGAGTTCGGTTCTGTACACACTACATGGATATAATGAAAATTACAATTGTCACTATCTGAATTTTTTCGAGAATGAATGCAATTGTAAGTGAATCTTTTAAATAATGAAAATTTGTGTGTACAGAATGGTGTAAAGCAAACAAACGACATGTGATAACTGAATTTAGCTGCAGTGTTTAGAGCATGTGACCTCTTTTGTATGTGACTATAGTGCAAATAAATGTATAAATGGTGCTGCTGTAGTCACTTTGCAGATTTAGAAGGGAATACTTGGCTATTTTATTGATTAGCATCATTTGTGTGTGTGAAAGCGAGTTTGATTGCTTCTCTAGTCTCTCAGACTGGTCTAAATGTGCCTTGGGGGCCACACAGGTGGTCTTTAGTCCAACATGTAATGTGGAAGTTTTAGCAGCTTTGTGGTTGATATGTGTATGTGTGCATTGACATGTTTCTGATACTCTTCCATTAGCAGAGCACCTGTAGAGTAAAACCACTGTTACTATAAACACACCCACCCCTCATGTAATGCTGGTTTTAGCCTGAAATATTTTCCTAACCATTCCCTCTGTTTCAAGACTACTGTTTTTTACATCTATTTTTTAGAACAAAATGCGTCACCAAGTTGATGCAAGCCCTTTTTAAGGGATAGGACAGCATGCACCTCGGTTACTTCTAAGTGAGTCATGTTGCTGGACTAAGGAAAATGAAGAAAAAAACGATAGTTTACTCAGAAGGAAGACACAAATGTTTCCTTTTCAGTATTCATTTGCTTAGAATAGACTGTCTGACCTTTAAACAACAATTAATTTTGCCTACAGCAACATTTCTGCTAGCAAGAGGTGTGCACTTTGGAGACAAACATTATAAACTAAAACAATTAAGTCGGGGGTTAAGTTCTTTTTCTAAAGTCATATGGGTCTTTAATGTAGGAGTAAGTGTCAATGTGGCAGTCCTCACTATCTCTATCCCTTTTCTCTTTGTGGTTAAACTTCCTTGTCGCTTGCTTCTCTCTCTCCATTTGAGCTGAATGAGCTTTTGCGAGAGCCTTTTAATAAATCAGAAACCTACTTTACACTTTTCAATTTCCAAATGCATCCCCAACCCTCACCTCTCACCGCCCCACAATAATTATTCCCATAAGAGAGCAGACTCCAACTGGGGCCATAACTCGAAAGCCATGCATTAAAATTGTCAGTTAGCAAATGAATACTCATTATATTCTGCATAAAAGCATCAGTTCGATTCATCATACTTCCTAAAGAGGCTTTTCCTTATTTCACAATACACCTCCAGTTTGCATAAAAATATGTGTACACTGTAAAAAATGTCAGACATTTTAATGGCAAAAACTGTGAAACAGTATGGTGAAAACAGTAAATGAGATAACTGTGGATCATTTGAGAGTGTAACGTAGATGCAGGCAGGACAAGCGAGACGAGGATTTAAAGTAGGAACCCAAGTGCAGTTTTATTTTAGAAAGTGCAATAAATCCCAAAATGTGAATCCAAAGTGAAAACAAAACCAAATATAAATCAGAACCTAAACTTGACTTGACTATAAACAATAACTTGACTAGACTAATAGAAAGAAAAATGACACGACGTTACATCAACAATACTCGACAAGAAACAATGGCAAACATGAGGGCTTAAATACATGGACATGATAACCACATGACATAGACAACTAACGACAAGACTAAACTAATGAACATGATAACAAGACTAATAAATAGGAACCAATAATGAAACAGAACTAATAATAAGATAACAAGACACATGAAACCAGGGGCATGTTCAGCCACGACATAACGTAGCAAAACGTTTATTTAAACAGAAACAGTGGTGCGTTGAACCCCTTGTTGTATTACGCAAGCGTTGCAACTATGGCAGCTGAGAAGGCCATTCTTTGCGTTCTTTTTGAAGAATTTTCGGAGTCTGATGAAATTGGTTTAAATAAGTGTTTAATACTACAAAATAAGCTCGATGTTACAGTCACTGCCCTTGCCGTCCAGAATAGCAGAGAACATCCCAATCAAGTGAAGGGATATGTGGAAACTGTGGTTCCTAATTATGGTGATCCAACATTTGCCTCGCATTTCAGGATGACAAGGCAAACATTTCTTATAATGTCTTCAATTGTTGCATACACCAAGCTGCAGTGGACACATTTGTAAAGGACTTTAGTTGGATCCTGTGGCGGGGTGAGCAAGAGACAGACACAGTGTGTGTGGCGTCAAGCCTTGGAGAGGCATTTATTGGAAATAATAATAAACGTAACATGTCCATAAAGGAGGATAATAAAGTGTTCGGGGGGGATAGTGTTCATAATAAAGGGGGAATCTGGCATCCTCGCAGTGAGACGGGGCTCCGTGAAGGGCTTGGTAGTGTCCATGGCATGGCTTATGTATGAGCTGGGTCCGTCGGCCGCACACGCTCCCCTCCAGGGTCCACAGCGCGAGGGGCTTCCCAGGCCCGCTGTAGGTGAGAGGGGAAGGCGGCCCAGCCTCTAGCCCATCGGCCGCGATGTGTGCAGTTCTCCCCTGGCGACTCATCTAATTGGCCCGGGGGGGGTCTGAGGAGCGGGTCCGGCAGCGCATCACCTCACCCGAACCCTCCCAGCTCTGGTCCTGGGCGTGCGAGGATGCCGGTGTGTGCACTCATGGAGATTTGAAGCCGGCTCCCCGAGAAGAGGTGCGCACTGCGTTTTAAAGACAACGGTGATGAAGCATTATTCCCATCAGGTGTGCTTCATTCACCACTGTCAGAATGAGGCTTATTAATTATGCACCTCTACTCACTCTCCTGCTCAACTCCCATCGTGAGCCTGGCTGAAGGGTGGCCCTAAGAGGCGGGGCAACGATGACGAGCCGGAGGGGCGGATCATTCCGCCACAATCCATTGTGCGCACTGCCTTTTTAATACGGCGGGGTTTATATACACGTCACTGCTAATTGGTTAACACCTCGGACACACCCACCAAATGAGAGAAAACGTACCTCAAAGCCCGTTGCACACTGTTTCACACCGTTTCGAGGAAACATGTCGTTCAACCCGGAAACCGTAGCAAAACGGTGCACACTGTTGATTGTTGAGATTGAACGAGCCCCAGATACTCACATGACAGGAACAAATGAGGGGAACAAGAAATCACATAACAAGGACACATGACCAGAAACAGGGACAGGAAGTAAACTAATTTCAAAATAAAAGGCATGAAAAAAAAACATGAACAAAAACACATTTAAACGTGACATACAGTTACTGTGAAAATTATACTATGTTTAAAAGACATGAATTCCATTAATTTTACAGTAAATGGAGTTGAAATAATGGCTTTTATAAGTAAACAATATGAATCAATTTACTATTAATGGTAAGAAAATAAAATAAAAAAGGACTTTTTAATTTTTTTAACTTCTAAAGACATGAACTGTAATTTTGCAATATATGTGGGAAATCATGTTAGACTTTCAAATTTAGTGGCCGGACCTTTGCTGATGTCATAAAGTTGGAGTCTCTTGTTTATGATTTGTGGTAGGCTAGTTCCATAATATCTTACTTACAGCATGCTAACTTTATTAGCTCTTATCTGGCAATAAGTTCCCTTACATAAACCTGATTCTTCATGTTGTATTGCTAATAGATTGTTATTTTGAATAATTACTGATATCAGTTAATGTACAAAGTTTGTTGCCAAACATTAATTGTAGTTTTTACAGTATGAAGTGATAACGGTAGCCTATTACACACTTTTGGATGACCCATTGGTGCTGATTTCATATAAACATTTGTTGATACAGAGATATTACGGCAGAGAAATTATATGCATGCATCATATACACTCACTGAGCACTTTACACCTGTACACCTACTTATTCATACAACTATCTAATTAGTCAATTGTGTGGCAGCAATACAATGCATAAAATCATGTATATATGGATCAGGAGCTTAATGTTCACATCAACCATCCAAATGGGGAAAATATGTGATCTCAGTGATTTCGACCGTGGCATAATTGTTGGTGGCAGATGGGCTGGTTTGAGTATTTCTATAACTGTAGATCTCCTGGTTTTTCACGCACAACCTCTCTAGAGTTTACTCAGAATGGTGCCAAAAACAAAAAACATCCAGTGAGCAGCAGTTCTGTGAACGGAAATGCCTTGTTGATGAGAGAGGTCAACTGGTTCGCCAGACTGGTTCGAGCTAACAGAAAGGCAACGGTAACTCAGGTAACCACTCTGTGCAATTGTAGTGAGCAGAACAGCATCGCAGAATACACAACACGTCAAACCAGATGCACTACAACAGCAGAACACGCTGGCACTTTATTAGGACCATGGTGTTCCGAATAAAGTGCTCAGTGAGTGTATTTCTACCAAAATGTTGTAACAGCTTTTACATAAGCTGCATCACTGTTTAAATGCCAGTGCCAATATATTAAATCACTAGTCACTCACTTGAAGAACCATGTTGTGAAAGGGTGAGCTGTTTAATGTTCAGCGAGAGCTTCCAAAACCTGTCAAAACCTATTCACTGTTCATGTCATTGAAATACAAAGGGTGTTTGGTGGATTGCATTGGTGATTTATGCAGGGAGCAATTTTATCAATCCTCTGTATTTCAGTTTAAAAATATCAGCCCTATTGAGCAGTAACAGATGTAGAAAAAAAAAAAAAAAAAAAAATCACAAAATTTGTCATGTTTTCTCAGAGACAGAAGTGTATGCATATTTTGCTTTTAACAAGAGGAGTTTCTTCAAACTTCAACTATAGAGAACATTGTTAAAGTGTAGTCTATAAATGAGAAGATTACCTTGCTGAGGAAACAATTAATGGAGAGTACAAAAGGAGCATTATGTTAGAGGTGAGCTACACTCAAATCAAATCAAATCAAATCAAATCAAATCAAATCACTTTATTGTCACACAGCCATATACACAAGTGCAATGGTGTGTGAAATTCTTGGGTGCAGTTCCAATCAACATAGCAGTCGTGACAGTGATGAGACATATTCCAATTTACAATAACATCAAATTAACACAACACAATTTAAACATCTGTTATACACATAATTACACTCAACAATATACAAATAATAACATACACTG
Source organism: Myxocyprinus asiaticus (assembly GCF_019703515.2). Lineage (NCBI taxonomy): Eukaryota > Metazoa > Chordata > Actinopteri > Cypriniformes > Catostomidae > Myxocyprinus > Myxocyprinus asiaticus. The sequence continues at coordinate 43,475,752 of NC_059350.1, read as the reverse complement.
TACAGTATACAATACGCTGTTTTTTTTTGTTTGTTTTTTTTTTGTTTTTTACTATATAGATACACATTATTCAATAAAAATTAAAATTTTAAATATATAAAAAAATAAAAAATAAAAAAAGTGTATATATATATATATATATATATATATATATATATATAGAGAGAGAGAGAGAGAGAGAGAGAGAGAGAGAGAGAGAATGTACAGTATTGTACTGTATTGACATTCAGGCTGTCGGTTGATAATCAGTTGTTAAGAGATACATAATATAATAATAATAATAATATAATTTATGACAGTCCGGTGTGAGATATAAGAGTAAGGGTAATAAAGTGCAGTGCTGATGTATATTGATCATGAGAGATCAAGAGTTCAGAAGTCTGATTGCTTGGGGGAAGAAGCTATCATGGAGTCGGCTGGTGCGGGTCCTGATGCTGCGATACCGCCTACCTGATGGTAGCAGTGAGAACAGCCCATGGCTCGGGTGGCTGGAGTCTCTGATGATCCTTCGAGCTTTTTTCACACACCGCCTTGTGTATATTTCCTGGAGGGAGGGAAGCTCACCTCCGATGATGTGTTTGGCAGTTCGCACCACCCTTTGCAGTGCTTTGCGGTTGTGGGCGGTGCTATTGCCATACCAGGCGGAGATACAGCCAGTCAGGATGCTCTCCACAGTGCAGGTGTAGAACCGTGTGAGGATGTGGCGGTTCATTCCAAACTTCCTCAACCGTCTCAGGAAGAAGAGGCGCTGATGGGCCTTCTTCACAACGACTTCAGTGTGGACGGACCATGTGAGTTCCTCAGTGATATGGACACCCAGGAACTTGAAGCTGCTGACTCTCTCCACTGGTGCTCCATTGATGGTGATGGGACTGTGTTCTCTGTCTTTTCTTCTGAAGTCCACCACAAGCTCCTTTGTCTTACTGACGTTGAGGTAGATGTTGTGCTCCTGACACCAGTGTGTCAGAGTGTGCACCTCCTCTCTGTAGGCTGTTTCATCATTGTCAGTGATCAGACCTACCACCGTCGTGTCATCAGCAAACTTAATGATGGCATTGGAGCTATGTGTTGCCACACAGTCATGTGTGTACAAGGAATACAGCAGTGGGCTGAGAACACAGCCCTGCGGGGCTCCAGTTTTGAGGATCAGTGATGAGGAGATGTTGCTGCCTATTCTAACCACCTGGCGTCTGCTTGACAGGAAGTCCAGGATCCAGCTGCACAGCGAGCTGTTTAAGCCCAGAGCCCGGAGTTTCTCATCTAGCTTGGAGGGCACTATGGTGTTGAATGCTGAGCTGTAGTCTACAAACAACATTCTCACATAAGTGTTCTTTTTTCCAGGTGGGAGAGAGCAGTGTGTATTGTAGATGCAATGGCATCATCAGTGGAGTTGTTGCGGTAAGCAAACTGTAGCGGGTCAAGATTGAGTGGCAAGACAGAGCAGATGTAATCTCTGATTAGTCTCTCAAAACATTTGCTGATGATGCGGGTCAGAGCAACAGGACGCCAGTCATTTAAACAAGTTATTTTTGATTGTTTTGGAACAGGCACAATGGTGGATGTTTTAAAGCATGTGGGGACTACAGACAAAGAGAGGGAAAGGTTGAAAATGTCCGTAAAAACACCAGCCAGCTGGTTCGCGCACGCTCTGATGACACGGCCCGGAATGCCGTCTGGGCCTGCAGCTTTGCGGATATTCACCCGTCGGAAGGATCGGGTTACATCCGCTACAGAGACGGAGAGTGAACTGACCTCTGTAGCTTCAGCCGCGAGAGCTCTCTCCGCGAGGGCAGTGTTATTTCCCTCAAAACGAGCATAAAAAGTATTTAGCTCATCCGGTAGAGAGGCAGCGGTGTTCATGGCGGAGTTTTTATTCCCTTTAAAGTCCGTGAAGATGTTAATTCCCTGCCACATGCTTCTAGAGTTGGTGGTGTTAAACTGTCCTTCAATCTTGTCCCTGAACTGGCGTTTTGCTGTTTTGATAGTTTTTCGGAGGGCATAACTGGCTTGTTTATGCTCCTCCGCGTTCCCGGAATTAAAAGCGGAGGTCCGCACTCCACTTCTCTAATGATTTTTTGCTCTCCCTGCCAGCAAGAAGTTTTCCACTGCCAAGCCCTCCTTATCTCACCTGCCTGCCCTTGACCCAAATATTAGAGATACTACTCAACAACCACTTGGATTATAATTTCTACCCCATGCCATGGGTGTCCATCACCAGAACTCTGGAACACTTCCCCTCACTAGTACCATACATTTTACATTTACATGTATGCATTTGGCAAACGCTTTTATCCAAAGCAACTTACAGTGCACTTATTACAGGGACAATCCCCCTGGAGCAACCTGGAGTTAAGTGCCTAGCTCAAGGACACAATGGTGATGGCTGTGGGGATTGAACCAGCTACCTTCTGATTACCAGTTATGTGCTTTAGCCCACCACACCACACATCACAGCACATCACATCACACCACATCACATACCCGGAACACACTGAGGTCTATTGGAACCCCACTTCTTATCCTTTTAATATGTGCCCTTCAGGAATAACTGAATTCTACTGTTAAGAAAAGTGATTTTTATGACCCAAAATGATTTGTGAAAGAAAAATCACAAATGAGATCTTTGTAATTTATCAATTGTTTTTCCTAAAAAGCAAGGACAGTAAATAGAGATAAAATGGAGATTTGCTTAAGTGTCCAACATTTTTATCCTGAGAAAAGCCACCAGTAATCCCACATGTGTCTCTTCTAAGGTTTCAGAAGAATCCTTTCTGTTCCATTGTTTATTTTGCTTGATGTAGACTTTTAAGAGACAGTTAACGGAGATGTAAATACTGTATCATGGAAAACGTCTAAATAGACATTAAAAAAACATTATACGAGTTCTTGCAAGTGTTTATTACAGATGACCCCTTCCGACCTCTTTAATTTTTTATAAATTGATAACTTGAAAATATCTTCAGTTTCTTAGAAAAACTGGAATTCGGTTCAATTGTATGTCAGTGTATTCAAAGGCATATAATATGCCTATGTATGCATATAATCTACACAAGTTTCACTTTAACAATTTTTAGTAGACATTTTGCCAAACATTACAGTACGTCAGTATGTGTGAGTAGAAATATCTTTAGCACATAAGAAACCTGTATTTTTAACTGAAGTATTGGATTGTGTAGTACGAATTGCAAAATGAGCTGTTATTCCTAGAATACATATAACTGCAAGCCACAGCTGCCAGCTAATAATGAAATGTTACAAAGGTGACAACTCTTTTATGAATCTTTCACAAAAATCTTTAAATGTAGTCTGTGATTTTTGATATGCCATTGGAACACTATCCAGAATTGAATGCATTTCACTGTAATCAAACTGTGTTGTCAAAGTAGTTTTCTCTAGGTTTTGCAGAACTGCAGATACTTCAAAATGAACTTGTGCAATTAGTGAACGAAACTGCAAAATGCATGGTTAAAAAAAACATGCCAATACCATAACACCATGATTAAATGTTGACTTCATTTATTTATGGTAAATTACCACAGCTACCTGTTTTTTAACCATAATTTATTTTTTAATTTTTTTTACAGAGTAACAAAAATACACACAAGACAGCATTTATTTGGAGAGCACACAATTTTGTCTAAGGCTGTAGGTGTAATCCAAAGCTTCGGAGAGCTCGGCTCAATGAATGGAAGAATGAAGAAAACACAAAAACAGAAACAAAGAATGCAAAGACAGGTGCACATTCCATAAAGATATAGAAACACCCCTCTTTTTTAGATAATCAGCCTTCAGATACTTTGAAACAGTGAAAAAAATGACACTATTTTGTGGTTATTTAATGTTTCAGTAGTTCGTATGTTAATGTAATCTTGTGTTGAAGCAGTAAACGTATTTGGCTTGCTGTCCATTTACTGGAGGGCTCGGAGCTCGAGACTCAACTGGAGTCCTGATTATCCCCCCTGACATTACTTATTTAAATAATGAATCTAGAGAATAGGCGGAGATGGTGTGGAGGTGGGATGTCAGGAGAGTTGTCACAGGAAACATGTAAGCAGCAGCTTATATACTCCTGCTCGAGGGCTGTGATTTGTCAGATTAAAATTAACATGCTCCACCCGAACCTCTGTTAATTAACTCCATTTCAGTAGTTTGTATGTTAACGTAATCTTGTGTTGAAGCAGTAAACATATTTGGCTTGCTGTCCGTATACTGGAGGGCTCAGAGCTCGAGACTCGACTCGAGTCCTGATTATCCCCAAAAAGGTGTTAAGATGAAAGAACAGTACCATGACTATGGCAGCAAGTATTTAGGCCAGCAAGTCAGCAACAATTCTATTTGGTAAATTGGCTTGGCAGATGCTTCCGAATTGTTTTCCCCCAAAAAATTTTTACAGAGGGAGTGCTTTAAGCATTTGTTTGGAGGTGTGTTCTTGTTCGATTGCTGGTCGAGAGGGCTATGCTGCGATTCGAACGAGAGACCACCACTCATCGTAGAAGTGGGTGGGCTCATGGTATGCGAACAGGGAAGGTGAAAATGAGAGTTGGCTCATGCTGCGTTCGAAAGGGAGGGCTCACACTGCGATTCAAACGGAAGTCTGTTCTAAGAGAGAGAGGTTTAGCTCATGGCATTTGAATGGGTAAGCCCAGCAAGCAGTCGAACCAGGAGGGTGAGAATGAGAGTTGGCTCACATTGTGTTCAAAAGGGAGGGCTTAAACTGTGATTCGAACAGGAGACTGCTCTATAGAGAGAGAGCTCTCGCGGTATTCAAATGGGTAAGCCCAGCAAGCAGTCGAACAGGGAGAGTGAGCACTAGTTGGTCGTGCTGTGTTAGAAAGGGAGGGCTCACACTGCGATTCGAACGGGAGACTGCTCTATAGAGAGAGAGAGTGCTCAAGGCATTCAAACGGGTAAGCCCAGCAAGCAGTCGAACGGGGAGAAGGCTCACGCTGTGTTCAAAAGGGAGGGCTCACACTGTGATTTGAATGGGAGACTGCTCTATAAAGAGAGAGTGCTCATGGCATTCGAACGGGTAAGCCCAGCAAGCAGTCAAACAGGGAAGGTGAGCACTAGTTGGTCGTGCTGCGTTCGAAAGCAAGGGCTCACACTGCGATTCAAATGGGAGACTACTCTATAGAGAGAGAGCACTCACGGCATTCGAACGGGTAAGCCCAGCAAGCAATCGAATGGGGAAAATGAGAACAAGAGGAACGGGGCTTGTTTGCAGGGGTAGCCTCACTCAATAGACTACCCATAGATAGGGAAATATGGTGCTTTGAGAAGAGGAGGTGGTGACCGCTATCTCCTGTAATGCTAGCTGCAGCTGCTGAGAAGTGAAGAAAAAAAAAGCTTCGGCGGAAGCATGGTAAAAAAGATGCTGCAGCAATAGAGTAAAGTGGGCCTTCTGCAGGAGCAGAGTTTAAAGCACTGCGGCAGCAGTGGATTGAGTATTTGGGGGCATAGTGAAGGAGCTCCTGTGGGAGCGCCGCTGTGTTTCCATTGCTGTAGATGCACTTCTATGTGGAGAAAATATTAACAACTGTGTACACACAATTGGTATGGGTGGGGCATTGTTCCTGTGGTATCGAGTAGGGCACAAAAGACTTCATTAGATTTATTAACACCTGTAATGGAAGCAAATGTTAGTTTGTACTTACCTGTAGTGGAGCAAATGGTTAGTTAGGAATACGTAAATTTATTACGTTTATATACGTCTGTAAGGGAAGCAAAATGTTAGTTATGGAAAACGTGTCAATTATGTTCATATGCAGCTTTGAGGAAAACAAAAATTTAGTTAAGAATACAACTTTATTACATTTGTCATAGTGAGGCACTGTTGCTGCGGTATTAAGTAGGGCACAAAAGACTTCATTAGAATCATCAACACCTGTAAGGAAAGCAAAGGTTAGTTTGTACTTACCTGTACGGGGAGCAAATATTAGTTAGGAATATGTACCTTTATATACATCTGTAAGAGAAGCACAAGGTTAGTTATGGAAAATGTGTCAATTACATTTAAATGCAGCTTTGAGGGAAGCGAAAGGTTAGTTAAGAATACAACTTTATTAAGCTTGTCATGGCAGGGCACTGCTGCGGCAGTATCAAAATGTGAAAGGGTGATGCTGTGGCATAATTGAGAGCATGGGCGGGCGCAGCAGCACATTATCTGGTGGGGCACTGTGGCTGCAGTATCAAATAGGGCACACATAGTTTATCACATTTAGGCACACCTTATTGTGTGTCTGGCTCATTTCGACCATAAGCAAAGGAAATGCCAATGCCACGGTTAACGGGAAAAGCTAAAAGGCTCTTAAGAGTGCTGCACTCGAACAGGAGAGCTCATACTGCGTTTTGGATGGGAGAGCCCACAGAATGAAAGACATGAAAATTCACACTGCATTTGAATGGGAGAGCCCACCCTGTGATTCAAATGGGAGAGCCTGTATTGCGGTTGAACGGGAGGGCCCACACTGCGATTCGAATGGGAGAGCCTGCAACCAATGCACTGAAGTTCACACTGCATTCGAATGGGAGAGCCCACACTGCAATTCGATGGGAAAGCCTGCATAGCAATCGAATGGGAGGGCACACATTGCATTCGAATGGTGGGTGGTGCAGAGTAAAGAACGTTGCTGAATAACGGTTTGTGATGGGTATATATTTATGAGCTGTGCCCCTCGAGTTTTAATAAGAGGAAACATAAGAGGAAACAGGAAACATGATTGTGGTGTTGTGGGAGATTTAGTGGCAGGGCCTGAAAGGTTCCACAGTTGCGGCACCTGGAAAAACACATTTGTGCTGCTTTGTGGTGTGGGGAAGTTTGTCGCATGGTCCGAAAGGCACTGCAGTTGCGGGACCTGTACAGCACGTTTGCGCTGCTTTGCGGTGTGGTGGAATTTTTTTGCATGGTCCGAAGTATACTGCAGTTGCGGTACCTGTACAGCATGTTTGCGCTGCTTTGCGGTGTGGTGGGAGTTTGTCGCATGGTCCGAAGGACACCGCAGTTGCGGCACCTGTACAGCACATTTGCGCTGCTTTGTGGTATGGTGTGAGTTTTTTGCATGGTCCGAAGAGCACCGCAGTTGCGGCACCTGTACAGCACGTTTGCGCTGCTTGTGGTGTGGTGGGAATTTGTCGCATGGTCGAAGGACACCGCAGTTGCGGCACCTGTACAGCACGTTTGCGCTGCTTTGTGGTGTCGTGGGGGTTTGTTGCATGACCCAAAAGACGCTGCAGTTGTGGCATGTGGACAGCACATTTGTGCTGCTTAGGGTTGTTTTGAGCCGAAGGCAGAAGCACCGCAGTTGTGCTTTCTTAACTAATATGGTTGCCATCTTTGGCTCCTCGGTAGATAATGGTGAAGTCTTGGAAAGACACCTAGATAGAGAAAGTGAGAGGTAAAACCTGTATACAATCCAGTGACAGGAATTTAAATGGGCTTCTGCAGAGACCTGCTGGAAGTAATATTGGTGAGACCCTGCAGAAGGCACAATTTCAGGCATTGCTGTAGAAAAGACAAAATAATCATATTTAGGTGAAACTTTAGAAAAAAATGTGCTAGGGAATACAGTACATCTTCATAAACAATGTGAAAAAATAGCATAAAATGATCTGAGAAATAAGAGCTTTGGCTCTGTACTGCATGCAGATATGCATGGACTTGCAATCATCATTGAAGGATTCACTTTAGGCCATTCGCTCTTTAGGAGTTTAACTGTCACCTGTAGTACAATATACTTCTTGCATAGGAAATGCATCGCATAGCATTAGGTGTGAATTATCTAGGAATGCATTGAGTTGCAGCTCTGCACTGCATACAGAAATGCAGGAGATACGTGCTGGGAAATACAGTACATCTTAATAAACAATGTGAAAAAACAGCATAAAATGATCTGAGAAATAAGAGCTTTGGCTCTGTAATGCATGCAGATATGTATGGACTTGCAATCATCATTGAAGGATTGACTTGAGGCCATTCGCTCCTAGGAGTATAACTGACGTCTGTAGTACTATAAACATCTTGCATAGGAAATGCATCGCATAACATTAGGAGTGAAATATCTAGAAATGTGTTGAGTTGCAGCTCTGCACTGCATACAGAAATGCAAGAGAAATGTGCGGGAAATATAGTATGTCTTAATAAACAATGTGAAAAACAGCATAAAATGATCTGAGAAATAAAAGCTTTGGCTCTGTACTGCATGCAGAAATGCAGGAGAAATGGACTTGCAATCATTACTGAAGGATACACTTGAGGTCATTCGCTCCTTAGGAGTATGACTGCCCCCTGCTGTATAATATACGTCAATATATGTCAATAATGCTGAGAGGAAGCGAGACACGTTGCAGAATGATTATGAATGAGTTGGAACTCGGTGCATGATCTCACTCTTGCGGAGCCGAATTCGGCTCGTGTCTGTTCGGACAGAGGCCGTGTATAACTGCAGTGTGCTGTGGAATGGTCAGAGTGAGTACTGCGCGGCAGCAAGCTTGCGTTAAAATGTCTGCGTTGGTTTGAAAAGAATTTGTCATTAGATTATCGGTCGATTGGAGGGAGTTCTGTGTTGCATGATGCCCCTGTGTTCAGAATGAAATAAATCACGCTCCGAAGGGCACTTTGGAAGGAGAAACAATCGTGATATTCATGTTAGAAGATGAGGAACAATCTCTGAATAAAGCACGCCCCCTAAACAAGCTGTGGCATGGTAATGAGGCTGACAGTCATCACCTGTGCGGCAGAACCTGATTAAAATTGCTGGGGGTTGAAATGGTGGTTGAATTGAACAGTTAATCTTTGTTTCTTTCGCTTTCAAATAAAATTGAATTCTAATGGCATGAAGCCGAAATGGCGCCCATTCGTGGAGGCAGCTCGCATTGCTTTCTGGGTGGAAAGTTTAGATAAGGTAACACATGAGCAGTCGTAGGGAGCTGTTTCACATTTTTAAAGTGCAGGAGCAGCCAGTTTGTGGCAGCAACTTCACGCTATAAACTGCTTCATCGAATGGAGCATAGAAAGACAGACAGGGTAAAAAATATATAAAGATATATATCTATAACACTTAACGTGGTAGCCGTCAATACTGCTAAAAAACAAAGAGCTGATGTGGCAGCTTTTGTTGAATAACGAGACTGTTTGGATGGAAGAGCTGTTCTGGTGGAGCCGAATGCTTTGCAGGAAAGTTGCATCCGATGATCCGTCTGCCTGGGTCTGTTCATGTGGAAATGGGTGGGGCCGAATGCCGGAAAGACTCTCATGGCAGGAGAGTTGTCACAGGAAGCAGGTAAGCAGCGGCTTATATACTCCTGCTCACGGGCTGTGATTTGTCAGATTAAAATTAACATGCTCCTCCAGAACCTCTGTTAATTACCTCCATTAAAAGTGACATTGTTAGGCCTCATGAATTCAGATAGAAGACAAAGGCAGGCCTAACACAGTCGTAAAAACCTAACTCAAGCCCCCACCTTCCAAGTCGTAAATCTTACTGATAAAAATCGCGCCAAAATCAAACAAAGGGAGTCCAAAACAGACTACAAATCCATGAAGCCTTGCTCACTAAAGGATCGAACTCTCAACTCCTATTGGATGAGGCACACAACAGAACGTCACCTCAAACCATGACATCATCAGGAGTTGAAATACCTCTGAATTGCTTTCGTGAGTTGCTTCCAGCGACTTTGCTTGCAGTGGGTGGACGCAGTTCAACGCTGCTCTCATGTGCAACCTCTTGACACAAGAAAGTAACGTCCGACTTGAAACTGTAGCCATACAATCTCCATCTCGCTGGATGAGTTGAGATTACTCTGTGTTCAACCGAACACTCTAACGGATCCGAAGGAGACCGCCGAGCAATTCACATCTTCATCCGTTTGCCTACAGAAGTGAAGAGATTAAAGATTTCTCTTCCATCTTCAATCAAGTCGACATTTCTGAGTTCTCCACCAGCCCGCCGAGAATCAACAGCCGTACCGCCCGCCAACAGAGCGAGGAAACGGCCTCCCGTCATCACCCAAGCCTCAAGGAAATGGGTCAGAGTTAAAGGACAGAGGAAAACACACTCTACCTGTGTCCTCATGCAATTCAAGTAAGAGGTTTACGTCTGGGCAGAGATAGAATATTATAGTGTGTTATTCTTGTGTTTCAAGGTTTTTGCTTGTACAGTTTACGGACCGCCATGTCCGCTCATTATTAATACTCAGGGTATTAATTATCACAAATTTGTTTTGCTGTATTGTGGTCCAACCAAATTGGATTATTGTGAAATTTCGCCATCACGGGAGAGACAGCAACTGAGTTCATCCATTAAAGAGTCAAATAACGCGGGACTGTTTACGAACCGTCCACCGCGTCTCTGAGCAATGAACTAACAGCTGTTTTCTCTCCCACGATCGGCTTTAGGGCTGTCAATTCTCTCTCTCTCGTACTAACCACACACACACTGTCACACACACACCTTACATGTTATAGGATTATTTTTATTTCCATATCTAATCATATCACTGTTTAGTTTGTAGTTGTAAGTCGGAAGTTTATTGACTGCATTGTATTAATTATTAATTGATATTACTGCATAAATAAACTTTGTTTATATTACAAAGAGAAGTGTTTTGGTTTGTTTTGCATACGCCTGTGTCATGCTGATGGGATGTCAGTGCTCGGATTCAAACCTTCATTCATTGTTTTTTTTTCGGAAAATCGATATTCTTCGGATGCCGATTTTCCTAAGAAAACAATCTAATATTGAGACTGTTTTACTATTTGGTTATTAGTCCCTAATTCCAAGGTGGTGCCCCGTCAATGTTAATCCTTATTAATATTCTATTGATTTTTGATAATTGATAATCATCTTTGATGATTGAATTTGAATGATCAATAAGCTAGTGTTAATTTTAATTAATGTTTCATCGGTTAACAATTAACGATTCTCTTTGATAATTGTTGATTTAAAGGATTTAAAAAAGCTAACATTGATTCTCATCAATGTTCTATTGATTTTAATAATTAATAATTATCTTTGATAATTATTAATTATTGCTAATAACCAAACTTGCTCCTAAATGTAGCACACTACATTTACTGGAGCCCCATATGAGGTTTTAATGAGTTAGATTCAATTGATTAATCTAAATATTAATTAATAACTACAGAAATAATGATTAATTATTTCTGATAGTAACACTGATCTAAACAACCAGTAAAGCCCTACAACATTAAGTCTAACATTACTGTAATTCACAATATTACTGTTCTTCAGTGTACACCCTCATCTCTACAATTATATTTATTGTATACATAATAATTTATAAAAACTCAATAGGCAGATATAGTAAATGTAGTCCAAACATTTTTTTTTTATCCCAAAACGACAAAAAAAGGCATCATAAAAGTAGCCAAGTAGTATCATTCAACAACATACAGTACTTGATGTGTAGCAAGGGATTTTATATCACTGATGTCATATTTGGTGTCGCACATCTAGAGGCAGAAAGTTTTGAATGTTTGAATGAGTGTGAATGAGATTTGAGTGCTATGGTGCAGGGGAAAACTTAAATTTCTGTCTGTTTCTCACAAAAAGCTATTGTATGGTTTCAGAAGATGTGGTAAATAATGCCCTCATGAAATAGGTTACTTTTTACAACAGTTAAGGTGCTTTTGTCATTTTCGAAAACTGTCAATAAAAATCAGTGTCCACTTTCATTGTATGGAAAAGAGCAGTTTGCACAGTCAGAAAATCATATGGGATTGCAACTACATGAGGGAGTAAAATAAATCACTAGAGTGACATTTCCTTATGAGAGTGTGATGGTTGCTCATGTGTTAATTATAAAACCGCAGATTAGAATCAGCGATCAAACATTAAAACATAATTAAAAGTAACAACATTCCTGTCTTTTAAAAATGAATGTACTCAGATTGGCTAAGCTGAACTAAAGCAGTTTCACTGATAACAAATGCCTCAAAATTGTTATTGATTATGCAGTTTAAACAGGCAGAGATCTAAAGGATAAAATGGAACTGTTAAGTCCATAAACTGTAAATGGTCTCATTTACAGTAAATGTGCTGTAAATGTGGTCATATTATGAGACATATTTAATGCCACGGGTGTATTTAAGGCAAACACATGCAATCACAATCGCTCATAAATGACAGATGTAGTTATCTGAGGCTGTAACTATTCTACACAGTCTCTCCCTCAAGCTGGGTTTGAAATATGAATGAGATTCAAAGCTTCTCTAAAAGTGAAGTATATTTAAATAGAGGGAGTCAGACTCTGCTGAGGTGATAGATGGGAATAAATGGGAGTGTGAGGTTAGTGTGGCTCCTTCATTTCAGATCACAGTATGCTCAATAACATCAACAGAAATAATGCCATTTTAAAAATGTCTATTTCAGGAAACCCTGGAGAGAAGAGGAGGAGGAAAAATAAAGAAACAAGAGGGAAGAGGGACAGACATATGAGGTGACTGACAGGTGAAGAGATGCGTGTGAATAACTTAATGAATGTTGCCCATGAGTGTGTGAGTAAACATGACAATGAGGCAGATGAAGTGTGTGTATGTGGACAAAGCAACTCAAGTCTCATAATTTGACATGTCTCATTGTACATATCATGGCAGTTTCCTGGTGAAATAAACACTAGAGGCGCTAAAACAATGTCTAAAAGGTTAGATTATCAGTTCAAAAACACTTTTCACCCTTATCTTCACACAAAGCAATCTTAAGACATAAAACACTTTTACTAAAGGGCATGAATTAAGGTGATACATTTTAACATTTGCATTACATAAAAAACAACTTTTACACTCAACGGTCACGACTTGCCCTATGTAGAATAAGGGGCTGGGTTATCTAGCAATTGTAACCTAGCAAAACAGTTTTAATTAATGGTGACAAATTGTGGCAAATACCAAAACTTCTGTGAAGACTGCAACTTATAAATGTGAGTTGAATGCTTTACTATCACCCCACGCTGTGTGAATATGTATATTATTTGAGATTTAAGTGTTGGACTCATGCTGGCTAACATGCTAAAGCTAGCAGCAACACATTACCTATGTTTTGAAACATCAGAGAAACTGTGAATGCTTGCGTGTAGCAAAAAAAAAAGTTAAGTGTTCCATTTGAGATGCTACCCTTTGAAAATGCATGTACTAGATGGCGAGTACAAAGTGTACCTATAGTGTAGGTGTACAGTGTATAGTGTGCCATTTGAGACATAGTGCGTGTGTTACTCTGGTTAAAAGTGTAACATTTACTCAGAATGCCCTTTGACTTCATCACACACACTCTCTCAACTTCCACATGGTAGCCAACACAAGGGAATAAATTAGAGCAAAAGCAGCCTCCGAGCTCAATATGTGTACTGTATATGTGTGTACGTGTGTAGCCCAATAAAATCCCTAGGCTGAAGGGATTTAAAATGGCTGCTAATTAAGAGAGCCATCAAAGTTAAGTTCTAGCACCTTAGTGTGGCTAATGAGAGAGTGTTAGTCCCATTATAAGGAGTGAACATGTTTCAAAAACACACAGAGAGAGGGAGATTGAGAGAAGGAAGTGGGAAGGAAGAATAGAAAGATTAAAGCTGCAGTGAGATCCAGTTGGTATTCAGAGCATTGCAGTGTTTTGACCTTGACCCAGGGCTGTTTCTAGGCATAGTGTTCTGAGTGGCTAGGTGCTAATATTCCAGTCCCTAAATGGCTCAATCTAGGGATGGGTCATGATGGTCGACTAGTTGTCCAACTACCGTCTAGTCGAATAGTGAGATCGCCCCATGGGGGCACCAATAGGGATCTTGCCTACAATGGTCTGAAATAGCCCTGCCTTGACCACAATTGATTTTTAGTGGTAAAGAGGCTGAAAGGTCTAAGAGTGTTCTTTGCTTGGTTAAAATATTTCACTTTTGCAGCCATTAGTGTTGCTGTTTTTATCTCTTCGTACACTTTAACAAATTAAGGTGGGGGGTGTTTTGGAGTGTGTGTTCATGTGTGAGTGAGCATATTAAAACATTTGGATGATTTTTGGAGAGAGTTCCCTTGTAGATTTTTTTTTTTTTTTTTTTTTTTTTGCATTATGATAAAAACTATCTTTAGATTAAATTTCTGAAGAAAATGCAAAAAGTTGCCACCATGATGTTAGGGTGTGGATGGTTGCCATTGTATTACTATGTGGTTGCTAAGGTGTTCTGAGTGGTTTTTAGTATGTTGCTATGTGGTTACTAGGGTGTTCTGTGTGTTTGCTAGGGCATTGATTGGGTGGCTAGGTGCTAGGTGGAAGTTTACTGGCCCAAGTCTCAATAATATTCCAGTCCCTAGATGGCTCAATCTAGGGATGGGTCACGATGGTCAACTAGTTGTCCAACAACCGTCTAGTCGAATAGTGAGATCGACTAGATTAGTTTGTAGTCCCTTCAGACATTTTTGCAACTTTCTCCTGTGGTGTAACCCATAGCATATTGCTTCAGATTGGCAATATTGTAATTAATTGTAAAAAAAATGTAATAACTGCTTGATTACCAAAAGTGTTTTTTTTCCCCCCTTCCATAAATCAGATTTGTTTGATTTTTTAATATCTATATATGTTTACTATAACAGGATATATATTTCTTTGTTTATTACAAGAGGAATGAGTACTATATTTAACAAAAATCTTTAAATTCTAGATTTTATTTATATATTTTAAGCAGCAATGCTTTAACCCTTTAATGCATACCTCTGGTCTTTAGTGACCCGGGACCACATTCTACCCCCTGTACCTCATCCATTTTATAGAGTTATGCCTACACCTCTTTAATATTCCTTCACCTTTCTTTTCTGAATAATGTAAAAAAAAATAATTAATAAATAAATAGAAATGACGAAATTGCACAAAAAAAAAAAAAAAAAAAAAAAACAAATTATAACTGCTCAATTAGCAAAAGTTTATAGGGTCATTAAAGACCCTAGATATGTAGTAGTGTTGCATTTTCTCTTTTTTCGCGCATCCATAAATCAGATTTGTATGATTTTTTCATATCTATATACGTTTACTATAACATGATTTATATGTATTGGTAATTACAAGACAAATGAGTACTACTGTATATTCATACAAATGACTACTATATCATGTTGCTTTTCCGTGTGACAATGGTGAATTATCAGTATTCCATATGCGTAACACATACTTGTTATACATGCAATTTCTTAGCCAAGGTGGTGCTGATGTGTCAGTGATTGTCAGTATGATTTGGCTATTGTCATTTTGGTGTACTACTGAAATAATGTTATTAAGTTGTGCATCTATTTATACTCAAAAAGTGCCTGAGAAAATACGTGTAGTTTATGTGTAGTTTTTGTGTAGCTCAATATGTGTTTGACAGCCAGTTGCGTCTCATGAAATTTCAGCATGGAAGTAATGAATCCTATTCTATATTTGTTGCATCATCTCTTTTATATATGAAAAATAAAACATCAAAATATATCAGAATATACTATTCTATTATTTTCTAAATTGACACTATCTGTGTATTTTGTAGATCCATTTTTGATAGATAGCGTGCCAGGTCTCTAAAGACCCGAGTAATAATGTTTGGTGAAACACCCATGCATTTAAGGGTTAATTAGTGTGCTCACAGTGTGCTATGCTTTAGCTGTTAGACAGTTTGCATGATAAAACCCTCTCAGAAAAGTTACATCTTTAAATTAATCCCCTTTAAAACCAACATGATCACATGGGAAGTAGACATGTTGCTACTGAAGGTTCCAGTACCCTGACATAGATCCCATTCTTCCATGTTACTGACAAGCAGAAGGGTGGCACGGGGTGGCAGCTGACACCCTAAAAATGAGCTCATCATTTCATTCATAAAAATGGGACAAGACAAGTGCCAAAGTTTAATACTGAAGGCTACAGGTTTGTTCAAATACCTAAATATAATGATAGTAAAAGTGATGCTTGATTCTGTCAAAACAGTTTTCAGAGAATATGCATATAAATGTTTGTGTGTGAATTTCGCACTATTTTGAAGACCAATCCCATCTTAAGATCTGTCACGTTTTCACAAATTTAATTAAACACTTTAGTACTTTAAAACCTTGTCACATACTCTAGAATGCACAACATCCACTCTGCTAATCACATTAAGGCGAGCAAACACACACACAAACATACACCCTCATGCTGGTGTTAAGAGTGTATAAAAGTACTATGGGCTGGAGCTGACATGAATTACTGCCATCTGTCCTTTCTTGTGCTGTGTTTTTCATCGAGCACCCCTCACATTATTAGACCTGACCGTAAAATAACGCTGGCATGCTAATTACCTTCACTGACCCCATAAATTCCAGACAGCGACTCTTACACACACAACACTTCTTTCATTATGCTGGTGTGTAAGTCTCTGTCAGTGCAGAGATTAAAACTACAGGTGGATGAGTTGAGTGAATAGTGAATGTGTAACAGTACTGGTATTCACTGTTCATTCAAAGCATTCAGAGTTCAGAATGTTCGGAACAGGCTGTCCACATCAAGAGGTGGAAAATTACATTGTTAACCTGTATGGAGATTAGCTTCAATTATGTATGGTAAAAAATGTGCTTGAACGCACAGTTTCTAAACATTTTTGTATGAGAATGGCCTCTTGAATCAAGGCACGTACTTCTGACGGTTTATTACCAGCTGATACTCTTGAATCACTCTAAATCTTTAATGCCTCATGTCATCTAGATGGCCTCACGAAGCAGAACGCAAGAGACACCGTTATCCATCCCTGAACAAAAACAAAGTGCTTCTCATTATTCGCAAATGCATTTACAAGCACTTCGGAGAAAACACTGTGAATAATCCAAGAAAGGCATCTTGTATTGTGATATTACAGGGAGTTCACTTTGTCTGGGTTTATGGGCCTTCAAATAGCATATGCTGCTAAATGAACCTTTTCTATGATACTACGAAAATAAATCCTCACAATACTGAAGCCTCCTCCATAATTAAGTTTGACTTAGTCACATTAGCTCGCACCTCTAATTCAGTCATATTACTTTAAAGGGATAGTTCACTCAAAAATAAAAATTCTCTTTTACTCATTTACTCACCCTCATGCCATTCCAGATGTGTATGCCATCTTTTCTTTTGCAGAACACAAACAAAGATTTGTGGAAGAACATCTCAGCTTTGTTGGTCCTTTCAATGCAAGTAAATGGTGACCAGACCTTTCAAGCTCCAAAAATCACATAAAGGCCACATAAAGTAATCCATAAGAATCCATATCTTCAGAAGTGATATGATAGGTGTGGGTGAGAAACAGACCAATATTTAAGTCCTTTTTTACCATGAATCTCCACTTTCACTTTCACATTCTTTCATCCTTTGTTTGGTGCTGCAGAAGAATGTTATACACTTCTGGGATGGCATGATGGTGAGTAAATGTCATTCCAAACCCATATGACTTTCTTATGCATAACACAAAATAAGATGTTTTCATGAATATCGTGTTTCGTCTTTTCAGTAAACATTGTACAACCACGCCAGGAACACATTGTAACACTTCTCAGTGGAAGGAGGAGGCGAGAAGCAGATTTCCTGGTTCAGGTAAGCATTTTTTTATTTTCCTCAGTGCAGCACAACACACTCTCAGGGCTTTACGTTGTTGGCAAACACAGTCTAAAAACATCCACAAACTAGCTTACAAAATAAACTTTCAAATTTACAATCATCAAAACTTCTGGCTTCATAGTCCGTGCCCAGTCTCTCTCTCCCCTCTAACTGCTGTGTGGCTCTATTTATGCCGCTCTCCCCGTGCTCACTGAAATTAGAGACAGGTGTTAGACATCATTTAACTCAGGTGTAAGCGCCCTTACTGCTTTCTCTCTCTCCGGAGAGATGCTTGACCACGCCCCCGCTGCCACACACATTTACTAAGGAAATCAGAGTGGCTAAAAGAAGCTACTCTGAAAAGACCTGTGGTCATGAATTCATTTGAGACACTGGTTTTGACCTACCTGAAGGACATCACTGGACCCCTGCTGGACCCCCTTCAGTTTGCTACTGAGCAAACAGGTCTATGCTGTCAATATGGGATTGCATAATATCCTACAACACCTCAACAGACCTGGGACTTATGCAAGGATCCTATTTGAGGACTTCAGTTCAGCCTTCATTACCATCATGCCTGATCTTCTCTCAACCAAACTGAACCAGCTCTGCATGCCCAGCGCAATCTGTCGATAGAGCACCAGCCTTCTGACAGATAGGCTGCAGCTAGTGAGACTGGGAAAACTCACATCCGGGACCCTCACTATTAGCACTGGTGCTCCTCAGGGATGCGTTCTCTCTTCAATCTTCTCCCTGTACACGAATGACTGCACTGCAAAAGACCCCACTGTCAAGCTCCTGAAGATTGCAGATGACACCATGGTCAACGGCCTCATCTGCAACGGTGATGAGTCTGCATACACATGGGAGGTTGATCAGCTTTGCCAGTTGAGGAAGTTCAACCTGCCACAGGAGCTGCTGACACAGTTCTACTCGGCCGTCATTGAGTCTGTCCTGTGTACATCTGGTTTGGTTCAGCCATCAAATCAGACAGAAGGAAACTACAACAGACAGTCAGGACTGCTGAGAGAATAACTGGTGCCCCCCTGCCCACCCTCCAAGACCTGTATGTCTCCAGAGTAAGGAAACATGCAAGTAGAATCACTCTAGACCCCATACACCCTGCCCACTCCCTCTTTGAACAGTTGCCCTCTGGCCAGCGCTGCAGAGCACTGAGCACCAGGACATTCAGGTACAAGAACAGTTTTTACCCTCAGGCCATTTACCTCATGAACAATTAAACTGCCTCAGGACTCCCCCATTGTGCAATAATGTAAATAAATATCTCATGTACATATGTAAATTCACATATTTAATTCAATAACTGTACATACCCCTACCTTACACATACATCACCACTTGCACATGTACATACGCCATTATGTTATATGTCCTATTATTTGTATGTCTGTTTATACTCTTACCTTGTTTATAATCTGTGTCTCACTGTAATGGTCTCTGTGCACTTGTTTCTCCGATCACCAAAAAAAAAAAAATCCTTGTGTACGTGAGAACTCTTGGCAATAAAGCTCATTCTGATTCTGATTCTGATCAAACACACACCCAACTTCCAGCACACAAACCCTCTGCTGAATCTCATTTACAATGATGCCATCTGGTGTGTTCGCTGTTCCATTTAAAAATACATAAGGATTTGTACACATTTTAAACATATCAGGTTTAACAGTAGAATGTTTAATATACCAGATGAAGGAAAGGCACAAGGTCCACTTTCAGTCAATAAATCTACAATTCTGTCATGTTGGACGATATAGAGGCCCTTATACTGTATGCTGGGCAACCATACATGACTCAAGGATTCAACTATTTCCTCACTTGAAACATGTCTATTTGGAAACCATACAGAGAGATTCAGTCTTGTTGGCAAGACTTGCAATCTTTCTTTTTCTGAAAATCTGAAAATGTCCTCATCAATTGTAGCATTTCTAAGTATCAAATGAGAAACTGAGCGGTCTGCTGAGGAGAGACTTGCCAGTTTCCCCAGCAAATTCAGTCCAAAGCAACAGTTGCAGCTGTGTGCAAATCTATAAGGTGTCTGCAAACATTAATCTCTGGAAGCTGGTACCATGTTAATTTTGGTTCACTGTTGCTCTGACAGAAGCCAGTGGGTCAGTTATCAATTCCTCAGAGACCTTCACTGTCTCAGAGAAAGACCGTTTCCACTCCAGACTAACACCTGTTCTGCAGCAAAGGTCGTTCAGGTCAGGCCAATCAGACCAGACTCCAAAGCCAACCAAGTGTGTATCTAGTTTGCCACTTGTTTTCCTCTTAAATCCCAGAAAACTGGAATCAGATTTCCTTGCCAGTGGGACCTTACTTCGCTTGAGATATAAACAGTGATACTTTTGCATGTGCACGTACACTTTTATCATCACCGTTTAATATATTTAACAGGTGCAAAAACCTTGAGATGATGTAAGTCAAAGTCTTTTTAGTAAGACATCCACTCTGTGGCCATCTTTAGAAAGCTCTCGGGCAGGGGTGCGTTTCCCTCACAACTACATAACTCTCTGCTTAACCACCATAGTACGATGCATCGTTGTAGAAATTAACTAGCTAGTCACGACTGTTTCCCAAAACCGAAGTAACTATGTCGCACATCTATCGTTTGAGCCACATTGGTTGAGCTGTCGTAACTGATGTTAATCAGGGGGTAATAACTGGAGTAATAACTTAACTGTAACCATAAATATTCAATTATAATAGCTCATTTACATGTACACCACGAAGTCATTCAATGGGAGAAAGCTGATGGAGACACAAAAGCGGCATGCACTTTGAAATGCAACAGATCTGTTCCCCTGACACACTTGAGCATGTGCACATGCATTAACATAAACACATATGTGGTGGTGGGGGTGTGGTTGAGCGCCAGTTTGTGAATGGAGAGCGAGTTCAGGAGACGAGAGTGGTAAGGATTGACACCTGGGGCAATGATCTCTGACACCTGTTTTGTGTTACAGTGAGATCTGGAGGGAGATAAAGGAGCCGCCAGAGCTGCAGAGGGGGAGAGAGAGAAGCCAAAGTCCCAAGATGATGCTGAATATGTTAAAGAAGAGAATTACTTTTGTGTTTATTATTGAGCGATGGAGTGTTTTGTGTTGGTGTGTTATAAATGACACTAAAGAGTGTGAGCTCATTTTCCTTGAGACCTGTCACAACATAAAAGCCATGTTCTCCGACAGAACACTCTGTGTGATAAAGCACTTTCTCTTAACAGCCTTTAATCCTTTAAAAGGCTGCACTCGCGTTTGCGTGACGTTATGGAACTCCGCATTCTGCAAAACCCCAGAATAAATTGTTCCCTATCTGTCACTCACTCAACGTTGTGTCAATGTAGTGACACTAGGGGTCACTCTTGGGAGCCCGAGACACCTCTGGTCTTTGATAAAAGGCCAATGAAAATTGGCGAGTGGTATTTGCATGCCACTCCCCTGGACATACGGATATAAAAGGAGCTGGTATGCAACCACTCATTTAGATTTTCTCTTTGGAGCCGAATGGTCATGCTCACTGAGCTGAATTACTACTGTTCATTCACCTCTGCTGGATCTGACGGCGCATTTCAGTGGCTTCTCCCTCCTCTGCACTGGTGCACTGCAGAGAACGCCCCTGGGCGCTTCAGCAGAAAAAAGAGAGTATATTTTGTGAAAGAGTTTATTTCTCTAAAAGAGTATATTTCTCTAAAAGAGCGGCACACACGGAACATCTTTTTAAAGACGCATCTTCTTAAAGATGCCTTTCCGATTGTGTGTTATTCCTGGTTGCAGTCGTTATCTCTCAACTTCGGATGGTCATGATCGCTGTCTTTCGTGTCTGGGCGCGACCCACATGGAGGCAGCTTTCGTGGATGGTTCATGTTCTCACTGCGAGAACATGACCATGGCAATGTTGCGGTCGCGGCTTGCTTTCGTAAGAAAGCAAGCCACCCCAGCAGCTCCCCGCCTTGGTCCTCCTACCTACGAGTTTGAGGCCAGCGCGGCTAGCACTGGGGGTGATTCGGGGACCCCAATGGGATCGCCTCCACCAGGTATCCCCCCACGGACCTCCCATTCCCCAGCATGCTTGTCTGCCCCAGTCAGGCTTCCGGATGAGTTCGCCGGCTCATCTCACAGCGAGTCTGGCCTCTTGTTCAGAGCCCACGAAGATGATGAGCTCTCGAGCGGTTCCTGGGTTCGTGGCGCTGCTCAAAGCAGCCACGCCCCGCTCCAGTGCCTTTCTTCCCGGAAGTGCACGAGGAGCTGACAAAATTGTGGGGGGCACCTTTTACTGCCCGGCCCCGTTTCCTCAGTTCCCCTGCCCTCACTACCCTCGATGGCGGGGCGGCCAGGGGCTATACGGCGATTCCCCCGGTGGATAAGGCGCTCGCGATGCACCTATGCCTGCAGAGCGCCTCCACCTGGCACGGGTGCCCTAAGCTCCCGTCCAAGCCCTGTAGGTTCACGTCATCCCTGACGGCTAAAGCCTACAGCGCTGCTGGACAAGCCGCCTCTGCCCTGCACGCCATGGCTCTCCTGCAGGTCCACCAAGCCAAGGCAATAAAAGAACTGCACGAGGGTAGTTCTGCCCCAGATCTGATGCAGGAACTGCGCTCGGTGACCGACCTCGCTCTCCGAGCAATGAAGGTCATGGTGCGGTCTCTCGGGCGGACGATGGCCACATTAGTGGTCCAGGAGTGCCACCTTTGGCTCAACCTGGTTGAGATGGGTGAGGCTGACAAGACACGGTTCCTTGCTGCCCCCATTTCCCAGGCTGGCCTATTCGGCGACACCGTCGAGGACTTTGCCCAGCAGTTCTCAGCAGTGAAGCAGCAGACGGAGGCTATCCAGCATATCCTGCCCCAGCACGGCTCAAGATCTCACACCCCATCTGCTCGTCGCCAAGGGCGTCCGCCTGCGGTAACTGCACTGGCTCCACCTCAGCCCGGCCCCGGCATGGAGCCCACCGCAGGAAGCAGACACCACCCATCTCACAGTCAGCCGCTAAGAACCCACAGAGGTTGTCAAAGCGCCCCTGAGACGGGCGACCCAGGGACGAAGAAAGCCACTCACCTGGAGCTGGTAAGAAGAACACTCCATCCCCCGGTGGAGGGCCGGGTGGAGAATCTTTTGTTCCCTTTTTGTTTGATTTTGCCGCTTGCCCAAGTGGCTGCGGTACCCAACAGATCAGCAAAAGAGCGGTTTCCTTCTTCCCTGGGTCACATACCCAGTGTGCACGGTCGTCATCACAACTACCATCCATGGGTTTTTCCTTGCAGGATTGGCGCTCCAGCGGTGGTCTTCCCGCCCCTGAGCACCCAGCTGTGGCACACCCGATGTGGTAGTCTCCACAGGTTACGAGGACAGGCCTCTTCCTCCCCTGTCCCAGGCTGTTCCGGGGGTGGTCACAAGGAGCCAGGTAAGTGCTTCGACGTCCCTAGACTCAGCACGGCCACAACATGGTGTGGCACCTCGAGCTCTGCCCCGCCGTGAGGCCCCACCTGCTGGTACATCCGACGACGTTGTCCCCTTGGTCCCCCTTGCATGGAACTTGGATGTGTGGCTTGCGCTTTCCAATCCGTCACGATGGCTGGTCCAGACCGTCTGACTTGGCTACGCGATTCAGTTCGCCAGGTGCCAGCACAGGTTCAGCGGTATCCACTTCACCTTGTTGAAGGACGAAAACACTGCTACTATCGTTGCTGTGTCTGGTGCGTGCTTTACGCATCTGTTTGGATCGCACGCAGAGCTTTAGAATCTCTGAGCAGCTCTTTGTTTGCTTTGGTGCACAGCGGAAAGGAAGCGCTGTCTCCAAGCAGAGGATCACCCACTGGCTCATTGACGCCATAGCTATGGCATATTACGCCCAGGACATGCCGCCCCCGGTAGGGCTACGAGCCCATTCTACCAGGGGTGTGGCAACCTCCTGGGCCCTGGCCAGGGGTGCCTCTCTAACAGACATTTGCAGAGCAGCGGGCTGGGCAACACCCAACACCTTTGCAATGTTCTACACCCTCCGGGTGGAACCAGTTTCGTCCCAGGTAGAGGCACGCAATACAAGCGTATAAGCTCGGGATAGCCATCCGGGTGTGTCGCTTGCACATAGCACCTTCCACCTTTTGAGCTGAAGACGTGCACCATTAATTCCCAGTAGTGTTCACAAACTATGTTCCCTGGTTGACTTCCTCCGAGCCCTGTGGCAGTCGAGTTTTCGGAGATGCTCACTGCCGGCCCAGTACACGTGCTAACTAAGAGCCCTGTTCTTGGATAGGTGCTCCACATGTGGCGGTTCCCTGTAAGGTAAAACCCCATGCGATGTATATCTTCTGCTAATTCGTTTCCCTGTTGGCAAACTGCATCTTCCTTGGGCAGAGCCCCTCTGCCCCCTCTCCATGTTTGTAGTAACTCCTCCCCCGTTGGGCAGGATCTACCTTGAAGACTCTCCACATGGTCGGCAAGACCATGTGATGTATTTTTCCACTTAACTATCCCTCCCTCTCTTTGGGCTAGGTGTGGTCTCAGTGGTGTCCTCCCTTTGGGAGGGACACCCCCCGACTAGACCTGGCAGCCCAGTCGGATAATCCCCCTTCTTTTTTAGGGAGTGGAAAAAAAGAAGGGGAAAAGAGGCCACGACTGGGTTAGCCTGTCTCTATCTTTTTGGTAGTCGACTTGTCTCCAAAGGGCCGTTCGACACTCATAACTATGATGGGGGAGGTTACGTGTCGGCCTGGCATGCTGGCTATGAGGCACACAGTGGTCTGCCCATCACACACCGCGTGGCGTTTCGTATAGGGACCCCTAGTGTCTCTACATCGACACAACGTCGAGTGAGTGACAGATAGGGAATGTCATGGTTACTTGCGTAACCTCCGTTCCCTGATGGAGGGAATGAGACGTTGTGTCCCTCCTGCCACAACACTGAACTACCCCCTGAAATGGCCGGACCTTGTCTCGGCTCCTCAGCATAAAACCTGAATGAGTGGTTGCATACCAGCTCCTTTTATACCGTATGTCCGGGGGAGTGGCATGCAAATACCACTCGCTAATTTTCATTGGCCTTTTATCAAAGACCAGAGGTGTCTCGGGCTCCAAAGAGTGACCCCTAGTGTCACTACATCGACACAACGTCTCGTTCCCTCCATCAGGGAATGGAGGTTACGCAAGTAACCATGACATTTTCTTAAATGCACGTAAACATGGTCAAAGTGTTGACAGAATGAAAGATATATATGGAATGAAAGATATAGAAGCCTCTGCGATGTCAAATTATATCCACACAGCAAACTAATAAGGAACTATACTTCAAACCACAGGTAAAGAGCTCCGTTTTGTACAGTTTCGGGAAACACTAAATTGTTGAACTATGATGATAACGATGGAACTTGCGACTATAGTTGGCTAACGATGCTTTTGGGATACGAACCCCAGGCTGGGCAGCTATTTTTCTATGTAAACAAGAACAGCTCCTCTCTACTTGAATGGGGAAAGACCAAATTCTCCAAAACAGTTGGTCGTTATTATGATCAAAGAACATATTTCAAATCAGCAGTAAAATCTGACAACACTTGTGTCATAACTGCTTCTTAAACTCAGATTACACTTAAAAAAGCTTGTATATTTAATGCGATTGATAGCCATCTTTATCAAAAAAGTGATTGGCTCTTTTACCTGTAAGGCGAGACTACCTTTTCTACATCCACTGACTGCTGGGCGTTGCAATTTCTCCCATTCATTATAATAGAAGTGGCCTGTCTCTGCTAAATAGTCTCTGTGCAAGTCCACCTTCCTGCTTACTGTGGAAAATTATGTCACGTGTATATGTAAGTTCAAGCCGATCCACCTCCTTACTACCTGTGCAGTCTTATCATTCATAGCACAGAGTTCTATGCCACCCGTCCTATTGCTTCCAGTTTTATTGTGAGTGGCAGGAGGGATGAATCGATCAGGTCCAATCGTGTAGAATATTCTGCAATTATTTAATCTACCTTCCCGCTCCACTCACCAGCTACATTACATTTGTGTCTCAAGTATGTACAGTAAATGTCTTGTGTCTAGAATACATTCATATGGGTTGGTTGTTAAGTATGAAAACAACTCCCTAACTCATCATAGAATGCAAAATTTAGACTCTTTCACTTGTAGGCTAGATCATGCCAGAAATGAATTAGTCTTGCAGAGCATGTGTTTTACAACACTCTCCTGACGGGATGAGATCTGTACATCATCAGTGTACCCCTGAACAGGGTTTAAAGAAATCATGTCAGGCGGTGCACCCTGATGCACCCAATTCAGCCACTGGTTAATATGCTGCACAAAATTAACTGAACTCCATGGACATTTATCTTTATGCCTATGTGAAGAAGAATCGCGTCTGTAAGTTTTTTGCCACATATCACTAACACACACACACACACACACACACACACACACACACACACACACACACACACACAGACACACACTGAAATAACAAAATTAAACAATTACCCTCAAGATACACAATGTCCTTTTCTCGAAGAGAAAAGCAACACACTCACAAAAGAGACATGTCCATCCATAAACATCTTCCCTCCAACTTATTTTGAGCACGCACACAAACAGACACACTCAAAGAATACCAAATACATTAAAAGCCAGTTAACTGCAGGCCTCACCAATAAGAGAAATGCAATTATGGCCCTGAAATCCCCTGTTGCTAGGAGACAGATGCTGCCATAGAGGGTCATAGAAGTGTTAATACATTATCTAAATCAATCCAGCCCTTATATGCCACAGGAAAACTGACACAAACCTTGATAGACCTCATGATAAAAAAATAAATAAACATCACGCTGCTGAATGATTCTAATTTCATTTTAAACAGGCACATGGCAGCTGTGCTATTTTTTACATGTTTTGTTTAGTCATAGTTTTTGTTTTGATGAAAATGTCCTTTAACTTCAGTGAATATTTTGTCATATTCATTCATTTTAGTCTATTTTACTGTCTGTAATGGCATATAATTTTATTCAACAAAAACAAACTATTTAGTTGATAGTAATAAGCAAATATATCGAAAATGTGTCAAACTGTACCAGAGCAATATTTAAATTACATTTTAATCTTTTTAAGAAATGTATAAATATTTGTGACTTTAAACATACATGAAACAAATGAAAGATTTATTAACATGTTAGTGAATTGTTAATATCTTGCAGTGTTATTTTTTTCTCATCATATTTTTGGCAATAGTTTATTAATAGTTATTACATTTAAATCAAATTATCCTTATTGTGTTTTTATTTGTTTATTTTTTTATTTTTTTAAAAAACCTCTTTGTCAACAAACATTTTCATCCAGATAGATCAAGCTGTAAATTCGATGACAGTAGGTCGAATGTTTTGCTGCCGAATCTGTCTGTGCTTACCAAAATTTGAATCACTGCCCCCAGAGGCCAAAGGTGGAAGTGCTGTTGAATGTATGGGCATTTGTGAGCTCCAGTTTCTGGGTGAAATGGTTTTAGAGTGCTGCCAAAAGATAGTAGCATTTTTAGCTGTAAATGATAATACAGTAAAAAAGGAATGCTTTTTCTATCAACCATTCACCCTAACCCAAACCCCAACCCTAAATCTAACCATCAGTGGAGTAAAATGTTTATTTTTTGCCCAAATCGCACCTACAATTGTTTATGTATATGTGATTACCTCCTGGTTCCTACGGGACTCGAACCCATGTCTTGGAGGCTGCTTGAGCAATGTGCTCAGTAATTTGGCTGAATATGGTGATTTCAGGGTACATTAACTTTTGGAAGCAACATGTCGATTTCCCGTGTGATAATATTTCATCAGGTATTTCACTGATGAGTTTGACACTGTATGGTAGATAAAATTATCTTATAATTTACTCACTCTAATGTCAGTCCAAACCCGTATGACTTTCTTCCGTGGAACATAAAACTGATTTTTTTTTTTTTTTTTTAAATTTTCACACAGCTTTTTGCCATATAACGAAAATGAAATCGGTGTATTCAGTGGATGACATAAAGTCATACAGCTATGAGTATATGATGACAGAAATTTTATTTTTGGGTGAACTATTCCTAAGTGCATTTTTTCAAATGAAAGCAGTCTACAACCTTCATTCTGTTAAAAGAACAAAATCCTTTTAAAAATCCTTTTAGAAAATGGCACTAGAAAACAACTTCTTATTTTTCTTTAGCAAATATTCTCTTATTGACATGACAGGCCAGTGTAAAGAGTGATATGGAAAGAGAATGTTACCAAATGAAAATAATGTAAATCTCTCTTCACGTGCTGTCTTTATGCAGCTTTTCAGCACTCTAGAAATTGTTCTGCTTTATTAAAGAATAGTTCTCCCAAAAAAGAAAGTTCAGTCATCATTTACTCATTCTCATGTCATTCCAAACCCTTATTATTTTCTTTATTCTGTGAGGTTCAAAATAAAACATTTTCAAGATATCTGCAAGCTTTCAGCGAGCACATATTACATCATGGATTGCCTTGTACCAACGTGTCCTAGTAAAAAATGAAGTGAGCCGTGGTTCATATGTGGGCAATGTCAGTTTGAATCCAGCTTGGAACATTTCCCAGTTCCATTCCCCCTTCTTATCCTTTTCAGTTTTGCTTACTAAGTTATGAATAATAAAAAAAAAATAAAATAAAATAAAATAAAAAAAACCCTTTGTAATCTGTAGCCTGTCTATTTTGGTAGCATTAAGAAAAAAAGTAGCTACAGCTGAAAAGAGCCTTTGGAAAGGTCTGTGCCCTAAGCCTTGAATTATCACATCAAATACTACTGAATGTTTAAAGTGCCTTCTACTGAGAATCCAGTTTGTATTTATTTATCTATTTTTTTCACTCTTTGTATGTATAAGATTTGTCTGTTTTAACCCTGCATACCATGTTTTTGTTGCCAATGATTACCGGGTTATGTGGGTAAATCAGTTTTATTTAAAACATCTTGAGTGTTGCTTTAGGAAAAGATTATTTACCATTGATCGTGTCAACTGCTACAACAAAAGGCAAAAGAAGAGCTGTCACTACTGTATTAGTAGTAGCATGATAAATTATTTACAAACACGATAGACCATCTACACACCCTCAAGAGTTCCCTATTCCACACCATAGCACCAACATTTATTTAAATGCATAGGCACACTCCCAACAATGATGTTCCAAAAGTCAGCTGCAACATTATACTGCCTTCTAAGATACCTTGTTTTTTCCAAATTCTAATGCAGCATCAAAAATATATCTTTTGTGGATTATGCAATCCCTGGATATATTGCGATGAGCTCAGTGAAAGTAATAAAATATGGCTGACAAAGTTGAGAGAAATGTTGATTACAAGCATACGTACATAGAATTCATTACCACAAAGTATTGATAAAACATAGTTTAATCTAATTAAAAATGACTGTTGACTAGTTTACCCAATATCTATGTGGGTTATGGAGTGTTGGGGAAACTACTTAGAAATTTTAGCTTACTAAGCAACAAGCTACTCATAACTTAAAATATGTAGTTAAACTTCAGTCAAGCTACTCTTTAAAAAAAGTAGTAAGCTACACTACAAGCTAAGGAAAAGTAGCAACATTGAAGCTATGTAAAGATATATTATAAAAAAAAAAAATTAAAAAAAAATAATAATAAAAATAATAAAAAAAGATATATAATTGGTTGGTTTTAATTAATTCTGTAATCAGTTATATTTTGCAGAATTCAACAATATCACCCAATACTGTAGTTATACATGGTTACAGTCATTGTTACTACAATATTACTAAAGTAAAACCTTTGTTAAATCTTTATAAGGGTTAAACAAGTAGGGTGACAAAATTAATTGAACATATATTTATACTTAACATACATTAATAAATTACAAAGCACCCTATTTTGATATAACTGAATAGAAATATAGTGATAAACAGCAGCAATAAACTAAATGTTTTGCTTCAAAAAAGAAGGCAAAGTCCCTAGGCCAGTTCACACTGCCCCAACAAACGGTAACAGATGCCAACAAACACCAACATCCAACAGTTGTTGGGTTTGTCAGATCAGTGTGTTCACCCTGTTGGCGTTCATTGGCATCTGTTTTCACCGATAGAACATGTTCAATTGGCACTTGTTGGGTTTGAATGTTTGAGCAGTCTGTTAGGATTTTTCCAACAGCTCCAACAAACTCTAACGTAATCTGACTTGGGAACCATTGCCATGACAATAAGGTAAGCATCTCTGTCAACTCATAGAAAATGAACGTGTTCAATTGGCACTTGTTGGGTTTGAATGTTTGAGCAGTCTGTTAGGATTTTTCCACAAACTCCAACAAACTCTGACGTAATCTGACTTGGGAACCATTGCCATGACAATAAGGTAAGCGTCTCTGTCAACTCATAGAAAATGAACGTGCGCAACTACATTGGTAGAACAGGAGAAACGCAGTCAATCATGAATAATCAAAACTTTTGTAGCGAACTAATGATATATTAGTGTTTGTTAGCATGTTTCAGCAGTTTATGTGGATGACACTTGTGAGGGAACATACATACAAATAGGCTATCAAGACACGGACGGAAATACATTTGTGCTGAAGCACACTTCTCACTTGCATAACTTTTCTTTTTGATTATTTAATTCTCAAGCAGTGTCATATTACTCAGAAAATGCAAACACTTAACTTAATGCAGATCTGCGATACTTAAAAATATCAACTCTTCCCACATTTTATGGACATAATCTAATGTGTAAAATATTTTTGCCACTGGATTGCTGTCCTCCGATGGAACTCTCTGAATCAAGTTGCCTAATGTCACATTGAATACATGCTAAACATATTTAATCAATCAAGCAAACTCACTGAGCACTTTATTAGGAACACCTGTACACCAACTTATTCATGTGATTATCTAATCAGCCAATCATGTTTCAGCAGTGCAATGCCTAAAACAGTGCCAGGAGCTTCAGTTAATGTTCACATCAACATTATTGTTGGTACCAGACGGGCTGGTTTGAGTGTTTCTGTAACTGCTGATCTCCTGGAATTTTCATGCACAACAGTCTCTAGAGTTTACTCAGTATGGTTCCAAAAACAAAAACATCCAGTGAGCGGCAGTTCTGCGGATGGAAATACCTTGTTGGTGAGAGAGGTCAACAGAGAATGGCCAGACTGGTTCGAGCTGACAGAAAGGCTATGGTAACTCAGATAACCACTCGGTACAATTGCAGAGAGCAGAATAGCACCTCAGAATGCACAACATATTGAACCTTGAGGTGGATAGGCTATAGCAGCAGAAGACCATGTTGGGCACTTTATTAGGACCATAGTGTATATTTATACTGTATATTAAATCGTGCATGTTTGGCTTGATCCACAACCTCTTCATTGTCAGGCATGTTCTTCAAAGGTGAACATCAACACGCAAAGACCCAAGTTTGTTGGATCTGTGTGAACACGACAGATACGATTCTCAACATTCTAATACAACAGCCAACTTTAGAATGTTTAAAGTGTTGGCATCTGTTGCTGTTTATTGGGGCAGTGTGAACTGGCCTTCAGGCTGCGCTGTGCTCACAATTATGAAACAATTATGTGAACAAATGTAGCATTTTGTGACGCTACAGTGCTATTCATTGGAAAATGTAGCACGTTATTGAAAAGCATTATGAAAATACTGTAGCTCAACTACTGTCATGCTACTGAAAAACGTAAGTAAGTTAGTTGCATCGCTACTTTTAGTTAACTGCTCCCCAACACTGATACCTATGTTCTCTTAACAATCACACATACAGAAAGAAAACAGGTTCACTCTCATCCACACACACACACTAGCTCTTGCTTTTGTCTGTGGAGCATCAGTCACCTCTATGTGACCGTGCCCCTTTTGTCTACATGAATGTGCTGAAATCCATCCAACTTTACCTCCTAATCTCCCACTCTTTACATCTCTCAATTTCCCATATCTCTCTGTTTCACTTCATTCCAAACACTGTCTTTTTCCTCTTTCCCTTCCCTCCCTTATCACTTTTTCCTCTCCTTTTCCTACTCTGAAATCTGTACACAGAAAACCTGCAGGGACTTTATTTGTACCCGCTACACTCCAACTTGCAAGTTCTCTCTTGTTCCTCTCATATAATTTGCTAAACACCTGAGGTCCTTATTTTCATCAGTTCATAAATGCATTAAACTTTGTTTTTAGTTTGAATTGTCCTTGGTTTGTGCTATTTTTAATAAATAATGCTCTAAAAACTGAAAACAAATCTGCATAAATCGCTCTAATTTGGCTCTTACAAGTGTGGAACTTAGGAAGTGAAAGCTTAAAAACTGCAACTAGATTTTCACACCTTACTGCGTGTTCTCATTACCCATAATACACTGTGCCTTCGGCATGCTGTGTAGTGCCCCCCTTACATCGCTAGTCGAGCTGCCACTCAAACCGTGAGCAGATCGTAGATGGGATTACACTTCGAAGGCTAATCCATGTTATTGTGCGGCTGTTATCGCCCTCCACAGAGAGCTTTCCTTGAGATCACATCTCCACAAACAACCTTGCATTCATTAAGCCCAAAATGCAACACAACAACAACAAGAAAAAACACCAAAGATGAACAACTTTATGTACTTTCCTGAACTGCCAAAAAACATCATCACTAATGAAATCGCAATCTTCGCCTTCACACTCTTGTTAATCCTAAAAAACAACACAGAGCTTAAGATGTTAATCAGTGGTGTAATAAGGCTGAGGGTGTGACAGCCAAGGTGAAATGTAGAGAAAAGATGAAAATAAAAAATGCAAATGATGTTTCTGAGAATCATTTTTAATGGGCTAGTTTTTCTGCACTAGAGTGCCGCTGTTTTGATACTCAGACACTCATAAATCACAGTGACCCAAAACAATGACTGATCTTCTTGAATCTCTCACGGCAGCGTTTGGCTTTCTTAACCTGTGTCTGCTGCTAACTTTGGCAAATGGAATGAATGGAGTGAGAGAGAGAGAGAGAGAGAGAGAGAGAGGAGAAGCAGGGCTGTCTGTTTTCAGACAGCAAGAGAAATCTGTAATAGAAGTGTGTTGTTATTCTGAAA
Organism: Myxocyprinus asiaticus; assembly: GCF_019703515.2. Taxonomy (NCBI): domain Eukaryota; kingdom Metazoa; phylum Chordata; class Actinopteri; order Cypriniformes; family Catostomidae; genus Myxocyprinus; species Myxocyprinus asiaticus. The sequence continues at coordinate 43,443,108 of NC_059350.1, read as the reverse complement.
CAACAATGAGTTTGGGTGTTTTTGTATGACCTCTCCTCCATTACAGTTTACTTTGGTCTCAACCTTCTTGGAAAAAACTAGAAAGACAGCTAGAGGAAAATTTTCAGCTCAGGTGTTGGGGTTGTCAATCGATTACAATTTTTAATCGAATTGATAAAATGACATGTTGATTAATTAATAGAATTAATCAAAATAAATCGCATACATCAAAATTTGCTGAGAAAGGCCCCCAAATAAAGATAATTCAATAATAATGATAGATAATTCATAATAAAAATAATGTTAATATATATATTTCTAACCATTAGACAGAGACCTGGAAAGGCCTACAAGCCACAGTGTCTCGCACCCACTGTGGAATTTGGTGGAGGATCGGTGATGATCTAGGGGTGCTTCAGCAAGGCTGGAAGGACGCATGAATCAAGCCACTTACAAGGTTATCCTGGAATAAAACTATCTTCCTTCTGCTCTGACAATGTTCCCCAACACTGAGGATTGTTTTTTCCAGCAGGACAATGCTCCACGCCACACAGCCAGGTCAATCAAGGTGTGGATGGAGGACCACCGGATCAAGACCGTGTCATGGCCAGCCCAATCTTCAGACCTGAACCATTGAAAACCTCTGGAATGTGATCAAGAGGAAGATGGATGGTCACAAAAAGCCAAGCTGCTTGAATGTTTGCACCAGGAGTGGCATAAAGTCACCCAACAGCAATGTGAATGACTGGTGGAGGGCATGCCAAGACGCATGAAAGCTGTGATTGGAAATCAGGGTTATTCCACCAAATATTGATTTCTAAACTCTTCCTAAGTTAAAACATTAGTATTGTGTTGTTTAAAAATGAATATGAACTTGTTTTCTTTGCATTATTTGAGGTCTGAAAACTTTTATTTTTTTTTTTTGTTATTTTGACCAGTTGTCATTTTCTGCAAATAAATGCTCTAAATGACAATATTTTTATTTGGAATTTGGGAGAAATATTGTCAGTAGTTTATAGAATAAAACATAAATTGTCATTTTACTCAAACACATACCTGTCATGTGTATTCTGTTGATTCATGTCTTTTATTTTGAAATGTTTAGTTCCTGTTTCCCTTGTCATGTGATTCCTGTTTTCCCTCCATGTTCATGTGTCATGTTTTCATTGGTTTATTGTTTAATTATCTTGTTATCAGTTCTGTTTATTCATTGGTTTATGTTCTCCCATGTCTTGTATTTAAGCCCTCATGTTTTCATTGTCTAGGAGTGAAGTATTGAATGTGATTGTATGTGTTTGTCAAGTCAAGTCAAGTCAAGTCATAGTCCATGTTTGTGTTTTGTTTTGTTTTGTAGTCAGGGTTATTGGTTTCACGTTTATTAATAAACTGCACTTGGGTTCTTCATCTTCACGTCTTCGTCATTGCCATCATTGCCAGCAGCCAGTACACATTACAGAATCTTTGACCAACCATGAACCCAGCAGTTTCACTTCTGTGCCTACGTCAGGGGAATCGTCCCCTGGAGGACTATGTTGAGGACTTTAATGAGGTTGCCCTCAAAGACTGTTTTAGATTTGGACTGAATGAGTCCATTACTTTTTTGATGCCTGGCAGTCGCAGTTCCCTCAGCCTGGCTCAATATATCGACCTCGCCCTATGGTTCATTGGTTCCCCGTTCACTGTGGGGGAGGCGGATGCCGAGCCAGAGTTCCACGTCATGGCCGCCGAGCCAGAGTTCCACGTCACGGCCGCCGCCAAGCCAGAGTTCCACGTCACGGCCGCCGCCGAGCCAGAGTTCCACGTCACGGCCGCCGCCGAGCCAGAGTTCCACGTCATACAGAACTTTGAATTTATGTCATGTGTTGGGGTGTCGGGAGCCACCCCTTAGTGGGGGGGATATGTCGTGTATTCTGTTGATTCATGTCTTTTATTTTGAAATGTTTAGTTCCTGTTTCCCTTGTCATGTGATTCCTGTTTTCCCTCCATGTTCATGTGTCATGTTTTCATTGGTTTATTGTTTAATTATCTTGTTATCAGTTCTGTTTGTTCATTGGTTTATGTTCTCCCATGTCTTGTATTTAAGCCCTCATGTTTTCATTGTCTAGGGGTGAAGTATTGAATGTGATTGTATGTGTTTGTCAAGTCTAGTCAGTTTATAGTCTAGTCCATGTTTTGTTTTGTAGTCAGGGTTATTGGTTTCACGTTTATTAATAAACTGCACTTGGGTTCTTCATCTTCACGTCTTCGTCATTGCCATCATTGCCAGCAGCCAGCACACGTTACAATACCTATAAATAGTAAATCCAGAGAAACTGATAATTTTGAAGTGGTATCTTAATTATTTCCAGAGCTGTATATATATATACACACACACACACACTGATGAGCCAAAACTTTATGACCACCTGCCCAATATGCTGTTGGTCCTCCGTGTGTTGCCAAAACAACGCCAACCAAGGCATGGACTCAACAAGACCCCTGAGGTGTCCTGTGGTATCTGGCACAAAGACATTAGCAGCAGATCCTTCAAGTCCAAGTAAAACATTGATTAGACTATACAAAAAGTGGCTATAGAAATCAATATATTGTTTGTATTATTCCCATATTATTGAACATAACCCAAAAGTCAGCAATCCATTTGGCAATTGAGTTCGTCAATCTGTCCTGTTCTCACAGGATGTGTTCTTACGTTCCATCGGCACTATTACATTGTTGTTCTATGTACATATGAGTCAGATGGACACTTTTGGTGTATCTCGCTGGTTTTCAGTGTCATAATGTGCATTTTAAGGACACTGTGTCAAGTTAAATTTAATAGAATCTATGCAAATTGCTGCATTCTGTTGTGCTTCGTGCAGGTGTCAAGAACACGTCTTGGCTCTCATCCTGTGGCTGCGCTGCTTGTGAGGTTTATTAAGGCACTGACTGCCCCTTGCTGACGTGGTTCATAAAAACACAAAGGTACACGTACCTCCACCATGATGACATGGAAAGTCTGCAAGTTGTTTCCGAGAGTTCCAGTACTCTAGGATCGGCCACATTATGCCGACTTACTGACAAGCACCATCTCCTATCAGACATTTTTGCATCAGCTCCAGCATGTTTGTTTAACTTTCCTAGTGGCGTGACCGGAGGCACGTTGCATCAGCAGTGTGGGGGACCTGGGTTTGAATCACACATTGAAACCAGGAAGTAATCATTTCAACCATTGAACAATTGTCATATTTATTGACAAGTGCGTTCGGAGGTTGCATTTTTACCACTAGTATTACAGTTTTACTCCACTGATAGTTAGGTTTAGGTTTGGGTTGGGGGGTACAGTTTATAAAATATGCATTCCTCTTCAGTATATTACAGCCAGCTTAAAAAAATATTGCTTCACAACTTGCTGTTGGCACCCCTATGTGGACATTTCACCCAAAAAATGGAGCTCACATGTGCCCATACACCCAACAACACTTATCGCTTTGGCCACTGGGGGCAGTGTTCTGAGCCTCAAGTGTCACCACATGCAATTGTAAAACTCAAACAGGTTTCCTGAACACTCCCCCAATGATTCATTTGTCCAGTAAACGGAAACACATGCCATTTGTTGAGCCAATGTTGCTATGTCTGGCTGGTCGGGATGGTCATTCAAACTGGGCAATGTTTTGAAAATGCCACTGAGCCAGTGTTAAGCCCCATTCACATGCAATGACTTTAATGTTTAAAGTTGCTAGTGGGTGTTCCTGCTGCTGTTGCTTTAACATTACTGGTCTACTGCACATCTGGCCATATTTTTTAGAAAATCTGATCACAAATGTGACTAATAGCCGGTAAAACTAAGATATCATTCTAATTTGACAAGGAATCAGTTTTCTTGTCTCTAAAAATATTATGCAGGGGAGAGTGTTTTTATATAAACTGCAGCAGTGCTCAATGTATCATATCTTTGTACAAATGTGTAGAAATAAAATTTCTACACATTCACTCAGACTGTCAAAAATGTATTTTCCATGCATAATTTTTATTATATCCTTGAATGTGGTCACAGACAAATTATTTAGAACAGTGACATTGCCAGGGGTGTAAAAAGTACTCAGAAATTATACTTAACCCTTTTGTGTCAATTAAACAAGTTACTCAGAGGTCCTTAGAGGACAAAAATGTTTGCGTCAAAAAAAAAACTGCCATAAAAATATTAGATATTAATATTATTTTCCACTTTCACTGACTTTTTTAACTGACTGAGATTTTTTAACCAACATCAGTCCTGATCATATCTACCAAATATTCATTCATTTTCAGGATTTTAACCCTGTAAATGCCAGTTTGTTTACATAATGCTACTGTTGTTTTTCACATACACACACACACACACACACACACACACACAAATTTCTCAATACACACATACAAAACACACTCTAACATCCATACCAACACACCCACACAATTTCAGCTGCATCATTTATTCAATTGACCTGCAGTGTTCTATAATACAACAAACAGAAAATAGGAAAAAAGCATGTATTTGCTCCATAGGCTAAACATGAGAAAAATGGTGCCATCTGGTGGAAAATATTACATTTTTTAATTTTGAAGCCAGGGCTCCGGAATGAAAGCACAGTATCATAGAATTCATGATTTTATGCTTTAATGGCACTGGGATCAAATATTGACATTTTTGTCCTTAAGGTCCTGAGTGTAACTATTTTGTGCACACAGCGTATTATAGATGTATTTTAGGAACTGAGGTTGAAATATCAAAATTCCCCCCAAAATACACACCTTTGGCAAAATGTATGTTGTTGGCATTAACATAACCAAAATGATTGAAAAAACTATAATGAAAAAGACAAAAATGTCCCGAAGGTCACACAAGGGTTAAGTGAAAGTGATTGTAGTGCAAGGGCAGGGGGCAGCAGTACTTAGTTCAAGGATAAAATTAATGTTTTAAAGTGTAGGACCACGGATGGTCCTCCTCAATGCCCTATCAAACTGACCGAGGTAATTTCCCAGTCATCCTGGACTCTTAGCCTCAAGCCTGCCATGGCTCTGCCTTCTACGGCTTCGCCCTTCGAGCCTGCCACGGCTCTGCCTTCTACGGCTTCGCACCTCGAACTTCCTATGGATCCGCCTTCCACGGCTTCGCCCCTCGAACCTCCTACAGAGTCGCCTTCCACGCCTTTGCCTCTCGAGCCTCCCATGGCTCTGCCTGCCACGGCTTCGTCCCTCGAGCCTCCTACGGCTCTGCCTACCATGGCTCCACCCTCAGAGTCTTCCACAGCTCCAGTCTCTACCCTGTGGTTGCCACCCAGGCCTCCTGACCCTGTTTCAGCCCTGTGGCTGCCAACCAGGCCTCCTGATCCAGTCCCTACCCTGAGGTGGTCTCCTGGCTGTCCACCTGATATACTCTGGTCTCCTGGGTCTTCTGGCCATCCATCTGATCTGCTCTGGTCTTCTGAGTCTCCTGGCCATCTGCCTGATCTGCTCTGGTCTTCTGGGTCTCCTGGCTATCCGCCTGATATACTTTGGTCTCCTGGGTCTTCTGGCCATCCACCTGATCTGCTCTGGTCTTCTAGGTCTCCTGGTCATCCGCCTGATCTGCTCTGGTCTCCTTGGTCTCCTGGCTGTCTGCCTGATCTGCTTTGGTCTTCTGGGTCTCCTGACTATTTGCCTGATCTGCTCTGGCCTCCTTGGTCTCCTGGCTGTCTGCCTGATCTGCTCTGGTCTCCTTGGTCTCCTGGCTGTCTGCCTGATCTGCTTTGGTCTTCTGGGTCTCCTGACCATCTGCCTGATCTGCTCTGGCCTCCTTGGTCTCCTGGCTGTCCACCTGATCTGCTCTGGTCTCCCTGGTCTCTCAGCCATTCACCTGATCTGCTCTGGTCTCCCTGGTCTCATGGCTGTCCGCCCGATCTGCTCTGGTCTCCCTGGTCTCCCGGCCGTCTGCCTGTTCTGCTCTGGTATCCTTGGTCTCCAGCTCCATCTTGGCCCTGCCCCCCATGACCAGCTTTCCTTGGGCTTCGGGGGGGGGGGGGGGCACTGTTGTTTGCCTTGTGTTTCTCCCCTGTCATCTGTTCCTCCCGGACTACATTTCCCATAATTACCTGCCCTCATCACTGCCAGCTGTCCTTGATTGTTTTCACCTGTATTCCATTAAGTCATTATCCATTGTGCATATAATACCCTGTTGTTCGCTTGTTCTTTGTCAGTTGTTATGTGTTTTGACCTCCTGTTCATTGACCTATTCCCATCGTAGATGTTTTCTCTGTTCCTGTGTTTTTCCCATCGTGGATGTTTCTTTTGTTCCTGTGTTTATCCCGTTTATCTGTCCTTTGTTTACTTTATTAAATACTATTTCGCTGCACCTAGGTCCAGCTCTCGTGACTTCCTTCCTTACGTTACATTCTCATATTTTCCGACTGAACATCCATTTTTCTTTTTTACATACAGGTCTCTTTTCTTACTCACCTTCTCTCTATCTTCACCTCTACCACTTGTGCCTCCTTCTGTTCAATCCACAATTTTTCTTTCTCTTTCTTTCTTGCTCCATGACAGGTTTACCAATCATAAACAATCTGAATCTGAGAATTGTTAGATAAATAGCCTACCTCACACACTATTAGACTGGAATATATTACCTGACTTTTAAAATCTGAACAGATTATAAAAATACTAGGTATCACACACGTACAGACTATGTAAATGGATACATATAAAACTGACCAGAATAAAATGAAAAGTGGATCAGACTTTATGCTGAAGTGGACCAACGAGTGGAAATTGGTAAATGCCAAAATTGCAGTTAGTCATGAGTGGTACTGGAAAATTATCCCATCAAGCACACATATTGAGTAGAGAGAGAGCACAGATTTATACCTCTACACTTGCTTTGATTTAATATTACTAACACTGTACTGATGTGAGGTTGACTGAGAGTAGCAGTGCTCAGAAACTATTGAAGATAATAAAATTCACTCAACACTGTATAGCACACACAGTAAATTCATAGATATCCCTCTAAACACTAACCATCTCCTCTCTATGTGAGTTATAATTAGGGTCACATTCGGCTATGAAATGTTCTAGAAATTCGCACATAAGAGTCTGGAGTTGTGTTGCTGTATTTGAGTTAAAGTAGCTGTGATCTGTTTGATCTAAGTGTGTCTGTAATGTGAAATGAGTGTCTATCTATTCAGTAATAGTCCAGCAAACAGAAAGTGCATCCTGGCAGCAAGCATGCAGCATGACTGTATAAAGCATATGTCTAATCCATACATAGGTCTCACTCTCCTCTCTATAACACACTACCCTGTTGAAAATAACAGCTAAATCCAGCTGTATCGTGTAAAGGATGGGCAAGGAGGAGGTGGGAACCAGCTGAGCAATCAACGTAAACTTTACAGAACTGAATTTAACAAACATAAACACACACACACACACACACACACACACACACACACACACACACACACACACAAGACTGCTGTGTGCTTCTCTCTCTCTTTCTCTCTCTCGAACTGGCGTCTCTGCCCCCCCCCCCCACCAATCTCTCTCCCACTGATTAGTCAACTCAGTGCCAGGTGTGCGTCATCATGGCCAAGTCCCACTCCTCGTCACACCAGCCAAAGTTGGTTCGTTGTTTTAAGATGCTTTCCCAGACTGTCATGCTGGTCAGTTGGCTGTTTTTTTCAGTAAAGAGGTTTTAGGCACTTTTCAGCTGTTCAGGCTGGAATAGTATCTTAAATCAACTAAGACCAACTTAAAGCAGCAAACCACTTTAGGCTGGTTTATTAGCTTTTTCAGCGGGGTTAAGAGATGAGGATATAGGAATAGCTGAATAGCAGCCGCCCAAGCGAATTTCCGGCCACCGAGGCAAATTTTATGATAATCTCGGTTCTGCACTTTACACGTGCTAAATAAGCTTCTCATCTGCAATGTAATATTGTAGCCTGGTTTTCATGCAAGCGTTGCACGAGCCATCACAGAAGCACTCGTGGCATTGATCTGCTTTGCTCTAACCTACTGTATCTCTAGAGCATGCACGTCAACCGGACTTCCCTCGATATCATGGTGCAGACCACAAAACTGATGCGACACATTTGAATTCTGTTTTATAGAATCTTCTAGTTTAAAACACTATGGAGGAAGTCCTCTTAAACAGTAGACAGTATCAATGTGCTAAACAGCACTGAGGAGGAAAAGAACAACAATAAATGTAACCTACTATTTTTTCATAACAAATACACAAATGTATTATTATTAATAGCTAAAAAGACTAGCTACATTGACCAAACCATGGTAATGTGGAGTCATTCATGGTCTCACCTGTGCTTATATGGAATTGAACTGTAAATAGCTGCTCATTGATTATTTAAAGGGGGAGAGACTTCTTGTATCTTTTGTTGATGAATCCACCATAAATAATGTCACTTGATACATGCCCTAATACTTGAAATCCATGAATAAAACTATGCAAGATAAAAGAAATGCGATCCAGGCTAAAAAATGTTTATTTTATTTATTTTTACCATTTTGGGTCGCCACTTGATGTTCAATGTAAAATCTGGGTCCCGCAGCAAAACCAGTTGAGAACCACTGCTTTAGAGCTCACTGTTTATTCATACACATCAGGAAGTTCACATAAAATATAACCTCATTGCCTGTCATTAACATCAATATCAAGCCAAAAAGGAAAGAGCATGATTAAAACCAATTTACATGCAGCTAAAGTCATAGACATCCCTATAAGAAAGAAACTACCAACGTCTTTAGTTGTTGACATCAAAGGCTGTTCATCCAATCAAACCACAAAGTGTTTACTGTAGGAGCAAATGTATCTACCACTTGGAAGAAGCTTGACAAATTAAGCAGATGTCAACATGGGCAGGTTTTGTGACATGCCCTCATTCTTTAAAGCCATAAATAAAAAATAAAAGGTAAAAGAAAATACAACTCTTACTGCATTAAATACAAGTTCACTTGCAGCAAGGATAAACATGGTTTGTACCTCAATGTGTTTTGTGCAGTGAATTATTGGCTGCCAACAACTGTTCCTTGTATGACTCGGTGGAACTCTGCCATTTTAAAATATTCTGCTCTTTTAGAATATTCAGTAACACTTTCTATGAAGCCCATATTTATAATGCATTGTAAAGGCTTTAGTAATGTCTCATAATACACCTTATAATATGTTATAACTTCTCATAAATAATTGTAACCACAATGATAATACATTATAATACTTACCTATTCATAGTTATATACCTTAGAGTATAATGCATTATTACACAAGCAACATCTAACTGTATCTGCAGAAGTTATAATTATATATATTTGTAATATATATATAAGGTATGCTTTAAGTAAAGCGACAAAAGTAATGTCTTCTTATAAACATCCATAAGATATTTATAAGTGGTTATAAGGCATTACAAGCCATGCTGGAAGCTATGTACATCACACATGCACAAAATACAAAATAACACACATTTAATGTAAATTTTGATATATATATATATATATATATATATATATATATATATATATATATATATATAAACACTTCTAAAGCTTCAAGGTTCAAATACATCAGAAACACTCTCTCTTTAAAAAAATATATATATGTTGATCACACATGTAGCCAATCTTCTTGGTTGTAAACACAGAAGAATAATATATATATATATATATATATATATATATATATATATATATATATATATATATATATATATTTAAATCAAACTGATTCTATACTGGACTCTATTCAATAAACTTTAATGTTTGTGCATCTTATTTGGAAACTTATTTTATAAATTACTTCATTGTATAAGTTTGACTATTTGAATAAAGAATTGTATGTTACAAGATTCTGTTCTGGCTGTTTATAAGAAGATATTGCTTTTGTAACTTTCCTTAAAGCAGGCAAAGACCACTTATAATGTGATCACGTCATAAAGCCATCATTGATCACGTCATTTTGACTATTTACACTATGCTGCTTTTTTCATAACAGCACATATACGATTAACTTTATTAGCATTTGCTGCAATCAAATTGGATGTTTCTTTTGTTATAATGCATTATACTCTTAAGTATAACTATGAATAGGGGAAGTCTTATAATGTATTTGTCACATCTACTCCTGAACTGGTTTCCCAACACATGAGGGCGCCCTCGCCCGAATTCTGACTTCCGCTTCCTGGCACACCGGCATCTCATTAACTACTCATCATAGACCTTTTTGCTCACTGCTTCTTTGCAAAGTCTTGTACATCTCCCACGACTGCATTTCTGAGCGTTTACTATTGTTTTGGATATCCTGTATTTTGACCCTTGCCTGTGTTCCTGGTGTTGCTATTTGCCCATTGTTTTTGGATTACTGTTTGGACTGTTTTGCCTGCTATGTCTTCGACCTCTGCCTGCCTTATGATCTTGTTTTAATTTTGTCCTTAATAAACTCGACGATGCACATGGATCCTATCGAGTCACCTGCTTCATCTGTGTCACAGAAGACTACACGGATCCAGCGAAGTTGACTGTTCATGCCACCCTCACATCACAGGCAGCCATTTTAGGTGAGCACCACCATTAGCTCAATCGCCCCTTTGCTGCTATGTATGAGGTCCGGATTCATTTTCGCCAGCAATCCTCCACCGGTTTCTGATGCGGTACTCGCTGACACTACCATGGCGAGCACTCCACCCCCACCTCCAATCACGGTAAACCCTCTCCTCATTCTCCTGGTCGTTGCCATGGTTTCCTGCATCAATGTTTCATTTACATCGCTCAACAACCGCAAGCATTTTTCAACGAAGAGGCTAAAGTGGCATTTATCCTCACTTCACGGAAGTGCACTTGATTGGGCAGCAGCCGTTTGGGAGCGTGATGCTACAATACATTCATCTCTGTAACATTTTAAGTCTAGTTTTTTGGATGTGTTTGGGCGCCTGAGGGGGGCGTGAGTGCGAAGGACCATCTTATGACTTTCCAACAAGGGAATGCTACAGCTGCGGATTACGCCCTTACTTTCCATGCGTTAGTTGCACAGAGTGGTTGGCCCGACGGACCTTTCAAAAGCATCTATAGTCGAGGCCTGTCTCACACTCTCCAGGTGGAATTAGCCAGCAGGGGTGAACAGCTTTCTCTGGAACAGTTTACTCAATTGTCCATTTTGATAATCTAATTTGGACCTGCACACTTGCAGCACAACCCACTAACTTCGCTGCCACTTCAGCCAGTGAAGCCGTTGTTCCTGAGCCCATGCAAACAGGCTGCACTCAGCTCACCCTGACTGAAAGACAACACCATATGTGGTTGGGTTTGTGTTTTTACTGTGGAGAAGCGGGCCATCTCCTGTCCTCATGCTCCAGCCGACCGTCTCTGTCATCTCGTTATACCCCGGTGAGTCAAATTAATTTTAACAGTTTTATGACTCCAGTCATACTATCTAGTAATTCTAACCAGATTACAGTACAAGCTTTGATTGATTCTGGTTCTGCTGGCAATTTCAATGATGCTACCTTGGTTAAAAAGATTTCCATTGATACTGCACTTTGTGTTCCACCTCTGTGTATCACAGGATTAGATGGATGGCCACTGGGGGCGGGCTCCATGCAAGAAATGAACAAACCAGTCAACATCCAGATCGGAGCCCTACATCTAGAGACTGTTCAGTTGTTTGTCACTAATATACATGCCAATCCGCTGATCCTGGGTTTTCTTTGGCTGGTCTGCCATGATCCTGTTACTTCATGGAGATAAGGTGAGATACTAAAGTGGAGTGATTTTTGTTGTAATTCATGCATCAAATCCATGCAATCCATCGCTTGCCTCTCCACCAACGTGCAAGAGTCTGAAACTGTTTTTCCATCCAAAGTCCTACTGTTTACCATGATTTGCATGTTGTGTTCCACAAAGCCAAAGATACCATCCTCCACATCAACCCCAGGTCTGTGATATCAATATGCTGCCTGGTTCGCATCATCCTAAAAGCAGAACCTATCCCCTGTCGATACCTGAGACCAAGGCCATGGAGGAGTATGTGGATGAGGCTTTGCAATTGGGGTTTATATATCCATCTACCTCTCCAGCTGCTGCAGGTTTCTTCTTTGTGGAAAAGAAAGATGGTAATCTTTGTCCATGCATCGATTACAGAGGTCTTAATTCTATAACTGTCAAGTTCCCGTATCCTTTGCCTCTAGGTCCTGCAGCTATAGAACAAGTAGGTGAAGCTTGCATTTTCTCCAAGCTAGACCTACGCAGTGCCTATAACTTGATCCACTTCCATGAGGGGGATGAGTGGAAGAAAGCCTTCATCACCAGTTCTGGGCACTTTGAATACTTGGTCATGCCCTTCGGTCTTCCCAACGCCCTGTCTGTCTTCCAGTCGTTCATGAACGAGATCTTCAAGGATAGGATTAATTAATGTGTGATCATATACATCGATGACATCTAGGTCTACTCTCCCTCACTAGAGTCCCATGTCCAACAGGTTCGGCAAGTGTTGCAGCGTCTGGCTGACAACCACCTCTTCATAAAGGTGGAAAAGTGTGAGTTTAATGTTGCAACCATCTCATTCTAGGAGTATGTGTTATGTGCTGTCATAGATTATATGGACAATTCTAAGACTCAGGTAAAGGAACTGCAATGTTTCCTGGGGTTTGCTAATTTCTACAGATGCTTTATTAGGAACTTCAGCACCGTTGCTTCACCACTTACATCGCTTCTCCGTGGAACACCCCGCACCCTTTCCTGGACTCCTGCAGCAGCCCAAGCCTTTAAAGAACTTAAGTCACAGTTCACCAGCGCTCTTATTCTCAAGCATCCAGACCCTGAATGGCCCTTTGTGGTAGGTTCATACCTCGTTATGTTCTAGGCACCTGGGAGAGAACCGGATCATCCAGTTAGTCCGAAAAAAATTCTGGTGGCCATCTCTTTCTGCCAATGTAACTACCTTTGTTAAGAATTGCTCAGTATGTGCTCAATCCAAGTCATCCAACCTGTTGCCAGCTGGTTTCCTCCAGCCTCTGCCCATCCCTCGACATCCTTGTTTCCATTTAGGGGTAGAATTCCTGACCAACCTGCCTCCTTCTCAAGATAACACCACTATATTGGTTGTCATCTGTCATTTCTCAAAGGCCTGCCGTCTTATTCCCCTCAGGAAACTGCCTTCTGCTCTGGAAACAGCTGAGGATTTTTTCCATCATGTGTTCCAGTTATTCGGCCTGCCAGAAGACATCATCTCTGACTGAGGACCTCTGTTCATCTCACTGGTGTGGAAGGCCTTCTGTGAACTCTTGAACATCAATATAAGCCTCACATCTGGGTATCACCCCCAGTCAAATGGGCAGGCTGAGAGACTCAATCAGGAGGTGGGTCGATTCCTTCACACTTACTGCAGTACTAACCAACAGGATTGGTGCCATTTTCTGCCTTGGGCTGAGTATGCACAAAATTCTCTTTAGAAACCCTCTACAGGCTTAATCCCATTCCAGTGTGAGCTCGGTTTTCAACCTCCTCTCTTCCTCTAGTCTGGGGAATGGTCAGAACTTCCAGTGCTTGATTTCTGGATGCAGCAGAGTATCAAGTTTGGGACGCTGCCCATGTGCACCTTTAGAGAGCCATCTGCCTTCAGAAGATCCAAGCAGACCGTTGACGTCGACCATTTTCCACTCTCTGACCTGGTCAGAGGGTATGGCTCTCCACTCGGGATCTCAGGCTGTGCCTCCCATGCAAGAAGCTCAGCCCCAGGTACGTTGGCCCTTTCAAAAATCTTCATCAGATTAATACTGTTACTTACAAACTCCAGTTACCTGCTCACTACCGCATATCTACTACTTTCCATGTCTCCCTGATGAAATTGATGGGTACTGGCAAACGACCAGTATTCTTTGCATTTCTGAGTGATTACTATTGTTTTGGATCCTCTGTATTTTGTCCCTTGCCTGTGTTCCTGGTGTTGCTATTTGCCTATCAT